>NC_041392.1:84711126-84750226 GCF_002162155.2 Triticum dicoccoides
AGCCTATAGGAGCTATAACTTTGAGTGGGAACGTTGAAGACACAGTGGCCTCTAATCTCTGCTATCTCATCCTTAGTTTTTCCAGCAGGATATGTGCCATTTAATTCAGTAGATGTACAATTGATTTCAAAAACTGTAGTGAATTTTTCTAGTGTGGACTTGTGAGCCATCGATAGGCAAACCTATTCATCCCTTGGTTAGATTTCAAGTCCTAGTTGCATAGGGTGTTGAATGCCAATCTGAAAACGTCTAAAACAAAGTCATCCAAGGTGGGCACTAGCACTCCAAGCTTTCTATATATAGGACACCTCTACCCTCTTATTCTCTTACAAAACACAGGGAGACACAGCTTCCCACCATTCTACTAGCTCACTGAGCTCTCTTTTCCCCTTCTTGCTAACAATTATGACCATGGCTAGTCCATTCGGTGTCTTTGTTTGTCTTCTCATAGTGCTACCTCAAATCCAGGCCGCTTCTATCCCCTACAACGGGACTGTACCTCTTCAGGGGTGTCAGATCCCTTGTATGACCGAAGTTAACTTGCACTTGTTCTTGCACCAATTCGTCGATGGACCAAACCAGCCAAACCACAATGAGGAAACCTTGCTCCAAACAAGTTTTCCTTTTGGGTTTGGGACGACGATAGTTCATGACTGGACTCTTACCGAGACAACAAATTCCAAAGATACAGTTGTTGCACGTGCACAAGGCGTGCATGTCCAGGCTGGTTTAACCAAGGATAATAGATGGTACATGACTCATAACATAGAGTTTGAGCAAGGAAGGTAATATGTTCTCTATTTCATTATTTTTGAATATCTCAATATGTGTTTCGTGAGTTCTTTCGCCCGCGACATTGAAGTTATGCGCTTGCCTCTACTATATTTGTAGCTAAGAATTTTACACAAGTTACTGGTGTACATACACATATTAATAGATGTGCATTTGTTCAAAGCTGCATGCACTTCTAACCTGCTGGCGGAACTTGCTATTTTGCACATGAAACAGGTTTGCAGGGTCTACCCTTCAGGTGATTGGCATAACAGCGGGTTTGGAAAGTGGCCAGTGGTCCATTGTTGGTGGGACTGGTCAATTCATTATGGCACAGGGTATAATAAGTTTCACAAATCATCCAGCCTCTACTTGGGAAGATGGTATTAAAGAACTTAATATCCGTGTACGCTACACGAATCCGCAACCTGTAAGAATAATTCTCAAAAGTTTGTATCCAAATTGTAATGTTCTACTTTTTGAAGGGAAACAATAGGACATTAGAGAGCACCCTACTAAAAATGCAATAAATTAAGAAATTTGTGCATATGCAATGCAAATGCATTATGTCACATTCTATTTTCAACAACACTAGATGATACCATGCACTTTGTTGTGGGTATGTTCTGCAATATATATCACTGAGATTTAATATGGGGAGGCTGAATATTTGGGGTAAATAATATGAGAACTAAAATTGAAAATACATATGATTAATTGTGTCTGATTATTGTATATTTGTAAATAATAAAAAAATAGATCCACCATAATATAATGAAAATTCACATGCATGTTTGCACGTTGAGGTGGGTTTATCCTATGCATGATTGCATGCTAAGGTTGACCTTTTCCATTGTATAATCCATGCTGATGTGACATGCTTGCATGTTGAGAGAAATTTATTGGTTATTCGACGCTAGCTATTTAGATATAGAAGATTAGCCATGTTGAACTAACCCAAATGCATTTTTTACACATTTAATCTGTAGTGGGTTGCATATCAAGTAACAAAGCTTTATGTACGCACACATGACATGACACAAGCCATGTTTTCACTTATTTTTCTACAGGCTTGAGGCGCAGCTCGTTTGTTGAAAAATAAAGCCGACGTGAGGAATTTGATGCAAACAATGTATTTGCACAGTTTCTTGCGGCGTGATGGATCATTAATGTGGTCCGCTTGTGTCACGAGAGTATGCATTAGCATACCCTCTTTCTATATTTCATTCAAAATAAGATGTGGGTTTATAGCATGGTGGATGTCCAGTCCTTAATCCATGTCAACCCATCTGTTTGTTGGTGTCTATGTAATGTTTTGGATATGCTTTGCAAAATAGTGAAGCTTGTTTGTTTGAGAAACTGTTATCCCCAAAGAATTGTATTATGTGTATAATCATGCCACCGCCATATAAATATATAATATATGAATACATAAAGGGTAATAAATCAAGGGACACAAGACAACTATCATTCATACATTTAACAATGTCTATCCCAGAAGCATTTTACTTCAAGGGCCCTAATAAGCGACCCAATATTTCTGCCAGCGAAGATATCTCCCAGACAGCCATGAGGTCATGCAATCACTTTTATCGTCACTTTTTTGGGCATGAACTAGAAATATGCATCTATATATGCACATAAAACGATAACCATGTTATTTGGTAGCATGAACAGATGCATATACATGCCATGTACTCTTTCCAGGAGTATGCTAAAGCCTCGTGCATCAATGTATTGAAAGGAATAACGGCTGGTATTAAAGAAGTGAGGCCGTTAATCACAAGGATCAGGGCACCACATGGACTTGAACAAGGGAGGGCCGTAGGTATTGACCTGTATTCAGGTGATTACCAATGATTTGATGGGAAAAACGATTATACATACATGGCTACATGCATGTTGTTCACTTATGAAACCCACAGTTGAGGCCAGAGCCCAACACAACCTAGTACTACCCCCGGAGGCCGAGCCAGGATTTCTCAGAGCCTAGAGCTAAAACTAAGCAGCTATAATGCCAAATATCAATGGTGAAAAAATACGTTAAAAAATGCTTAAGAACACACATCTTGGATTCCTTTTTTCCCTCTCAATGAATAGAAATGAAATAAAGTTGACTAACATAATTTAATTTACCATCAACAACTCATTTATTTCGACTGGTACAAAGGAATTAGGCGAAATGTTAGATTTTTTATACAACAAACAGGAGATTATGCAATTTACCCGTCCAACCAGTTGTTGAGAAAGAGCAGAATGGGAGTAGAAATAGGAGGGGTGGAAGGGTCTGCTCCAACGACCTTAGATGATCCAAGATTTCAAAGTGAGATGATTCGACGAGTGGCGAGTTGTCGAGCAGGAAACGCCTGAGGCGGGTCGGTGTGGGAATGAACGACCCTAAAGAAAACAGAAACACTAGCGATCGAACTCACCACCGAGCGTTTTGCGAGCCTAATTGGGCTGAGAAGCTATCTGGGCAGACTAGGCTGACGCATGAGGCTGGAGCTGGGTTAGTACGCATGGGGCTTGGCCTCTGCAAGGCTACAGATCTCACAAAAAATCGTGGGAGCAACTAGTTAACGAGTGCTCCTTCGGGAGCCCTGCAACGATCAGCGCCACTTGACGCGCTCTTAACCATTTGCCATGTGTCGCGCTCTGGACGTTTCCTTCGGATTTTGTTTTTTCTTCGCACGCGTTTTCGGCTTTTTAAATGGGTTTTTTCAACGTTTTGGTTTTTCACCGGTCTTCCTTAGCTTTTCAATAAAATATTTCAACAAAATGTTTATTTGCACAAAAAGACGTGTTTTCTTTTTTTCCTTTCGCGAGAGTCACGGTTTTGCTTCCGCGAGAGGCACGATTTTGTTTTCGCGAGAGTCACGGCCGTACCTCTCAAAAACGAAAAAAACGTGTTTTCTATTTATTTATTTTTTGCTTTCGCGAGAGTTATGGTTTTGCTTCCACGAGAGGTACGGGTGTGCTTTCGAGAGAGCCACGGACGTGCCTCTCAGAAAGGAAAAAAACGCGTTTTCTGTTTTTTTTCCTTTCACGAGTCACGGTTTTGCTTCCGCAAGAGGCACGGTTGTGCTTTCACGAGAGTCACGGCCGTGCCTCCTCGGAAACGGAAAAAAATACATTTTCTTTTTTTCCTTCCCGAGAGTCACGGTTTTGCTTCCGTGAGAGGCACGGTTGTGATTTCGTGAGAGGCACGGGTGTGCCTCTTTCGGAAAGGAAAAAAACCGTGCTCCCAGTTCGGTTTTTTTGTCTGGTTTTTTTGTGAAAAAAATTTCGTCAAAACCTATCAATATGGGATCTAGTTTTGAAGATCTCAACGCGAGGAATCCAACGGTGAAAGCGGTTCGAGATTTGGACGCACGGTTTGAGAGATAAAACATTTTGAATAAACGAATCTATGAAGAAAGGAAAAACTCGCTGGTTGTGATATGTGGCATGCTGCATATGCGCCACTTGTCGCAACTAGAAAAATTGGAGTGATCTTTGCAACAAGTACTCCTCTGTTAGTGATTTCGAAAATCGTATTGGATGGATAGAGCTAGTTGGGCCACGCCTGGGGCTATAGCCCCAGTTACCTCAGGCCCAATTCCGCCCCTGACTACCCCCATTTTGGTTATTTTGATCAGATTTTAACTAATAAAATATAAATTATACATAGCAAAGATAATATTATCGAAAACTATACTCAAATACTAAGGCTGGTCGTAATGGAAAGTATCATATACTAGTATCATGCATATGATACTAGTGTATGATACTATATATGTAGTGCATAGTATCATATGTTAGTATTATAGATGACTTCATTTATTAGCATGCATGACACATAGTAGCACAACATTTAATATGATACGGTATCATGATATGATACTCAACCCTCTTTTTCTTCATTTAATTCTATGACACATCATTAAATTTGCCTAGTTGGCATGCACGATACTACCTATGATACTCCCATTACAACTAGCCTAACCCAACAATATAATTTTTCGTGACATGCATTAATATTTTGCTAGTAAAATCTTTAATTAAAATTTGACACAAAATACGAAGTGGACTAATAAACCAACCTATAACGGTGCTAAAAAAAGTAACCTACAACGTCACATGCCATCTTTCTCCATTCTGTGCACTTACCAATGCGATGTTTGACGTTTCATTGCCATGAATCCCAGCCAAACCAAGGCGATGTACACGGAAGCGGGAAGGTTGATCCATCTAAATCTCAGCAAATATGTACTGCCCCCAGCTTGTGAGCAAGTATCATATCACTAAAAGAATAGCGTCGGGAAGCCTACAATAATTTTGAAAAATAAAAACTAAGTCTAGGACTTGGTTCAACCACAAGGAACCTAGCTCGGTTCGCAAGTGCACTGCAAAATTTGTAACAAACACAACATGCCGACAAACTTGATTAATACTCCGTCCCGAATTATTTGTCTTGAATTTGTCTAGATACAGATGTATCATGTCTAGATACATCCGTATCTAGAAAAAACTAAGACAGGTAATTTATGACATAGGTAATGATACTAGTCGCCCCAACCCCTGCGTCTCTCTCACGGGTGACACGGGGGAGCCCCAGCCGTCGGCCACCGCAAGCCCCCCTCACGGTCGCCGAAGGAGGCGACCGGGCTAAGCCCATGCCGCGGACGGCGGCGGCGGGGCGAGCTCTCTCTCGTGGCGTGGCGTTTTCCCCCTCGGATTCAAGGCTGAGGCGGCGGCCGGCCATGTCGTTGGTGCTTGTCCATGCGTGGATGTGCTCAGGCAGTGCGGTGGTGCGTGGCATGCTCCTCCATGGCGCGCGACGGCATGGCGTTGGCTATGAATCCCAGCAGGGGTGTGGATGTGCTCCCGATGCGGCGCCAGATCCTTGCATCCCTTGGTCGTCGTCTGACCTCCATATGGCAAGCTCGATGGGCGTCCTCGCGTCGAGGTGCAGGTGCTAGCTGATCCCTCCGATCTGATCCAGGATGACGTGGTGGCATGGGGGCTTTGGACTCGGCCTGAATTAAAGGGGCGGTCCTAGGGTTCATCGAGTGACAAGACGAAGATCTGCCTGACGCCTGTCCTCCTTGATCTGGTCGGATTGTCGGGTTCCGAAAGGCTCCGCCGGCGAACTCTCATGGGCGTGTTATGCCTGGAGATTGCTGGATCAGGTGGGATTCGTTCGTTCCCACTGGTTCTTCGTTAAGGAGGGAGCGGTGCGAAGCTATGCTATATGTTGTCATCATGGGATATGTTTAGTTTCATGGTGAAGTCAGAGGCAAAGAATGTCATGGAAGCCGAGATCGGGGGACTAGTAGTGGTGATTGGAGCCTTTGTGGCGATGAGGAACTTGCTTGGAGTTTCCGATTTTGTAGCAGCGATATGCAAGTGGGGTTGACAACACAGGTGCAATTCAAAGTCTTACCTCTTAAGGTGAAAATCTAAGGACTAGTTGAAGCAGCACAAAGGTTGTGAAGGAGCAACTCCATCTTGCTGCTACAATGTGTACACCACAAGTGTTGAAGAAACAGCTTCAACGTACTGCGCTAGATATCGCTCTAGAGGCGAATGTAGGCTGATAGGACAGCAAGGGTTCAATCCAGAACTCCTAGGGCAGAAGATCTACTCCAAGATCTTAGATAAGAACAACATGTTCTATTATAGGTAGGGGTACATAGTCTGCCTACAAAGTAGAGGTGAGGACCTCTATTTATAGGGCTTTGGGAAGCCTTCACATACTTCTACTTATAGCTGGAATACTCTAGAAAACATTATGTAAGTTTCACCATTATACTCATAGCTACTCACAACTAGAAGACTCTAGAAAACAGTAGGTAGGATAGAAAAGAAAAGGAAAGAAATACTACACTAGACTGGAAGCATCTAGAAGTAGCCAAACAGATCTGGCATGTGTTTTCCTTCTTCTCATCTAGTGTTCCTCATCATTCTTCCCTGATTGTTTGGAACTCGCCCTCGAGTTATGATACGTCCATTTTGCATCATGCTTTTATATTGATATTTATTGCATTATGGGCTGTTATTACACATTATGTCACAATACTTATGCCTATTCTCTCTTATTTTACAAGGTTTACATAAAGAGGGAGAATGCCGGCAGCTGGGATTCTGGGCTGGAAAAGGAGCAAATATTAAAGACCTATTCTGCACAGCTCCAAAAGTCCTGAAACTTCACGGAAGACGTTTTCAGAATATATAAAAAATACTCAACGGAAGAAATTCACCAGGGGGCCACACCCTGCCCACGAGGGTGGGGGCGCGCCCTACCCCCCTAGGCGCGCCCCCTACCTCGTGGGACCCCTGGTGGCCCTCTGGTGGCCATCTTCTGCTATATGAAGTCTTTCGATGGAAAAAAATGATAAGCCATCTTCTCGAATGAAACTCCGCCGCCACGAGGCGGAACCTTGGCGGATCCAATCTAGGGCTCTGGCATAGCTGTTCTGCCGGGGAAACTTCCCTCCTGGAGGGGGAAATCATCGCTATCATCATCACCAACGCTCCTCTCATCGGGAGAGGGCAATCTCCATCAACATCTTCATTAGCACCATCTCCTTTCAAAACCCTAGTTCATCTCTTGTATCCAATTCTTGTCTCCAAGTTCGGGATTGGTGCTAGCAGGTTGCTAGTAGTGTTAATTA
This sequence comes from Triticum dicoccoides, assembly GCF_002162155.2. Classification (NCBI taxonomy): domain Eukaryota; kingdom Viridiplantae; phylum Streptophyta; class Magnoliopsida; order Poales; family Poaceae; genus Triticum; species Triticum dicoccoides. The sequence goes on from NC_041392.1 coordinate 84,718,554, forward strand.
CTCCTTGTAGTTGATGCTAGTTGGTTTAATTGGTGGAAGATCATATGTTCAGATCCTATATTCCCCTCTGATTATGAACATGTTTATGCTTTGTGAGTAGTTACTTTTGTTCCTGGGGACATGGGAGAAGTCTTGCTATTAGTAGTCATGTGAATTTGGTATTCGTTCGATATTTTGATGAGATTTATGTTGTCTCTCCTCTAGTAGTGTTATGTGAACGTCGACTACATGACACTTCACCATTGTTTGGGCCTAGAGGAAGGCATTGGGGAGTAATAAGTAGATGATGGGTTGCTAGAGTGACAGAAGCTTAAACCCTAGTTTATGCATTGCTTCGTAAGGGGCTGATTTGGATCCATATGTTTCATGCTATGGTTAGGTTTACCTTAATACTTTTGTTGTAGTTGCGGATGCTTGCAATAGAGGTTAATCATACGTGGGATGCTTGTCCAAGTAAGGAAAGTACCCAAGCACCAGTCCACCCACATACCAAATTATCAAAGTACCGAACGCGAATCATATGAGCGTGATGAAAACTAGCTTGACGATATTCCCATGTGTCCTCGGGAGCGCTTTTCTCTATATAAGAGTTTGTCCAGGCTTTTCCTTTGCTACAAAAAGGATTGGGACACCTTGCTGCACTTTATTTACTTTTGTTACTTGTTGCTCGTTACAAATTATCCTATCAAAAAACTATCTGTTACCACTTATTTCAGTACTTGCAGAGAATACCTTGCTGGAAACCGCTTATCATTTCCTTCTGCTCCTCGTTGGGTTCGACACTCTTACTTATCGAAAGGACTACGATAGATCCCCTATACTTGTGGGTCATCAAGACCCCTTTCTGGCGCCGTTGCCGGGGAGTGAAGCGCCTTTGGTAGGTGGAATTTGGTAAGGAAAAAATTTATATAGTGTGCGGAAATTTACTGTCACTTGTTACTATGGAAAGTAATACTCTGAGGGTCTTGTTCGGGGTATCTTCACCCCGACCAGTAGAGCAAAGAGTTGCTCCTCAACCTACTGAACCTACTGAAAATGAAAATGTCTGCTTTGAAATTCCTTCGGGTATGATAGAAAAACTGCTAGCTAATCCTTTTTTAGGAGATGGAACAAAACATCCTGATGAGCATCTAATATATGTGGATGAAGTTTGTGGATTATTTAAGCTTGCATGTGTACCCGGAGATGTTGTTAAGAGGAAGGTCTTCCCTTTATCTTTGAAGGGAGATGCATCGACATGGTATAGGCTATGTGATGATATGGGGTCTTGGAATTACAAACGATCAAAATTGGACTTTCATCAGAAGTTTTATCCTATGCTTCTTGTTCATCGTGATTGCAATTATATATATAATTTTTGGCCTCGCGAAGGAGAAAGCATCGCTCAAGCTTGGGGGAGGCTTAAATCAATGTTATATTCATGCCCCAATCATGAGCTCTCAAGAGAAATGATTATTCAAAAAAATTATACTCGGCTTTCTGATAGCAATCGCACCATGCTTGATACTTCTTGTGCTGGCTCTTTTATGATGAATACTATTGAATTCAAATGGGATTTATTGGAAAGAATTAAATGCAACTCTGAAGATTGGGACCTCGACAAAGGTAAGGAGTCAGGTATGACACCTAGTTTTGATTGTGTTAAATCCTTTACGGATACCGATGTTTTCCGTAAATTCAGCACTAAATATGGACTTGACTCTGAGATAGTAGCTTCTTTCTGTGAATCTTTTGCTACTTATGTTGATCTCCCCAAGGAGAAGTGGTTTAAATATCATCCTCCCATAGAAGTAAAAGTAGCTACACCTATTAAAGTTGAAGAAAAGATTGTCACTTATAATGATCCTATTGTTCCTACTGCTTATGTTGAGAAACCACCTTTCCCTGTTAGGATAAAGCATCATGCTAAAGCTTCAACTGTGGTTCGTAAAAGCAATATTAAAACATATACACCTTCTGAGCAAGTTAAAGTTGAACCTAATATTACTATTGTTAAAGATCTCTTGTCTGATAATATTGATGGGCATGTTATTTATTTCTGTGATGAAACTGCTAGAATTGCTAAACCTTGTGCTAAAGATAAACCTAGACCTGTGGTAGGCATGCCTGTTATTTCTGTTAAAATAGGAGATCATTGTTATCATGTCTTATGTGATATGGGTGCTAGTGCTAGCGCAATACCTCATTCCTTATACAAAGAAAGTATGCATGATATTGCACCTGCTGAAATAGAAGATATTGATGTCACAATTAAACTTGCCAATAGAGATACTATTTCACCAATGGGAATTATTAGAGATGTTAAAGTCTTGTGTGGGAAAACTAAATATCTTGGTGATTTTCTTGTTCTTGGTTCCCCACAAGATAGCTTTTGTCCCATTATATTTGGTAGACCCTTCTTAAACATTGTTAATGCTACCATAGATTGCAAAAGGGATGTTGTTACTATCGGTTTAGATGATATGACTCAAGAATTTAATTTCTCTAAATTTAGTAGACAACACCGTGAAGAAGAATTACCTAGTAAGGACGAAATTATTGGTCTTGCTTCTATTGCCGTGCCTCCTAGTGATCCCTTAGAACATTATTTGCTAGACCATGAAAATGATATGTTTATGAATGAAAGAAGGGAAATAGATGAAGTATTCTTTAAACAGGAACCTATTTTGAAAAACAATTTACCTGTTGAAATCCTAGGGGATCCTCCTCCACCCAAGGGTGATCCCGTGTTTGAGCTTAAATCGTTACCTGATACTCTTAAATATGCTTATCTTGATGAGAAAAAGATATATCATGTTATTATTAGTGCTAACCTTTCAGAGCATGAGGAAGAGAGATTATTGAAAACTCTGAAGAAGCACCGTGCTGCTATTGGGTATACTCTTGATGATTTTAAGGGCATTAGTCCCACTCTATGTCAACATAAAATAAATTTGGAAGAAGATGCTAAACCAGTTCGTGATCATCAACGACGGCTGAATCCTAAAATGAAAGAAGTGGTAAGAAAGGAAATACTAAAGCTCCTTGAGGCAGGTATAATCTATCCCGTTGCTGATAGTCAGTGGGTAAGTCATGTCCATTGTGTCTCTAAGAAGGGAGGTATTACTGTCGTTCCTAATGATAAAGATGAATTGATTCCTCAAAGAATTATTACAGATTATAGGATGGTAATTGATTTCCGTAAATTAAATAAGGCAACTAAAAAGGATCATTACCCCTTACCTTTTATTGATCAAATGCTAGAAAGATTATCCAAACATACACATTTTTGCTTTCTAGATGGTTATTCTGGTTTCTCTCAAATACTTGTGTCAGCCAAAGGTCAATCAAAGACTACTTTTACTTGCCCTTTTGGTACTTTTGCTTATAGACGTATGCCTTTTGGTCTATGTAATGCACCTGCTACCTTTCAAAGATGCATGATGGCTATATTCTCTGAATTTTGTGAAAAGATTTGTGAGGTTTTCATGGACGATTTCTCCGTCTATGGATCTTCTTTTGATGATTGCTTGAGCAACCTTGATCGAGTTTTGCAAAGATGTGAAGAAACTAATCTTGTCTTGAATTGGGAAAAGTGCCACTTTATGGTTAATGAAGGTATTGTCTTGGGGCACAAAGTTTCTGAAAGAGGTATTGAAGTTGATAAAGCCAAGGTTGATGCTATTGAAAAGATGCCATGTCCCAAGGACATCAAAGGTACAAGGAGTTTCCTTGGTCATGCCGGATTTTATAGGAGGTTCATTAAGGACTTCTCAAAAAATTTCTCGGCCTCTGACTAATTTATTACAAAAAGATATACGATTTGTTTTTGATGATGATTGTGTAGAAGCATTTGAAATACTTAAGAAAGCATTGATCTCTACACCTATTGTTCAGCCACCTGATTGGAATTTACCCGTTGAAATTATGTGTGATGCTAGTGATTATGTTGTAGGTGTTGTTCTAGGACAAAGAGTTGATAAGAAATTAAATGTTATTAAATATGCTAGTAAAACCCTAGACAATGCTCAAAGAAATTATGCTACTACTGAAAAAGAATTTTTAGCAGTTGTATTTGCTTGTGATAAGTTCAGACCTTATATTGTTGATTCTAAAGTAACTATTCACACTGATCATGTTGCTATTAAATATCTCATGAAAAAGAAAGATGCTAAACCTAGACTTATTAGATGGGTTCTCTTGCTACAAGAATTTGACTTACATATTGTTGATAGAAAGGGAGCTGAGAACCCCGTTGCAGACAACTTGTCTAGGTTAGAAAATGTGCTTGATGACCCACTACCTATTGATGATAGCTTTCCTGATGAGCAATTAAATGTCATAAATGCTTCTCATACTGCTCCATGGTATGCTAATTATGCTAATTACATTGTTGCTAAGTTTATGCCACCTAGTTTCACATACCAGCAAAAGAAAATTTTCTTCTATGATTTGAGGCATTACTTTTGGGATGACCCACATCTTTATAAAGAAGGAGTAGATGGTGTTATTAGACGTTGTGTACTTGAGCATGAACAGGAACAGATCCTACGCAAGTGTCACTTTGAAGCTTATGGAGGACACCATGCTGGAGAGAGAACTGCACATAAGGTATTGCAATCTGGTTTTTATTGGCCTACTCTCTTAAAGGATGCCCGTAAGTTTGTCTTATCTTGTGATGAATGTCAAAGAATTGGTAATATTAGTAGACGTCAAGAAATGCCTATGAACTATTCACTCGTTATTGAACCATTTGATGTTTGGGGCTTTGACTATATGGGACCCTTTCCTTCCTTTAATGGATATACACATATTTTAGTTGCTGTTGATTATGTTACTAAGTGGATAGAAGCTATTCCAACTAGTAGTGCTGATCATAAAACTTCTATTAAAATGCTTAAAGAAGTTATTTTTCCAAGATTTGGAGTCCCTAGATATTAAATGACTAATGGTGGTTCACATTTTATTCATGGTGCTTTCCGTAAAATGCTAGCTAAATATGATGTTAATCATAGAATTGCATCTCCTTATCATCCTCAGTCTAGCGGTCAAGTAGAATTGAGTAATAGAGAGCTCAGATTAATTTTGCAAAAGACTGTTAATAGATCTAGAAAAAATTGGTCCAAGAAACTTGATGATGCATTATGGGCCTATAGAACTGCATATAAAAATCCTATGGGTAAGTCTCCGTATAAAATGGTTTATGGAAAAGCATGTCACTTACCTCTCGAACTAGAACACAAAGCATATTGGGCTATTAAAGAACTCAATTATGATTTCAAACTTGCCGGTGAGAAGAGGTTATTTGATATTAGCTCACTTGATGAATGGAGAACCCAAGCCTATGAAAATGCCAAGTTGTTTAAAGAAAAGGTTAAAAGATGGCATGACAAAAGAATACAAAAGCGTGAGTTTAATGTAGGTGATTATGTATTGCTATACAACTCTCTTTAAGATTTTTTTTGCAGGAAAACTTCTCTCTAAATGGGAAGGTCCTTACGTTATCGAGGAGGTCTATCATTTCGGTGCCATAAAAATCAACAACTTCGAAGGCACAAATCCGAAGGTGGTGAACGGTCAAAGAATCAAACATTATATCTCAGGTAATCCCATAAATGTTGAAACCAATATTATTGAAACCGTAACCCTGAAGGAATACATAAGGGACACTTTTCGGAACGTTTCAGACTCCGAAAAGGAATAGGAATGTGGTACGGTAAGTAAACCAACTCCAAAACAGTTTTTAAGGCAATATTTCTCCGTTTTGGAATATTTAGAAAAATAGAAAAATAAGTAGCAGTCCGGGAAGGACACGAGGGCTCCATGAGGGTGGAGGGCGCGCCCCCCTACCTCGTGGGCACCTCGTGTGCTCTCCGGACTCCGTTTTCGTACACGACACGTATTTTGGTCGGTAAAAATTTATTATATAATCTCCCGGAGGTTTTGACTCCCGTATCATGCAAATATATCTTGTCTTTGTTTTGAGCCGTCCTGCTGCAGACAGAGCAACATGTCGTCCCAGGATTCGGAAGGAGAAAGCTATGTGGCTGATTACCTTGCAGATCCTAAGGTCTATGGGGATGTGGAGCATTGCGGTTGGACTACAGAAGAAGAAGAGGACTATGAACCCAAGGGAAAGGAGGAGACGAGCTCAGATGAAGATGGAAGTCCCACTACCTCAACCTAGGGACATGCATGTGGAGTTCAAAAAGTCAAGCCTCCCGGATAGGGTAAAGAAACCTAAGATCGAGTTTATCCCTTTTCGCCTCTTGCAGGAAAACAAGCAGGAACTATGCAATAAGATACTGAGCCTGGAGCAGGAGATCGAGGACCTAAGGGACCAAAATTCTGTCCTCAAGCGCAAATTAAAGAAGAAGCCTACGCCATCAACAAAATCATCACCGTCTCCACTAACAAAGAAGAATTGAGTATCTGGTATGGGCACTCCCCTTGGCAACTGCCAAGCTTGGGGGAGTGCCTCGGTATTGTATCACCATCACTTTATCTTTACCGTTTTTCTTAGTTTGATCATTTTGGTAATATGTTGATCTAGTAGAATAAAAGTTCTTAGTATGATCTAGTCGTTAGTTTTCCTTTATAATTCTTCTATGTAATCGAGTCCGTGAGCTATATAATAAAGATTATTGTTGAGTCAAGGGCTTGATTATTTTGCCATGATCTTAAGTGAATAAAAGAAAAGAGAAAGAAATAAAAAGAAACAAAGAGATTGTCGGGGGACTAATCCACGAACACCTATGGGACCGGCGGACCGAGTCCCTTTCGGTTCGGCGGGGGCGGAGGTCGCACGAAGAGCGGATCGAGGCGAAGCACACGAGTGGTTTACCCAGGTTCGGGCCGCACGGATGCGTAAAACCCTACTCCTGCTTTGTGGTTTGTATTGAGTTCTTGCTCGGGAGCGCGGAGTGCTACAGTACACACCAGCGGCTAACGAGACCGAGCCTGAGTGTTCTCTTTTTTCCCAACCCCCCCTACGTTGCACATGGGCCTCCTTTTATATGCTCAAGGGGTCACCGACAGGTGGCAACGGAGACAAAGGATAAAAATGGAAAGGTGCAGCGGTAGGTACAGCTACCTACTACAGTGTATCATACCTAACCCTGACGGCAGGGGACAAGGGCATTAAATGCCCGTCTGTGTCGCCTAAATAGTGCAAAAGGGACCGTCAGGGACGCCACCGCTCGCCACGATGGCAATCTTGTTAGCGCCGCTCGCCACTGCGCACCGCTGGCTGCACAGCCTCCCGCCACGCACGCCTAGAAGGGTCCCAGAGCGACACGTTGGTGGATGTGCTGGAGCGCGGGCACAGAGTGGTGGCTTGCCGCGGCAAGCGCCTTGCCGTGGTTGTTGTCTTGTCGCGTCCGGGAGCTTGTCGCTCACCGGGCCTTGCCGGGACGTGAGGCGCGCCGCGGCAAGTTCCTTGAGATGCCTTGGGTGGCCTTCCCGGCAAGCTCCTCTTGCCGGGGTCTTGTCTCCTTAAGCACCTTGCCTTGGTTGGCCTTCCCGGCAAGCTCCTCTTGCCGGGGTCTTGTGGTGCCTTGGTTTGGATACTTTGTTCTTGAATGGCTCCAAAGGAACCACGGAGGACCTTGGCGGTCACCCGGCAAGCCTTGCCGCGGGATGCTGCGACTACCCGTGCACAAGTTCGGGATACTAGGGTACCCCTACTCTAGTACACCGACAGGAGCCCCCGGGCCTGGGCCATACACGGTGCCAGCGTTGTTGGGCCAGGCCCAAAACAGGGCACGGGCACGCGCGGCCTAGGTTACGCCGTATCTCTCTCCGTATCCACCGCGCCCTCCTGAACGGCACGCATTGAATGCAGCGTCGTGGGAGAGATCGTGGGTGGTTTCTTTATTCAGAAATGCGGAACGTCCGCCCCCTCCCTCTTTATAAGCAGGGGAAACAGGGGTAGTTCGTCCATTTGCCCGTTGCTGTTCCAATCTCAAAAATCTCCGCCGCTCCCTCGTCTTCCCAAAGCCGAAAGAGAGCAGCGCTCCGCCCCCCATCGCCACCAGCACCACCAACGCCGTCGACCTCCTCCACCACTTCCGCCGTGGCTCCAAAAGCCGACAAGGGGAAGGTCGTGAAGTCGACCGAGGCACAACGGTTGCGGCGCTGCGAAAGGAGCGGGCAGTCTTCCCCCCCAAGCTTGCCGCGAGGGAGCTGAGGGAGAACTACTACCTCTTCTGGTCGACGGAGACACGAGCGCATCCGCGCACGAAGGTACTTCCCGCCGCCGCTTGGAAGAAGGCCCCAAACGGATACCCTTTCTTCGCCTTGTTCTTCTACTGCGGGCTCTGCCCGCCTTTCTCTGAATTCTTCTGCGATATCATGAACACCTACGGGTTCCATCTCCTCGACTTCACCCCCAATGCCGTCCTGACAATGGCGGTTTTCGCACATCTCTGCAAAAACTTTGTCGGAGTCCATCCCAATGTAGCCCTCTTTCGCCACTTCTTTATACCCCGAGTAGAGAGAGGAGAGCCTTTATCCGGCGGAATCGCCTGGATCTCAAGGGCCGGCAAGAAGGAAACTTATCTGGAGGGAGAATTCCGCGGAAAGTGGGAGGAGTGGAGAGCAGACTGGTGCTGGATTGACGAGGAGAACCCGCAGCCATTCACCACCCGGCGCCAAACCCCAGTAGCACGCGGCAGTGATTGGAGTGACGTGGCCCCGGAAGACGACAGGCTGAAGATTGCTGTCACCCGGATCCTACGCCTCAGGCTTGCCGGGCTCACTGTAGGCGCTGTTGGCGCGGATTTTCTTCGCCGCCGCATCGCCCCCCTGCAGGAACGGGGGAGACCCACTTGGGAGTTCAAGAATGCGGTAGATATCATGAGGCTGCGGCCGGGCCTCAACTTCAACTTCACAGTTCTGGAGCTCAACGCGATGCTCCAGGAGCTATTCAAGTACGACCCTCAACACCCCGAAGTTTTCAGGTTGCCGGGGGGTCGTTCTGCTGTGTAATAACTCCGCGCTCGACCGCATCCGTGCAATGATGCCGTTGTGCGACTCGCATGGAATTGTCCCAACTTGGCAAGAGCCTGCAGACGATGTCGTGCAGCAATTCTTCGATGACTTGGTAGAAGTGCTGATCTGCTCCAAAGAGAAAGATAGCCTCACCCGTGACACCACCGATGCGGAGATGGCACTCATCGCCACTAGGCTAGAAGAGGCGGCGGCAGCCGCAGCCGCGGGCGAATTTGGATTCATCGTGGAGGACGCAGAGGCAGCAGAGGCGGCAAGCCATGCCGAGCGAGGGGAGCCTGCCGGCGAGAAAGAGCTTGCCGGGCATAACGTCGAGTCGAGCGAGCCCGCCAAGGATACGAGCGGCTCGCTGGAGATCAACTCATCTTCCTCCTCATCTTTAGACAGCTCGCTGCAAGCAAAGCCTCCATCCCCACCAAGAAGGCGTCTCCGCAAGGTCGGTGATGTAGCGGAGCGGCAGGCGAGGCAACAGTCGCCGCGCCGCGTGACACGCTCCACCGCGGCAAGCACTGTTACCACGGGAGCGCCTCGCGCTGCGACGGCAACTGGAGCGGGGCCCTCCCGGACCACCGCTTCTACTCCTGCCGCTTCTCACGCCACGGCGACAGCCGGGGCGGGGTCGTCTCAGACCGCCGCCACTGCTCCCACCAAGCGGCCAAGGGAAGCTACTCCTCCGCCTCCTCGCGTCGGACGTGAGCCAGACTTCGACTTCTCCGCGTTCAGCTCCGACGAGGAAGAAGAAGAAGAGTAAGACTCCCTTGGTGTACTTGTAGTTCTTCAATCCTTGCTGTTTGTCTTGTATCTCATTTGCTTGACTCTGAACTTGTTCCTTTTTAGGACTCTAGCCCAGAGAGCAGCAAAGAGAGCCAAAGTCCCGGTGATTGTCATCGAGGACGAACCTACTGCGACAGCAGGGGGTGCGCCCGAGACAACCTTGCCGGACCCGGCAACTTTTCTCCAGAGCAGCCCCCAGCGTAAGTATATGGTTTGCTTTCCGCTGTGAGATGCGCATGGATACTCTGTCTTTGCTGATATCTTACTGCTGGTTTGTGTAGGAGCAGAGCAGCCCCACCAAGAGCCAAGGGAGAATCCCCCGACAAGGGAGAGCTCTCCGGCAAGGGAGGGCTTTCTAGTAATGGAGAAGTCTCCGGTAAGGGAGGGTTCTCCGGCAAGGGACAGCACCAGCGGCCCCCCGAGGGTGGAGACCGCGACTGCAGAACCCGGCATAGGTAATCCTTTCGCTTCAAAACTTTCCTTGGGTTCTTCTTCTTTTGATCTTCTTGGGTTTTTGCTTGACTCTTCTCCCCTTCCCGGCTGTCAGACCCATCTACTACGGAGCCGATGGAGACCGAGGTTGCCGCCAAAGAAATGGCCGGTGCTGACGATCCCGCCGGCGTAGAGGCCGCCAAGGCTGCCGCCACGGCAACTGGCGAGGGGTCTGGCGATCGCACTGACGGCCCTGAGGCCGCAGGAGCGCCAGGCGCTACACCGACCGCCGACCCATCCGCCGCTGCCGCGGCGCCAGGCTCCGAAGAGCCCCAGCCAGGCGTCTACTTGAAGGCCGGCGACGACATCTTCATCAACCTTCCCTGGGCATCGAGCTCCAGGGCGCCGGTCGAGGGAGAGATCTTCGACGGGGAGGTGCTTGCCTCCGCTGGGCTGACTCTGGTTGACGCGCCGAGCAGCAGTAGCAACGAGCCTGAGGAGGAGCGGCTGCTGCTGAAGTTGTTGTCGCTCTACCATGCACGGCAAGCCAAGCTGGAATCCCGCGAGGCGCTTGTCGCGAAGGCGGGAGCAGACATCGAGAAGCGTGCGGAAGAGCTCGGGGGTTTCCACCGTGAAGCCCTCCGGTCCCTGGCGGAGGAGCGGGAGCAGCTCGCCGAAGCGCAGAAGGCCTTCCTCCTCGAGAAGGCTGAAGTCGAAGAGCAACAGCGACTTGCCACTGTGAAGCTATCCGCGGAGGAGGGCGAGCTGGCGCAGCGGAAGGTCAATCTTGACGCCCACGAGGAGGAGCTTGTCGTGCGCGAGGAAAAACTCGGTGGAGCCCTTAAGCAAGCAGAGGATGCTGCCGCAGTTGCCGAGGCCGCCAAGAAGGAGCTGGAGATGAAGGTGGTGCAGCTGGAGGCCGATCTTGCCGAGAAGGGCAAAGAGCTCAGCGCCGCCAAAGGCTCCAACGCGGATCTTGAGTTGAAGCTGACCACTTTGACCAAGACACTGGACGGCGCCAAGAAACAGGAGGCGGCCTTGAAAGAAGAGATCAAGGCCGACAAGGCGCTGCTGGAGAGTGTTGCCGCCACCCAGAATGCCTTTAGGGAAAATGTGGAGCACTGGACGGAGAGCCTCGTGAGTGCTGCCGCAGACATTGACAAGGAGTTGGCGCAGCTGGGGATGGAGGATCTCGGGTATCCCTCCGACGAGAACCTCCAACCCAGCGCCAAGCTCGTCTTGTTCTTCAAGGGCGTGGCGACGGCCCTCCAACGACTCCGGGAGAGGATCCCAAAGCAGCTGGCCGACGAGTCGCGCAAGATCTGTGCGGGAGCTCTTCAGAAAGTGTTGGTGAAGGTGGCCTTCCGCAATCCGGGCCTCAACCTCACCAACGTCCTCAAGACCCTGCCGCCGGATGCCGATCTGGAGGCGCTCAAGGCCCTTGTCGCACCCATTGTGGACAAGGTGAGCGGGATCAAGAGGGTCGAGGGCGATCGCGTAGATTAGGCCGCCCATTTCTTCTTTTCTTGTCGCTGTTTGTCATGCTATGAAAACAATCTGTTAGAGCCGCGACAAACTATCTTTGTAATATAACTCTATTCTGGGTAATGATTGCAATGTTATTCCCTTTACTTGATTCCTCCCTTTGTATGTTTTTGCCCTACGCTTTTAGGGAACTTGCCGGTGCAGGCACCCGAGCCGCGAGCGTTGAGTGCGGGACGTCAGCAGCCTACTGGTGGTGCCGCTACCGACAAGAAACCTTGTCGCAACTAGTTGCTCACTTAAGTTGTTGAGCGGACTCGAAGCAAAGTAAGGGCGCAACTAGCTACGAGTTGGTTCCTCCGCGCACAGGTTTTCCATACAAAGTGCGGTCGTTCAAGGGAGATAACTTAAAATTTAAAAAATCTGATTGCTCAAACTTTGGCAACTTAGCTTTTCTGTTGTTTGCTTCCCGGTAAGGCGAAATTTTCTTGAACGACGCCTGGTCCATACCATTATCTTCTCCTTTCCTCCCCGGCAAACTTGTGGGCGAGGGAACCTTCCTTTCCTTGAGAAAAAAGAAAGAAGAGAAAATAAAGATACGGAGCCTAACGGCTCGTTATTGCTTACCGTGGAGTAGGTGCTGCACAAAGTGTCAGATCATATATGCTAAAAAATAGAAAGCATGAAATTGACAAAATGTGCGGAGCACATGAGCTTTACTTATGCACGGGGTCTGCGCCCGGCTTTGTACAAAGGATTACATGCAACAGCGGCAAGACTTGTACAAAAGGTGGTTGCCAGAACAGGTTCCGGCAACCGCGCCTTATGGGTAAAACTTACGAAGATGCTCAATGTTCCAGGAGTTGCTCACCGGAATGTCATCTTCGGTCTCAAGGCGGATAGCGCCAGGCCTAGTGACTCATTTCACCCGGTAAGGGCCTTCCTACTTCGGCGTTAACTTGTTGGAATTCTTGGCGGACTGAACACGCCGAAGAACAAGGTCGCCTTCCTCGAGACCTCTGGCGTTAACTTTGCGGCTATGGTAGCGGCGCAAAGCTTGCTGGTAGCGAGCAGCTCGCACAGCATCCTGAAGACGGTCTTCCTCAAGGAGCAGCGCATCATCTTGTCGCAGCTGCTCTTGCTCGAGCTCATCATAAGCGAGCACTCGAGGTGACCCATATACGAGTTCTGTGGGGAGAACTGCCTCTACTCCATAGACTAGAGCGAAAGGTGTCTGGCCAGTGGCTCGATTTGGCGTTGTTATGATCGACCAAAGAACCACCGGCAGCTCCTCGATCCAGTTTCTTCCGCACTTGTGCAGCCTGTCGAAAGTCCTGGTCTTGAGCCCGCGCAGCACTTCAGCATTTGCCCTCTCCGCTTGACCGTTGCTTCTCGGGTGAGCAACAGAAGCGAAGCAGACCTTGGCGCCAAGATCTTGGACGTACTGCATGAAGGTGTGGCTCGTGAATTGCGTACCGTTGTCGGTGATTATCCTGTTAGGGATCCCGAAGCGGCAAACAATCGACCTGAAGAACTTGACTGCTGACTGTGCTGTCACCTTCCTCACTGGTTCCACTTCCGGCCACTTTGTGAACTTGTCGATTGCGACGTACAAGTACTCAAAGCCCCCGACTGCTCGGGGAAAGGGGCCGAGGATGTCGAGCCCCCAGACCGAAAATGGCCAGGATAAAGGGATCGTCTGGAGAGCTTGAGCTGGTTGGTGTATCTGCTTGGAATGGAACTGGCACGCTTCACACTTGGTTACTTGTGCAGTTGCATCCTGGAGGGCTGTCGGCCAAAAGAAACCTTGCCGGAATGCTTTGCCGACAAGTGTTCTTGCGCCAATGTGGTGACCACATATGCCTCCATGTATCTCTGCCAACAGCTTTTGTCCGTCTTCTCGGTGAATACACTTCAATTTCACACCGTTGAGTCTTCTTCTGTACAGTGTCTTGTCGACAAACTGGTACATACTTGACTGTCGGGCTACTCTTTCCGCTTCTTCTTGCTCTTCGGGAAGTTCTCCTATCTGAAGGAAACGGACAATCTGTTGTGCCCATGCTGGAGCTTGTGGCTCGACAACAAGGACTAAAGGCAAATCTGCGGCTACGGGAACATCCGCTTCTACGGCGAGAACCTGCGGCTCTGCCGGAGCTTGACGTTCCCCGGCAAGCTTGCCGGGGCAAAACTTGCCGGGAGCTTCTGCTTCAACGGAACAAACCCTAGGGCTTGCCGGAGCAGACTGCTCCTCAGCGCTCTTGGCGTTGATCTTGGGGACCTTCTTTGCCAAAGGCAAATCTGCTGCTGCGGGGACGTCCGCTTCTACGGCGAGAACCTGCGGCTCTGCCGGAGCTTGACGTTCCCCGGCAAGCTTGCCGGGGCAAAACTTGCCGGGAGCTTCTGCTTCAACGGAACAAACCCTAGGGCTTGCCGGAGCAGACTGCTCCTCAGCGCTCTTGGCATTGATCTTGGGGACCTTCTTGGCGGCGGCTTCGGGAAGCTCTGCCGGAAAATAGTTACCAGAAATCAACTTCCTCTTCTTACTCTGTCCAGTTGATGGCGTTACGGACGGTTGAGTCAGCTTGAGCACAAAGATCCCTGGTTCCACAGGTAACTTAAGTGCAGCGCACTTTGACAGGCCATCGGCAATGGCGTTCTGAGCTCTTGGAGCATGCTCCATCTGTAGGCCGTCAAAGTGCTCTTCTAGCTTTCTCACTTCGTCGACGTAAGCTTCCATCAACGGACTCTGATAACTCTTGTTCACTTGGCGGACGACAAGCTGTGAGTCACCCCGGACAATGAGCTTCTTGATCCCAAGGTTTGCCGCGATCCTGAGACCGGCAAGCAAGCCTTCATATCTGCAGTATTGTTTGTTGCTTGCTCCTTGGGAAAGTGCATCTGGACTATGTACTTGAGGTGCTCTCCAGTGGGTGCGATAAGCAGCACGCCAGCGCCGGCGCCTTGCAGCGAAAAAGCACCATTAAAGTACATCAGCCACTCTTTGCTTGCTTCGTCGATGGGGATGCTCGTTTCTGGAATTTCTTCATCTGGTGTTGGCGTCCATTCTGCTATGAATTCTGCCAATGCTCTGCTTTGGATAGTTGAAGTACTCTCAAACTTGAGGCCAAAGCTTGACAGTTACAGTGCCCACTCAACAATCCTGCCTGTCACTTCTGGATTCTGTAGTATCCTCTTCAGCGGAAAGCGAGTGACAACTGTGATCTCATGTGCTTGGAAGTAATGGCGCAGCTTTCTTGAGGCCATGAGAAGGCCAAAAAGCAATTTCTGCACGCCAGAGTACCTTGACCTAGCCCCCTGCAGAAGGGAACTGACAAAGTAAACTGGGCGCTGCACCATTTTCTTCTGTATCTCCTCGCGCATCTGCGCAGATCCATCTTTGTCGGGACCAGAGCTAGCCGGGGAAGCCCCCTTCTTGTCGCTGGATGCGTCTGCCGTGGTTGCTGGCTCGTCATCTGCCTCCCTCTCTGCCACTAACGCAGCACTAACCACTTGATTGGTTGCCGCTATATACAGCAGCAACTTCTCTTGTGGCTTAGGTGCGATAAGTGTTGGAGCGGAGGACAGGTATCTCTTCAAGTCTCGCAGCGCAGCCTCCGCTTCCGGAGTCCATTTCATTGGACCTGCCTTTTTCAATAATTTGAAAAACGGCAGGGCGCGCTCAGCAGACCTAGAGATAAACCTATTGAGAGCAGCCATGCAACCGGCAAGTCTTTGTACATCCTTGACGCGCTTTGGTGCTTCAATCTTCTCAATGGCCTTGATCTTGTCAGGATTGGCTTCGATTCCCCGCTGAGACACGAAGAACCCGAGAAGCTTGCCGGAGGGGACTCCAAACACACACTTCTCTAGGTTGAGCTTGAGGCTGATCTTGCGCAGATTTGCAAAGGTCTCGTCTAAATCTTGGATCAGAGTTGCCTTGTTCTTGCTCTTGACCACTACATCGTCCATGTAGGCTTCCACATTTCTGTGTATTTATGGCTCAAGACCGACATGGACTACTCTTGCAAACGTTGAACCAGCATTTTTTAATCCGAAAGGCATCCGTATGAAACAGTACGTGCCACATGGAGTAATAAATGCGGTCTTCTCCTCATCCTCTTCTGCCATGAAGATTTGATGGTATCCTGAGTATGCGTCAAGAAATGAAAGCAAGTCACATCCGGCCGTGGAGTCAACAATCTGGTTAATGCGCGGCAAAGGAAATGGATCTTTGGGACAAGCTTTGTTAACATCGGTAAAGTCGATACAAAGTCTCCATTTCCCGTTCGCCTTGCGCACGACTACAGGATTGGCCAGCCACGTAGGATGGAGCACCCCTCTGACAAGGTCTGCTGCTTCCAACTTCTTGATCTCCTCTGCAATGAATTCTTGGCGCTCCACTGCTTGCTTCCTGACCTTCTGCTTGACGGGCCGCGCATGAGGACAAACGGCAAGGTGGTGCTCAATTACTTTCCTGGGAACACCGGGGATGTCAGACGGTTGCCACGCAAACACATCGACATTCGCTCGCAGGAAAGCAATGAGCGCGCTTTCCTATTTAGGGTCAAGAGCGGCACTGATGGTGAAGGTACCACCAGTGCCATCCTCCTTGGCGGACACCTTCTTCATCTCTGGCGGAGCTGCCATTGTCTTCTTACACTTGCCGGTGGAGCTCGATGGTGCGTCCTCGACGGCAGCGCAGCACTCCGAAGAGGTGCGCTTGCCGGAGTGGGCATCAGAACTCTTGCCGGACTTGGTCTTCTTCTTCCCCCCGGGAGCTTCAACGGCAAGTGACTTGCGGTCTGTTGCGGCTGCCGCTTCCCGGTAGATCTTGTCGGTGCAGATAAGAGCATCCTTCTTGTCGCCGGGGATAGAGATGACGCTTATCGGGCCTGGCATCTTCAGCATGTTGTATGCGTAGTGAGAGGCTGCCATGAACTTGGCGAGTGCTGGACGACCAAGTATCCCATTGTAAGGCAATGGAATATCGGCAACGTCAAAAGTGACCCTCTCAGTCCTGAAGTTTGGCTTGCTGCCAAATGTTACTGGCAACGTGACCTTCCCCTTCGGCTTGCTCCTTCCCGGGTTGATTCCTTGGAATGTGCCGGTTTCTTCAAGCTCGCTGTCAGGGATTTGGAGTTTCTGGAGTACCGCGGAGGAGATCAGGTTCAAGCCGGCCCCGCCGTCAACTAACATCTTAGTGACCTTGAGGTTGCGGATAGTTGGTGAAACCAACATCGGCAAGCACCCGACTGCAGTTGTGCGATCAGGGTGGTCCTCAATATCAAAGATGATAGGCATGCTGGACCATTTCAGAAACTTGCATGACTCGACGGGTGGCTCCGCCGCATTAACTTCCCGCACCCACTGCTTGAGTTGGCGGTGTGAAGTATGCAGAGAAGCACCGCCATCAACGCACAAGACTTCTGTGGCTTTCTGGAACTCCTGCTCACTGGTCTCGGCGTCATCCATGTCTTTGTCGTTGTCGTCATCTTCATCCTTGTCGCGGCCGCGGGGAGGTCTGTCTCCTTGCCGCTGCTTGGCCTTGCCGCGGCGTCCTCCCCGGCCGGCGCGCTTCTTGCCGGATTCTCCATCGCCACCTTGGGCCCTCTCCTTGTCTCGTCGCTCGTACTCAGCCTTTTGCTGCTGGACAAGCTGTTCGACCTTCTTGCAGCTCTGGAGGTCATGGCCCTTGGTGCGGTGGATCTTGCAGTACTGCTTGTCGGTGCCGTCCTGCTTGTCGGCGACCGCCACAGCCTGGCAGTTGGTTCATGCGGCAATCTCCTTGCCGGAGCTACCAACTTTGGCTTTCTTGGCGCCACCTTCGTTGTCGGACTGCTCAACGACTAGCACATCTTTGCCTTTCTTCTTCCTGTTCCGCCGCCGGTTTTTCTTTACCGGGGTAGCATCCTTGCTGTCAGATTCTCCTGCTCCTGTATTCTCTTCGGGGAGTTTCCTCCCTTCCTCAGCACGTGCACACTTGTCGGCCAGGGCATACAGCTCACTGACGTCTCTGATCTTGCACATCGCCATCTCCTCCCGCATCCTGCGGTTACGCACGTTCTGATGGAACGCGCTGATGACCGCAGCAGGGTGGACATCTGGGATGTTGTGCTATACACGGCTGAACCTCTGAATGTACTTGCGCAGGGGCTCTCCTTCCTTCTGGGCGAGCAGATGAAGGTCACTCTCTTGGCCATGAGGTTTGTGGCCGCCTGTAAAGGCGCCGACAAACTGATGGCAAAGGTCTGCCCAGGAGGATATGGAGTTGTCCGGCAAGTGCATGAGCCAGGACCTGACGTTGGGTTTGAGCACCAGCGGGAAGTAGTTGGCAAGGACCTTGTCGTCCCGTCCCCCGGCAACATGCACCGCGATGGTGTAGATGCTGAGGAACTCCGACGGATGCCACTTGCCGTCGTACTTCTCTGGTACATCTGGCTTGAAATTCTTCATACTGGGCCACTGGACTTGCCGCAGCTCACGAGTAAACGCAGGGCAACCTACCGCGTACGGCAAGTCGCCTGGTTCCCCTGGTGCATGCATGTCGACAGAGGGCCCAGCGCGCTGGTCTGATTGACGTCGCGCTTCTCTTCGGCGCTCGATGCGTGTACGAGCGTCTTCTTGCTGTCGTTCATGAAGAACTTGGTGCTGATCACGACGAGCTCGTGGATCTGATGACGCGGTGGAGTCACTGTCGAGGTGGATCCGGCGAGTCGGCGATCTTGGCCTTCGGGGCGGAGAGTGCACAGTGGTTGCACCCCCACCGGTCTTGTCGCCACCGGCTCGTGCCTGGCTGGCTTGCCGTGGCTGCGACATGCTCGGCTGCTGTTGAGTGTCGCCGTTGGTGAAGCCGATGAGACTCTGAATGATGGCCCTCCAGTCGTCGATCTTGTCTGCCGTTGGAGGGTAGTCCAGGAGCAGTTGAGCTCGCGCTAAAGCTTCTGCTGCAGTGGCGGGTGGTGGTGGCGAACGGTGCAAGGAGCGGGACATGCTCGGACTTCTAACCATGTTAGAAGGAGCAGTGTCCCGTCCAGGTGACCGTGCCTCGCTCGTGCCAGCATGTTGGCGTGCATGGTGGTCTTGAGCGCTCCGAGATCCACCAGCTCGATCTTGGTCCAGCAAACGCATGGTACTGTGAGTACCATAACGCTGTCGGTCTCGCGCCTCCTGAGATGGGCGCAGTGCATGTACGGACGCCGAGGTCTTGGAGTGTTCCCAGTCGTTGTGGGAGCCGGCTACGCCGCCGATGGGTAGCGCAGCCTTGTCCTTGGACCTGGCAGCACCGTGAGCTCCCTCGTCGACGCCCGTTCTTCCGCCGGCGTTTGCCCCATCAGTCGTTTGCTCTGGCGGTGGTGGGTAAGGTGCGGACGGAGCAGCCGCCTCCGAAGCCTTCTTCTTTGGCGGCATGTTGATGAAGGTGACGAAGATCTAGCTTGCGTGAACGCCGGATCTGGTTCACACAACCTCGACGCCCCCTACCTGGCGCGCCAAAGATGTCGGGGGACTAATCCACGAACACCTATGGGACCGGCGGACCGAGTCCCTTTCGGTTCGGCGGGGGCGGAGGTCGCACGAAGAGCAGATCGAGGCAAAGCACACGAGCGGTTTACCCAGGTTCGGGCCGCACGGATGCGTAAAACCCTACTCCTGCTTTGTGGTTTGTATTGAGTTCTTGCTCGGGAGCGCGGAGTGCTACAGTACACACCAGCGGCTAACGAGACCGAGCCTGAGTGTTCTCTTTTTTCCCACCCACCCCCCTACGTTGCACATGGGCCTCCTTTTATATGCTCAAGGGGTCACCGACAGGTGGCAACGGAGACAAAGGGTAAAAATGGAAAGGTGCAGCGGTAGGTACAGCTACCTGCTACAGTGTATCATACCTAACCCTGACGGCAGGGGACAAGGGCATTAAATGCCCGTCTGTGTCGCCTAAACAGTGCAAAAGGGACCGTCAGGGACGCCACCGCTTGCCACGATGGCAATCTTGTCAGCGCCGCTCGCCACTGCGCACCGCTGGCTGCACAGCCTCCCGCCACGCACGCCTGGAAGGGTCCCAGAGCGACACATTGGTGGATGTGCTGGAGCGCGGGCACAGAGTGGTGGCTTGCCGCGGCAAGCGCCTTGCCGCGGTCGTTGTCTTGTCGCGTCCGGGAGCTTGTCGCTCACTGGGCCTTGCCGAGATGCGAGGCGCGCCGCGGCAAGTTCCTTGAGATGCCTTGGGTGGCCTTCCCGGCAAGCTCCTCTTGCTGGGGTCTTGTCTCCTTAAGCGCCTTGCCTTGGTTGGCCTTCCCGGCAAGCTCCTCTTGCCGGGGTCTTGTGGTGCCTTGGTTTGGATACTTTGTTCTTGAATGGCTCCAAAGGAACCACGGAGGACCTTGGCGGTCACCCGACAAGCCTTGCCGCGGGATGCTGCGACTGCCCGTGCACAAGTTCGGGATACTAGGGTACCCCTACTCTAGTACACCGACAGAGATCATGTGAGTCTTATGGAGAGTAATGAGCTCACATAGAAAAAGTATGCTGAATAAAAGTTGTTGAGGGTTAACAAACATAGTTTTGGTCATCGTTGCAATTAATAGGAAGTAATAAAGAAAGAGAGGTCTTCACATATAGATATACTATCTTGGACATCTTTTATGATTGTGAGCACTGTTCAAGAATTCACCCGATTAATCAGTTAACGGGCAAGTTAATCGCTACTCATAGCATGGCCGAATCGAATAACACCTATTCGTTGTGTTAACTTGTCAGGCCTCTTAATTGGCCAGTTAGACCGATTAATCAGTTGTCATGCCGATTAATCCCTACTGGCCCATTAACGGGTGGGCAAACAAAGCCCAAAATTTTGGCCTATAACTCCTTCCGGCCCCATGCCGCTCCTTAATAGATAGGATTAATAATTTTACCTCCTCTCTATGCTTTTCATATGTGTATGGCAGCATATTTTGGTATACTACATAGCTGGGAGCATGAGAGTATGGTATAATGCATTAAAAAATCTAGATATATGTTGGCAAGTTTCTATTCAATCTACCGATTAATGGTCGACCGATTAATCCAGTTAATAGGCTGATTCACCGATTAATCACTACTCCTAAATTGACCGAGCAGCTACCAGTTAACGATTTCTTGAACATTGATTGTGAGCACTCATTAAAATATGACATTCTAAAAGAGTTGACGTTGGACAAGGAAGACAACATAATGGGTTATGTTTTCTTACGTCTGAGATAAATTATATTGTCATGGATCATCCAACATGGTTGAGCTTGCCTTTCCCCCTCATGCTAGCCAAATTCATCGCACCAAGTAGAGATACTACTTGTGCTTCCAAATACCCTTAAACCAGTTTGCCATGAGAGTCCACTATACCTACCTATGGATTGAGTAAGATCCTCTAAGTAAGTTGTCATCGGTGCAAGCAATAAAAATTGCTCTCTAAATATGTATGACTTATTAGTGTGGGAGAAATAAGCTTTATACGATTGTGTGATATGGAAGAAATAAAAGTGACAGACTGCATAATAAAGGTCCATATTACAAGTGGCAATATAAAGTGACGTTCTTTCGCATTAAGATTTTGTGCATCCAACTATAAAAGCGCATGATAACCTCTGCTTCCCTCTACGAAGGGCTTATCTTTTACTTTTATCTCCTACATTGCATAAGAGTCATGGTGATCTTCAGCGTTCCTTTTTACATTTTATCCTTTGGCAAGCACAGTATGTTGGAAAGATCCTGGTATATATGGCTAATTGGATGTGAGTTTTCATGAAATATTACTGTTGACATTACCCTTGAGGTAAAACGTTGGGAGGCAAAACTATAAGCCCCTATCTTTCTCTGTGTTCGATTAAAACTCCATACCCATAAGTATTGTGTGAGTGTCAGCAATTGTGAAAGACTATATGATAGTTGAGTATGTGGACTTGCTGAAAAGCTCTTATATGTTGACTCTTTCCTATGTTATGATAAATTGCAATTGCTCCAATGACTGAGATTATAGTTTGTTAGTTTTCAATGAAGTTTACGACTCATACTTGAAATTGTGATTGAATTATTACTCTAGCATAAGAAATCATATGACAAGAATTATATACGTTGATGTTCTAAGAATGATCATGATGCTCTCATGTCCGTATTTTATTTTTATCGACACCTCTATCTCTAGTCATATGATGAAGAATGTACTTTTCTATGCCGTAATTTTACACGTGTAATTTTCTCACATTGCCCTAGGGAAGCTAATAGAGTAGCCCATAATATGGCTAGATTTAGTGAGGGGAACCATTCTTGGCGGGAACCTCCAGATTTTATTCGTGTTGTTCTAGTTGATGATGTAACTGTGATTCCAGATCAATAAAAATTGCCATGATGGCTTTCCTCAAAAAAAGGACTGGAGTATTGGATCGCTCGAGGCTTCAGTTTTTCTTTCAGTTATCGGTTTCTTACTGAACCTACTGAACCTATTTTTTGTACTATCAACAAAAGCCAAAAATTCAGTTTTTTCGGTATTGGTTTGGCATTCGGTTGGTCGGTTTTTATGCCCACCCCTATCAGTGTGTACAGATGCAATGAGCGGGCTGGTCTCTCGGGTTTTAAGAGTTAAATGTTGCGGGAATTGCATTAGTAGCACGGAAAAACTTGGAGTTTGTCCTTCACTTGATTTGTAAAACAGAGGATTATGTAAACACATGAACTTTGCGGGGTTGAGTGATTGATTTGCAGGAATGGGAAAAACAATAAAATCCCAAAAATTAATCAAATTAAGTTTAATACACATGCAAAGACAATATTAGATTGTTATAATGAAACTTATGGCATTTGCCTTGTTTTTTACATAGGAATAAATAAGGAGATTAGGGTGGATTGTAAATGCTTTGTTGTTTCTTTGAAACTCAAACCAAAGGGAAAATCCATCAATTTTTTTTCTCTGAAGCATTCATTATCATTAGATCAAATGGATGAATATTGCCACTAAAGTTTTTTTCCTATTTCTACATTTCCTCCTCCGCTTTGCCTATGAATCAAAGAGGCCATGCCATAGTATCCATGATAATGCACAAAAGCTATTGTAGAGTACAAACATTTTGATGTCTCAACATATTTGGCACCAGCAATGGCAGACGCTAATTGACTATACAATGGACGAACTCGCCAAGGAGGGCCAAGTAAGAGAGGGTTAACAAAATTGGAATTAGAATGTCAGGACAGATTGGGAGTATATGTAGATCTATAGGCAGAAACTAGACCGCTGATCTCAGTTTTGGGTTTTCTATTTCTCCACCTTTGTCTTGATCTTCTGCTCCATGATTGCCTTCTCGGTGTCGAGGCCAAACATCCTGTTGAGGGCGTGAATGTTCTCAAGTGTTTCATCAAGGGTGCGGCTGTCAGTGCCGTCACATCTCAGCTGCTGAACTGCTCAATTGTTCTTCTCATCTTCTTGGCAAGAGCATATTCTCTGATCTTGTGTAGGCACCAGTCAAGCTCTGAAGCCGTCACCCTATCAGCGTATGATCTCAGCTTCTTGATTGTTAGAACGGTCTCCACGGAAGTTCATAGATCTTTTTCGAAAAGGAGAAGTTCATAGCTAGATACTGAGACCCCCACCCTAGACTGATCACTGGAGCTACGAGAAGGGAGAGGGGGTCATGGAGGGTTTGGGGGAGGAGAGGCTAAAGGCCTCTTTAGTGCAAATAAATTTGAGTATTTTTAGAGAAAGATGTAACATCTCTTGGGTGCCAAAGATCATCGAAACTTTGCAAGATCATCGAAAGTTTGATCATTTGATGTCCCAAAGTTTCAGATTTCATTTGATTTTTTTCTCTTTTTTTGGAATTTACTATTCATAGAGGGTGTAGGGGCACCTGGGTGTTGAAAGTCCTGTCTCATATTTTTACTGCGTACTAACTTGCATGAAAATTTTCCATGGAGACAAACCTGTTGCAAAGATCTGTTTGTTGTCATGAGAAATATGACATACACACATAATTATTTAAAAATATGTCTTCATTGATGCAACCAAATAATTTCAGTTGCGTTTTCCTGCATTTATAATCCTACTGAACCAAACAAACCCTAAAAATAGGCGATAGTGTTGTGGTGAACAAACTCATATATAAGATAAGTTTAGCCGATCTAGATCTGGTATGTTAAGTCAAGTGAGTATGCACAAGCTAGAGGCCGGCCATCGCTAGCATCGCAGTGAATACAATAGTAGTGCTGGCATACCATTTACAGATTTACTTGGGCCAGTTGAATGATAAATGTGGTGTTTTCAGTGTGAACAATCAGGATAGTCGAGTCATTCATTCATAGCCATGAACAACCGTTAATACGAGAATTTGAAAACATGGGATTGGATGAATTGTTATTTCATCCACCGTAGAATGTGAGACTTCCATGTATCTCAATATTTTTGGTTTGATTTTGATTTCCCGCAGTTTGATTTTGATTAACAATTAGAACAAATAAATAGTATGAATTATGTAATACAATGTGGTTTCACTTAATTAAAATTGGAATCCAATGGTATTAAAAAATATGTCACAATACTTATGCCTATTCATGCTTTTGCATCATGCTTTTATATCGATATTTATTGCATTATGGGATGTTATTACACATTATGTCACAATACTTATGCCTATTCTCTCTTATTTACAAGGTTTACATAAAGAGGGAGAATGCCGGTAGCTGGGATTCTGGGCTGGAAAAGGAGGAAATATTAGAGACCTATTCTGCACAACTCCAAAAGTCCTGAAACTTCACGGAAGACGTTTTCAGAATATATATAAAAAATACTCAGCGAAAGAAATTCACGAGGGGGGCCACACCCTACCCACGAGGGTGGGGGCGCGCCCTACCCCCCTGGGCGCCCCCCTACCTCGTGGGCCCCCTGGTGGCCCTCCTGTGGCCATCTTCTGCTATATGAAGTCTTTCGATGGGAAAAAATGATAAGCCATCTTCTCGAACGAAACTCCGCCGCCACGAGGCGGAACCTTGGCGGATCCAATCTAGGGCTCTGGCGGAGCTGTTCTGCCGGGGAAACTTCCCTCCCGGAGGGGGAAATCATCGCCATCGTCATCACCAACACTCCTCTCATCGGGAGAGGGAAATCTCCATCAACATCTTCATCAGCACCATCTCCTTTCAAAACCCTAGTTCATCTCTTGTATCCAATTCTTGTCTCCAAGTCCGGGATTGGTGCTAGCAGGTTGCTAGTAGTGTTAATTACTCCTTGTAGCTGATGCTAGTTGGTTTAATTGGTGGAAGATCATATGTTCAGATCCTATATGCATATTAATACCCATCTGATTATGAACATGTTTATGCTTTGTGAGTAGTTACTTTTGTTCCTGAGGACATGGGAGAAGTCTTGCTATTAGTAGTCATGTGAATTTGGTATTTGTTTGATATTTTGATGAGATGTATGTTGTCTCTCCTCTAGTGGTGTTATGTGAACGTCGACTACATGACACTTCACCATTGTTTGGGCCTAGAGGAAGGCATTGGGGAGTAATAAGTAGATAGATGGGTTACTAGAGTGACAGAAGCTTAAACCCTAGTTTATGCATTGCTTCGTAAGGGGCTGATTTGGATCCATATGTTTCATGCCATGGTTAGGTTTACCTTAATACTTTTTTTGTAGTTGCGGATGCTTGCAATAGAGGTTAATCATAAGTGGGATGCTTATCTAAGTAAGGGTAGTACCCAAGCACCGGTCCACCCACATACCAAATTATCAAAGTACCGAACGCGAATCATATGAGCGTGATAAAAACTAGCTTGACGATATTCCCGTGTGTCCTCGGGAGCGCTTTTATCTATATAAGAGTTTGTCCAGGCTTGTCCTTTGCTACAAAAAGGACTGGGCCACCTTTCTGCACTTTATTTACTTTTGTTACTTGTTGCTCGTTACAAATTATCCTATAACAAAACTATCTGTTACCACTTATTTCAGTACTTGCAGAGAATACCTTGCTGGAAACCGCTTATCATTTCCTTCTGCTCCTCGTTGGGTTCGACACTCTTACTTATCGAAAGGTCTACAATAGATCCCCTATACTTGTGGGTCATCAAGTTATCTTCATAGAGCGCTTCTTCTGGATGGTAGAGAGTCAAGTCCGCAACATTGAAAGCCTTCACATACTTCTATTATTTAAGGTTCACCATTCTACTCATAGCTACTCACAACTAGAAGACTCTAGAAAACAGTAGGTAGGATAAAGAAAATAAAAAGAAATACTAGACCACAACAGAAGTATCTAGAAGTAGCCAAACAAATTTGACATATGATTATATTTTCATGTTCCTCATCATTCTCCCCTGGTTGTTTGAAACTCGCCCTCGAGTTATCTTCATAGAGCGCTTCTTCTGGATGGTAGAGAGTCAAGTCCGCAACATTGAAAGTGTTGGAGATACCCATATCGCTTGGAAGATCTATCACATAACTATTATCATTTATCTTCCTCACAATAGAGAAGGGTCCATACCTTCGCTGCCTAAGTTTCCCTTTAACACCTAAAGGCAACCTCTCTTTTCGGAGGTAGACCATCACCTTATCACCGGCTTGGAATGATTTTGGCCTCCTTTTGCAATCAGCAAGTTGTTTATATTTCTGAGTTTGTGCTTACAAAGAATCTCTTCAAATAACTCGGTGTAATTATCAGCAAAGGACAATGCTGATTTTCAGTTTCCCCTTGATGGTAGCTTCACCAGGTCCACCACAGGTGATGGAACTTTAGTGTAGACAATGGAAAAAATGGCTCCTTCCTGTGGATCTATGCTTGGAGTTATTGTAGGAGAATTCTGCAAGAGATAAAGCCAAATCCAATTGTCCCTTTCTTTCTCCACAAATGCAACGAATCAGATTACCCAAAAACTTGTTCACCACTTCCGTTTGTCCATCTGTTTGTGGATGAGCAGTGCTAGAAAATTTCAATTCAGTGTTGAATTGCTTCCACAAAGTGAGCCAAAATGCAGCAAGAAACTTGCTATCACGGTCTGAGACAATGGACCTTGTAACTCCATGAAGTCTGACCACTTCTCGAAAGAATAGGTTTGCCACATGATGAGCATCCGTTGTCTTGCGGCATGGGATGAAATGAGCCATCTTAGAGAATCTATCCACGGCCACAAATACATCATCACTTCCTCGTCTTGTTCTTGGCAAGCCCAAGACAAAGTCCATAGAAATGTCCTCCCATGGAGCAACAGGAACAGGCAAAGGCATGTATAACCCAGTGTTCTGGACTTGGCCTTTGCAGGTCTGACATACGGGGCACCTTTGAACGAACTTTCCAGCATCTCTCTTTTGTTGTGGCCAAAAGTAGCGAGCTTCCAGGTTAGCGATAGTCTTGTCCCATCCAACATGGCCACTAAGATCACTTGAATATAGCTCTCTAACCAGCTTGTCACGTAGAAAACTTCTTGGAATGCAGAAATGATCATTTTTGAAGAGATATCCATCTTGCATCAAATAGTCATCACCTAATGGTTGGCCCCTTGCATGCTTTACCCAAACATGGCCAAAGTCTTTGTCACCCTCATACAACTCCTTTATTTGATCCATGCCCAGAAGTTCAGCTTCAAAAGAAGTCAAGAGGCATGCACGACGACTCAAAGCATCGGCCACTATGTTAGTTATTCCAGATTTATGCACGATGAGATTGTTAAACCTCTCCAGATATGCTGCCCATCTTGCTAGCATGCGGTCAACATGCTTTTGATTTCTAAAATGCTTCAAGGATTGATGGTTGCTATAAACAATGAACTCTTTAGGCAGCAAATAGACTTCCCAAGTTTTCAACACTCTGAAAACGGCGTATAATTCTTGCTGGTAGGTACTCCATTTCTGTGTAGCTTCACTTAACTTCTCACTAAAGAAAGCAATGGGCTTCCTTTCTTGAGATAGGATAACTCCAATGCCTACTCCTCTTGCATCACACTCCAACTCAAAAGTCTTGTTGAAATCAGGTAGTACCAAGACAGGAGCTTGTGATAGCTTTTGTTTAATCTCATTGGAACTAGCTTCAGTTGCTTCTGTCCATTGGAACTTTCCTTTCTTCAAACACTCGGTAATTGGTGCCATGATAGTGCTGAAATTATTCACAAATCGCCTATAGAAAGTTGTAAGGCCATGAAAGCTTCTTACCTCAGAAATGGTCTTAGGAGTTGGCCATTCTCGGATTGCTTCAACCTTAGAATCATCAACACGAATGTCGTCACATGTTATGACGAATCCTAGGAAAAGAAGTTGTGTTTGTAGGAAAACACATTTCTTCAAGTTGACGTATAGCTCATTTTCCCTTAGTACTTCTAGCACCTTCCAAATGTGATCAAAGTGTTCATCCTCATCCTTGCTATAGATCAAGATGTCATCGAAATAGACCACAACAAAGTGGGATAAGAATGGTCTAAGGACTTGATTCATTAAGTGCATAAAGGTACTTGGTGCATTTGAGAGTCCAAATGGCATGACTAGCCATTCAAACAACCTTTCCTTTGTCTTAAAGGCGATCTTCCATTCATCCCCAGGTCTTATACAGATTTGATTATATCCACTTCTTAAATCTAGCTTTGTGAACACTCTTGCTCCACTAAGCTGATCCAACATATCATCCAGACGGGGAATAGGGAATCTATACCTTACGGTGATCTTGTTAACGGCTCTACTGTCCGTACACATGCGCCAAGATCCATCTTTCTTTGGCGCGAGTAGGGCTGGTACATCACACATGGGCTAATACTTTCTCGAATGTTCCCCTTTTGCAACAATTCCTCCACTTTCTCCTTCAATATATCATGCTCCTTTGGGCTCATTCGATAGTGTGGAAGATTAGGAAGACTTGCTCCCGGAATTAAGTCAATTCTATGTTGAATTCCTCTCATCGGTGGCAAGCCATGTGGCTCCCCAAGTATGTTCTGAAATTCTGCCAATAAACCACGTACCTTTGCTAGAATTTCAACAGTCAGGTGCTCTTCTCCCTTTACAACAAGTGCAGCACACAAATCTACCTCCTTCAGGTCTTCCATAAACTCGTGAGAGGTATGGGAAATAGTTAACATAGTTTTCCCCTCCCCCTTAGAGGTATTACCTTCGGTTTTGTTTGGTAAGATAATGATCTTTCTCTTGTTGCAAATGAAAGAGTAAGAATTTTCCTTGCCCTTGTGTGTTGTATCCACATCAAATTGCCAAGGCCTCCCAAGAAGAACATGGCTGGCATCCATGTCAACCACATCACACAACACATTTGAGCGATAATGCTTACCCAAAGAAAGTGGCAGGTTGCATTGTTTGACGATCCTCATATTCACTTCTTTCTTGATCCATCCAATAGTGTATGGATTTGGATGATCATGGGTTTCAAGCTTTAAATGGTCCACCAACTTCTGGGAGATAAGATTCTCGCAGCTGCAACTATCAATCACTAGCTTGCATACCTTGCCATTCACCATGCATTTCCTCTCAAATATTTTCTTCTGTTGTGTGTCATCGAGTTGTGGTGTGGAACATAGGAGACGCTTGATCACACATACCACCTCTTCACCTTCTTCTTGACAAACCTTTTGTTGGTCTACATCTTCAGATTCGTATTCTTCCCCATCGCTTTCACCATCATGGATAGTCGTGTTAACAAATTTCCTTAGTGGGCAACCGCTGGATATGTGTCCCTTTTTACCACATTTAGAGCACTTTGGGCCTTCATTTGCCTTACCCTTGCCTCTAGTTTGTTTGGGGATGGGCTGTTTTGTCTTTGGTGGAGTGGCCTTTTCTTCCACTCTATTAGGTTGGCTCCTAGATGAGCCTTCGGTATGAGGATATGGAGGATATGGAGCCTTAGTTGTCTTTCTCATCCTCACAAACCTCTCGGCCTTTAAGGCTAGAGCTTGTGCTTGATCAATGGACCAGATTTGTTGCATCATCAATCGATCTTGAATAGCATCATTGAGACCATTGATGTACCTTGCAACTTGTTGCTCTTCAGTTTCAGCAAGGTTGCACCTCACTTGTAGCCTTAGAAACTCCTTTGTGTAATCTGAAACAGTCATATTTCCTTGAGCACAATTTTGAAATTGGATAAATAGGATCTGGTCATAATCAATGGGCAAAAACCTCCCTTTCAAGAGGCCTTTCATTTGTCGCCAAGTTCTAACACGAGGTTCTCCTCTCAGCCTGCGCTCCTCTTGAACGCGATGCCACCATGCACCGGCTCCTCCTTTCAGCTTGTATGTGACCAAAGGAACTCTACGATCTTCCGAAACCTCCACGACCTCAAAGAAAGTCTCCACTTCATATAACCAATCCAGGCACCCTTCAATGTCAACATTTCCATTAAAACTTGGGATCTCAGCTTTCACCTTGTATGTATCTCTTGCATATGTAGGGTTGGGTGCTCTCCGATATGCATAGAGATTTGGTTCTTCAAGGGCATCATCATATTCTTCACCTTTAGAAGTTTCAACATAAATTGGCCTTCTTGAAGCATGTTGAACAACATGTTGTTGTGGCGGTCTTTCTCCCAAGATTACCTCTCCTTCTTCCTTGATGAACATCTTCCTCTTCTTTAGATGAATCTCCTTCATTGGTAGCAGGGGGGCACCCTTTCTTATCATCTCAACCAGCTGGTCAAATCTCCTATTAAGATCTTCACGCAGCTCTTTGATTTGTTGTTCAGTAGCATCGATCCTCTCCTCCAATTGCTCCATTGCTTGCTCCAACTTGCTCTCGAAGAGAACGGCAAGAATGATTATGGGTCAACGAGGCTCTGATACCACCTGAAGCAGCACAAAGGTTGTGAAGGAGCAACTCCACCTTGCTGCTACAATGTGTACATCACAAGTGTTGAAGGAACAGCTTCAACGTGTTGCGCTAGATATCGCTCTAGAGGCGAATGTAGGCTGATAGGGCAGCAAGAGTTCAATCCAGAACTCCTAGGGCACAAGATCTACTCCAAGATTTTAGATAAGAACAACAAGTTCTATTATAGGTAGGGGTACATAGTCTGGCTACAAAGTAGAGGCGAGAACCTCTATTTATAGGGCTTTGGGAAGCCTTCACATACCTCGACTTATAGCTGGAATACTCTAGAAAACATTATGTAAGTTTCACCATTCTACTCATAGCTACTCACAACTAAAAGACTCTAGAAAACAGTAGGTAGGATAGAAAAGAAAAGGAAAGAAATACAACACTAGAGTGGAAGCATCTAGAAGTCGCCAAATAGATCTGGCATGTATTTTCTTTCTTCTCATCTAGTGTTCCTCGTCACTAGCCTTAATTTGTTTTGCCTGGCAATGGCCTTGTTAAAGGCGTTGTTTTGAGAGTATGGACTATCTTCAGGGTGAAAATCCAAGATCTACAATCGAGTGACGACAATGCTTGTGCATTGTTTTCTTGTTTGAGGCGTCGCTTTTGGAGAATTGGACTTCAGGTGTTGTTTTGGTGGTGGTAGTACTGTTGCTGCAAGGACTGAAACTCTGTTGGGGGCTTTTCCTTTTGTTTAGCTTCTTCTTTTTTTGGTTGTGTGCATCCCACTGATGCATCAGTAATGACACTAGGGTATCAGGTTCTTGCAGAGGCTGGATGTAATTGGTATCTTCATAATATTAATATATTCTCTTTATCGTAAAAGGACGGAGGTAATATTAAAGAGAAGAAGAACAAGAGTGCATATAATGTGATTTGTTTCAGTTGCAGAGAAAGAAACTAATTTTGTAACACATACAAGATGCTAGCAAACTTGATTATAATAAATAAATAGGAGAAAAACAAGACTGCGTATAATGCGATTTGTTTCAGTTCCAGAGAAACTACTTAGCAATTAGAGATGAGAAGTGGAGAAAAAATGGGGCGTTTCAGTTCCAGAGAAACTACTTAGCAATTAGAGATGAGAAACTAATTTGTTTCAGTTGCAGAGAAAGAAACTAATTTTGTAACACATACAAGATGCTAGCAAACTTGATTATAATAAATAAATAGGAGAAAAACAAGA
>NC_041392.1:84751554-84752599 GCF_002162155.2 Triticum dicoccoides
AGAGAAACTACTTAGCAATTAGAGATGAGAAACTAATTTGTTTCAGTTGCAGAGAAAGAAACTAATTTTGTAACACATACAAGATGCTAGCAAACTTGATTATAATAAATAAATAGGAGGAAAACAAGACTGCATATAATGCGATTTGTTTCAGTTCCAGAGAAACTACTTAGCAATTAGAGATGAGAAACTAATTTGTTTCAGTTGCAGAGAAAGAAACTAATTTTGTAACACATACAAGATGCTAGCAAACTTGATTATAATAAATAAATAGGAGAAAAACAAGACTGCATATAATGTGATTTGTTTCAGTTCCAGAGAAACTACTTAGCAATTAGAGATGAGAAACTAATTTGTTTCAGTTGCAGAGAAAGAAACTAATTTTGTAACGCATACAAGATGCTAGCAAACTTGATTATAATAAATAAATAGGAGAAAAACGAGACTGCATATAATGCGATTTGTTTCAGTTCCAGAGAAACTACTTAGCAATTAGAGATGAGAAACTAATTTGTTTTAGTTGCAGAGAAAGAAACTAATTTTGTAACACATACAAGATGCTAGCAAACTTGATTATAATAAATAAATAGGAGAAAAACAAGACTGCATATAATGCGATTTGTTTCAGTTCCAGAGAAACTACTTAGCAATTAGAGATGAGAAGTGGAGAAAAAAATGGGGCGTTTCAGTTCCAGAGAAACTACTTAGCAATTAGAGATGAGAAACTAATTTGTTCCGGTTGCAGAGAAAGAAACTAATTTTGTAATACAAGATGCTAGCAAACTTGATTATAATAAATAAATAGGAGAAAAACAAGACTGCATATAATGCGATTTGTTTCAGTTCCAGAGAAACTACTTAGCAATTATAGATGAGAAGTGGAGAAAAAAATGGGGCGTTTCAGTTCCACAGAAACTATTTAGCAATTAGAGATGAGAAACTAATTTGTTTCAGTTGCAGAGAAAGAAACTAATTTTGTAACACATACAAGATGCTAGCAAACTTGATTATAATAAATGAATAGGAGAAAAACAAGACTGCATAT
>NC_041392.1:84756069-84757244 GCF_002162155.2 Triticum dicoccoides
AGACTGCATATAATGCGATTTGTTTCAGTTCCAGAGAAACTACTTAGCAATTAGAGATGAGAAACTAATTTGTTTTAGTTGCAGAGAAAGAAACTAATTTTGTAACACATACAAGATGCTAGCAAACTTGATTATAATAAATAAATAGGAGGAAAACAAGACTGCATATAATGCGATTTGTTTCAGTTCCTGAGAAACTACTTAGCAATTAGAGATGAGAAACTAATTTGTTTCAGTTGCAGAGAAAGAAACTAATTTTGTAACACATACAAGATGCTAGCAAACTTGATTATAATCAATAAATAGAAGAAAAACAAGACTGCATATAATGCGATTTGTTTCAGTTCCAGAGAAACTACTTAGCAATTAGAGATGAGAAACTAATTTGTTTCAGTTGTAGAGAAAGAAACTAATTTTGTAACACATACAAGATGCTAGCAAACTTGATTATAATAAATAAATAGGAGGAAAACAAGACTGCATATAATGCGATTTGTTTCAGTTCCAGAGAAACTACTTAGCAATTAGAGATGAGAAACTAATTTGTTTCAGTTGCAGAGAAAGAAACTAATTTTGTAACACATACAAGATGCTAGCAAACTTGATTATAATAAATAAATAGGAGAAAAACAAGACTGCATATAATGCTATTTGTTTCAGTTCCAGAGAAACTACTTAGCAATTACAGATGAGAAGTGGAGAAAAAAATGGGGCGTTTCAGTTCCAGAGAAACTACTTAGCAATTAGAGATGAGAAACTAATTTGTTTCAGTTGCAGAGAAAGAAACTAATTTTGTAACACATACAAGATGCTAGCAAACTTGATTATAATAAATAAATAGGAGAAAAACAAGACTGCATATAATGCGATTTGTTTCAGTTCAGAGAAACTACTTAGCAATTAGAGATGAGAAGTGGAGAAAAAAATGGGGCGTTTCAGTTCCAGAGAAACTACTTAGCAATTAGAGATGAGAAACTAATTTGTTTCAGTTGCAGAGAAAGAAACTAATTTTGTAACACATACAAGATGCTAGCAAACTTGATTATAATAAATAAATAGGAGAAAAACAAGACTGCATATAATGCGATTTGTTTCAGTTCCAGAGAAACTACTTAGCAATTAGAGATGAGAAACTAATTTGTTTCAGTTGCAGAGAAAGAAACTAATTTTGTAAC
>NC_041392.1:84760134-84761298 GCF_002162155.2 Triticum dicoccoides
AGAGATGAGAAGTGGAGAAAAAAATGGGGCGTTTCAGTTTAAGAGAAACTACTTAGCAATTAGAGATGAGAAACTAATTTGTTTCAGTTGCAGAGAAAGAAACTAATTTTGTAACACATACAAGATGCTAGCAAACTTGATTATAATAAATAAATAGGAGAAAAACAAGACTGCATATAATGCGATTTGTTTCAGTTTCAGATAAACTACTTAGCAATTAGAGATGAGAACCTAATTTGTTTCAGTTGCAGAGAAAGAAACTAATTTTGTAACACATACAAGATGCTAGCAAATTTGATTATAATAAATAAATAGGAGAAAAACAAGATTGCATATAATGCGATTTGTTTCAGTTCCAAAAAAACTACTTAGCAATTAGAGATGAGAAGTGGAGAAAAAAATGGGGCGTTGCGAGAATCGAACTCGCGACCTCTCGCACCCAAAGCGAGAATCATACCACTAGACCAAACGCCCTTTGTTGCAATTAATTAACAATTCGTCCTAATAATCTTTATTTAGTTGTCCACCTCAAGGAACAGCTGACCGGCCTGCTCGAGGCAGCACAGGAGTACAAAAAAAACGTGAAGCTGGACCACATCGGCACTGACGCTGCAGCGGTGGATGCCAAGGTGGTAGGTCTTGAAGCCGGCTCTTTTTGGTCTCTCGCACAGTTAACTCGTCTTCGTCAGATGGGAACTGTTCCCGAGTTCGCAGAGCAGTTTAATCTTGAATTCAGATACGTACGTAACTTCTGCGTACCACTCAACTTGAGAACATTTGGCCAACAACGTGCTATCTGCCATTTGGTGCATCTGCGCTATGTCAAAGACAAGCCCGAGAGTGCACCTACTCCTGCTCATGCTCAGCCCCCGTTAACTGAATTTGCATCTTCCTTTGAGGAACCCAAAGGACTGCCACCGCAGAGGGATTTCCTCCATCACACAATTCCTCTGGTGCCAAGTGCTCGGCCAGTGAATTTGCCCCTACTCTGCCTCATGTGTTTCTCAAGAAAAGAAAAACCCTGCTCTGTACCTCTCTCTTCCTGCCTTGGCTCTCCAAATTGGGATTTGTAAGGGAGATTTGGTGTTCGAATTCATACATCCGAGAGTAGGTCGTGACATAAGCCGAGATAGAGGACATTGTTTTCACAGGCAGTGGCGGAGA
>NC_041392.1:84762161-84792944 GCF_002162155.2 Triticum dicoccoides
CAACATCTGTGATTTAGGCCTAATATATGAATCGTAGCAGTGATTTTTTTTGCTAAAATGGGTGTTTTTGATGGATTGGCCCACCCCAACAAGGTTGAACAATAATCGGCCCTCCGCATCCTATTTTTCTGGCTCCGCCATAGTTCACAGGCATACTTAGCAGACATCATTTTCCCTCGCTCGAGCAGGGGGGAGCCAGGAAGACGAGCAGCAACAGCCGCGGCCACAAGGCTGGCTACTGCTACTGAGCTTCTCGCTGAGCCCCCTTGAGCTCCTCTGGTGAGCACCGCAGCTCCTGCCTCCCCTCCTGAGCTCCGTCTCCTCCTCTAGCTAGTTGGCCGCAACCGTCGGCTCTGCCGTCCGCCATGAACGAAGAAGGACTCGATGTCGAGCTGCCCGAGCCCACTCCTGCTGCCCGTCATGCTCTGCGAGCTCCCAGTAGTCCGCCTAGCTTCTCGCTACGCTCGGAGACGAGCCGTAGCAGCACGACGCGGCTGCTCCGAGGAGGCGCGACGGGGGGCCAACGACGGGCGACGAGGCTGGCCGCTTGCGGCTCCTCCGGGGAGATGCGAGCGAGGGCGCTGACGGGAGACGGGGTCGGCCGCTTGCGGCTCCTCCGAGGAGATGTGGGCGAGGCCAGCGAGGGGAGACGGGGCCGGCTCGCCGGTGGAGGGCGTCCAGGATCGCCGGAGCGAGGAGTAGGGGAGAGAGGAGAGAGAGCGGAGGAGCGAGGCGGGCATGCGGAAGAGAGCTTTTTTTTGCATGCATCACATGGTGGGCCAAGTCAGGAAAAGAAGGAGAGAGAGATTTAGAGAGGCTGGCAGTGGGCCTTTGGCAGCGAAAGTATCGCGCCGGCGCCCCCAGCTGCCTCCTGCTTTCCTGGGTTTCACTTGCGCGCGCCGGCCGTAACTTTAGCCAAATCCGGCGAAAAACGTGGTCGTGGGGGCCTGACTGGGAGCATTTTTTTGCTGCCGGCGCTAAAAAAAGTGCTTGGGGGGCCTTCCTGGGACGGGTGGAGATGCTCTAACTCGTCTTCGTCAGATGGGAACTGTTCCCGAGTTCACAGAGCAGTTTAATCTTGAATTCAGATACGTACGTACGTACTCCCTCCGTTCCGAATTACTTGTCTTAGATTTGTCTAGATACAGAGGTATCTAGCACTAAAATAAGTCTAGATACATCCGTATCTAGACAAATCAAAGACAAGTAATTCGGAACAAAGGGA
This sequence comes from Triticum dicoccoides, assembly GCF_002162155.2. Taxonomy (NCBI): domain Eukaryota; kingdom Viridiplantae; phylum Streptophyta; class Magnoliopsida; order Poales; family Poaceae; genus Triticum; species Triticum dicoccoides. The sequence continues at coordinate 84,763,387 of NC_041392.1, forward strand.
GTACTTCTGAATGAGCTCCGGTAACGATGTACCACTCAACTTGAAAACACTTGGCCAACAACGTGCTATCTGCCATTTGGTGCATCTGCGCTATGTCAAAGACAAGCCCGAGAGTGCACCTACTCCTGCTCATGCTCAGCCCCCGTTAACTGAATTTGCATCTTCCTTTGAGGAACCCAAAGGACTGCCACCGCAGAGGGATTTCCTCCATCACACAATTCCTCTGGTGCCAAGTGCTCGACCAGTGAATTTGCCCCTACTCTGCCTCATGTGTTTCTCAAGAAAAGAAAAACCCTACTTTGTACCTCTCTCTTCCTGCCTTGGCTCTCCAAATTGGGATTTGTAAGGGAGATTTGGTGTTCGAATTCATACATCCGAGAGTAGGTCGTGACATAAGCCGAGATAGAGGACATTGTTTTCATAGGCAGTGGTGGAGACAGGGAGGTACCAGCCAGGGCCCTACCCCCCCCCCCTAACATCTGTGATTTAGGCCTAATATATGAATCGTAGCAGTGATTTTTTTTGCTAAAATGGGTGTTTTTGATGGATTGGCCCACCCCAACAAGGTTGAACAATAATCGGCCCTCCGCATCCTATTTTTCTGGCTCCGCCATAGTTCACAGGCATACTTAGCAGACATCATTTTCCCTCGCTCGAGCAGGGGGGAGCCAGGAAGACGAGCAGCAACAGCCGCGGCCACAAGGCCGGCTACTGCTACTGAGCTTCTCGCTGAGCCCCCTTGAGCTCCTCTGGTGAGCACCGCAGCTCCTGCCTCCCCTCCTGAGCTCCGTCTCCTCCTCTAGCTAGTTGGCCGCAACCGCCGGCTCTGCCGTCCGCCATGAACGAAGAACGACTCGATGTCGAGCTGCCCGAGCCCACTCCTGCTGCCCGTCATGCTCTGCGAGCTCCCAGTAGTCCGCCTAGCCGCTCGCTACGCTCGGAGACGAGCCGTAGCAGCACGACGCGGCTGCTCCGAGGAGGCGCGACGGGGGGCCAACGACGGGCGACGGGGCTGGCCGCTTGCGGCTCCTCCGGGGAGATGCGAGCGAGGGCGGTGACGGGAGACGGGGTCGGCCGCTTGCGGCTCCTCCGAGGAGATGTGGGCGAGGCCAGCGAGGGGAGACGGGGCCGGCTCGCCGGTGGAGGGCGTCCAGGATCGCCGGAGCGAGGAGCAGGGGAGAGAGGAGAGAGAGCGGAGGAGCGAGGCGGGCATGCGGGAGAGAGCTTTTTTTTGCATGCATCACATGGTGGGCCAAGTCTGGAAAAGGAGAGAGAGATTTAGAGAGGCTGGCAGTGGGCCTTTGGCAGCGAAAGTATCGCGCCGGCGCCCCCAGCTGCCTCCCGCTTTCCTGGGTTTCACTTGCGCGCGCCGGCCGTAACTTTAGCCAAATCCGGCGAAAAACGTGGTCGTGGGGGCCTGACTGGGAGCATTTTTTTGCTGCCGGCGCTAAAAAAAAGTGCTTGGGGGGCCTTCCTGGGACGGGTGGAGATGCTCTAACTCGTCTTCGTCAGATGGGAACTGTTCCCAAGTTCGCAGAGCAGTTTAATCTTGAATTCAGATATGTACGTACGTACTCCCTCCATTCCGAATTACTTGTCTTAGATTTGTCTAGATACAGAGGTATCTAGCACTAAAATAAGTCTAGATACATCCGTATCTAGACAAATCAAAGACAAGTAATTCGGAACGAAGGGAGTACTTCTGAATGAGCTCCGGTAACGACGTACCACTCAACTTGAAAACACTTGGCCAACAACGTGCTATCTGCCATTTGGTGCATCTGCGCTATGTCAAAGACAAGCCCGAGAGTGCACCTACTCCTGCTCATGCTCAGCCCCCGTTAACTGAATTTGCATCTTCCTTTGAGGAACCCAAAGGACTGCCACCGCAGAGGGATTTCCTCCATCACACAATTCCTCTGGTGCCAAGTGCTCGGCCAGTGAATTTGCCCCTACTCTGCCTCATGTGTTTCTCAAGAAAAGAAAAACCCTGCTCTGTACCTCTCTCTTCCTGCCTTGGCTCTCCAAATTGGGATTTGTAAGGGAGATTTGGTGTTCGAATTCATACATCCGAGAGTAGGTCGTGACATAAGCCGAGATAGAGGACATTGTTTTCACAGGCAGTGGCGGAGATTTAGGCCTAATATATGAATCGTAGCAGTGATTTTTTTGCTAAAATGGGTGTTTTTGATGGATTGGCCCACCCCAACAAGGTTGAACAATAATCGGCCCTCCGCATCCTATTTTTCTGGCTCCGCCATAGTTCACAGGCATACTTAGCAGACATCATTTTCCCTTTCACACCTCTGTCTCCGAAGCCACCAGGCATTAAAACGCCATCTGCACTCTGGAATGAAAAATATTCAGACAAGTACAAAACTGTAAACTTGGAAATGTTTTTAAGGGCATAAACTCCTCACCCTCAGTAAACTCCATGTTGTGTGTGTTGTAAGCATCAGCTGCCTGCAAAATATAACCACAGACAGGTAAGGAAATATGATGCAGATTAAAGACTAAGCATACTACTATGAGTTGTTCAAACCTCGGGGGCAGTTGAATCCTCAAGATCAGTGGAAGCAACCCGATCTACAACATTTTTTTACGGCAAGAGACAGAAGCATGCAAAAGGAGCCTCGGAAAAAAAATATTGGACACTAACAAAGAGATTTAACAACAAGACTGAAATGATGACCACATTGCGCAGCAGTCCCTATCCATGAATAATTTCAGTGTACAGATGCAATGAGGAGACCGTATGTCTCTCAGGTTTTAAGAGTTAAATACTGCAGGAATTGCATGTAGTGGCGTGTAAAAACCGGATGGAGCTTGCCCTTCTTCACTTGGTTTTTAAAACAGAGGATTATGTAAACACAGGAACTTCGTGGGATTGAGTGATTGATTCGTAGGAATAGGAAAAACACAAGCACCCTAAAAATTAAACAAAATAAGTTTAGTAAACATGCTAATATAATACTGGATCGCTATTATGCAATTTAGGGCATTTTTTTACATAGGAATAGAAATAAAGATTAGAGTGGATTGTAGAAAATGCTTTGTTGTTTCTTTGAAACTCGAACCAAAGGAAAAATCCATCCATTTTTTGTCTGAGTCATCATTTGAATGACATGGATAAATATTGCCACTAAAGAAAAAACAAATCTATTTCAATGTTTTTTGGTTCACTTTTCCTGTGAATCAAATAGGCCATGCCACAGCATCCATGATAATGCACAAAAGCTGTTGTCTGTTGTGGAGTACAAACATTTTGCTGTCTCAACATATTTGGCACCCACAATGGCAGGCGCTAATTAACTATACAATTGACAAACTAACCAAGGAGAGCCCAGTAAGAGAGGGTTAAACAAAATTGGAATTAGAATGTCAGGACAGACTGGGAGTATATGTAGATGTACAGGCAGAAACTAGACCGCTGATCTCAGTTCTGGGTTTGTTGTTTCTCCACCTTTGTCTTGATCTTCTGCTCCATGACCGCCTTCTCGGTGTCGAGGCCAAACATCCTGTTGAGGGCGTGCATGTTCTCGAGTGTTTCATCAAGGGTGCGGCTGTCGGTGCCATCGCATCTCAGGTGCTGCAATGGGCCGTGGAGAAGTCTGTTCACTATGCCGGTACTGAGCTGCTCGATGGATTTTCTCATTTTCTTGGTGAGAGCATCTTCTCCGATCTTCTGCAGGCACTTGTCAAGCTCTGAAGCCCTGATCCTGTCGGCGTATGATCTCAGCTTCTTGATGGTTGGAACGGTCTCCATAGAGTCCCTCCAAGCCTCGAACCGCTTCAGTTCTTCTGAAATGATTGTTTGGGCCTCCATTGCTTTCCTGATCCGGTCTTCCTTGTTGGCTTCCACCACCTCTTTCAAGTCATCGACATTGTACACTCGTGCATGGCCAACATCAGACACACAGGCGCTGACATTCCTCGGCACGGATATGTCGACGAAAAGCCTAACACCGCCAAGGGCACCAGAAACAGGGGGAAGCGCTTCTGCGTGCTCCTTGGTGAACAATGGAGATTCAGATGAGGTGCTCGTGAACACGACATCTGCATCGGCGGCAGCTTCATACATCTCTGTCAGAGGCCTGTACACAATCTCGATGCCTTTCATCTCTTCACGGATGGCATCCACCCTTTCGACTGAGCGGTTCACGATAACGACCTTCTTACATCCTTTTGCAGCCAAATGCTTGGCCACTAACCTCCCCATTTTGCCAGCACCAATCAAAAGCATCCTAGCTGACAAGCATTCAGACTTTGGAAGCTTCATCAGGGCTAATTCAACCGCAGCTGAACTAACAGACACGGCGCCACATGATATGTTGGTCTCAGAGCGGACACGCTTTCCTGCTGTGATTGCATCCTTGAACATCCTATCAATGTTCTTTCCCAAGCCTCCATTGTTTTGCCCACTTCTGACAACCTGTTTAACCTGAGCAAGTATTTGTCCTTCTCCAAGAACCAAAGAGTCGAGCCCAGAAGAAACCTCAAACAGATGGCGCGTCGCATCACTGTCACGCAACATGAAGAGGTGCTCCCTGAGCTCGGAAGCAAGGATCCCACTTTTCTGCAAAAACAAGCAGTGCAGCCTTTGAGCTTCTACCCAAACTGTGTTCTTGAACAACAACAAAAAGACAAGCAAATGATCAGTTGATAAAAGAACCCTTACCTTTGACATCCAATCTACTATCTCTCTAATGCCCCGGTTCCAGGATAAAGCGACCACATAAATTTCCATTCGGTTGCAGGTACTAAGAACAGCAGCCTCTTCGATATGATTAAGATTAGTTAGTTCTGAAACAGCACGGGGCCATAGCTCTTCTGCGATCGCAAGCTTTTCACGCATCTCCACCGGTGCTGTGTGTACACTGAGTCCTATTACAGCGATGCTACTCTTTTCTTTCATGTAGCCTGATAGTGAAAACAAAACATTGTCAGATGCCAGCCTGAAAGAGGCCCAGAAGTTTCTAATTTATGAGATAATACTACAACTGAATTAAAACTGCAAGTCATCATAAACTATTGAAAATTTTGGAAGATCCTGATGTACATGCTTGTAAGTTGTAATACAGAAATGAAGCATGTTCCAAATGTGTATTATGTTAGTGATAGACTCCAACTGCAGAGTAAAAACGACAAGGGAGACAAGCTTTCCTGTGCTGTATACACTTGGAAAATGTCCGGTTCCCACTACTGGTCAGTACACCGAAAATGTTGACCAGCCCCCAACTTTCGGAAAAAATGTTGACCAACTCCCAGCGCGACGACGGAGCACCCACGGCAAAGATCCCGCAATTCGCGCACCGCAAAACGAAATTATACATCGCGACATCGCGTGATTACAGGAATCGCATCGACAGCAGCCAATTCGAGGCGGGGAGGAAGAGAGAGGGGAGGAACTCACGGTCGGCGGAGATCTTGAACTGCTCGAGCGCGGCGACGCTGGCGGCCTTGGCCGCCGCCTGGGCCTGGGCCCCCGGGCCGGCGTCGCACCGCACGACGCAGGACAGCCGCGGCCGCCCGCCGGCGGGCGCCCTCGGGCAGGCAGCGGGGCCCCGCGGCCTGTTTGCACCGGCGGCGGCGAACGCGCCGGCCACGGCCGTCGCGGAGGCCGTGCTGGTGCTCGCCATCATCAGGCGAGGAATGCAGCAGGCTGCTCCTCTCTCTACGGACCAGATTGATGCAGGCCGATAGCCGTGGATAAATGAGAGAGATGTGTCTCGGAGTTCTTGGGCTCCGCGGGCTGTGGAGAGGAGGGTGGAGGGGACGTGGAATTGGTTTTCGCCTCGGGCTGGTGGGAGGACGAGTGGGAAGGAAGAAAGGCCGGAGCTTTTGGAGCCGGAGGGGGACGGTGGTGGTTGGTGGTGACCCGGTGTGGTGCCGGCGGCGGTATGGCGTGTGCCGCGCACAACGCGACGCGCTTCGGGCTCGGTCTACGGTCCGTCAGCTCTCCCCGTTTTCTATCGGCACTGTTTTATTTCCACGAGGGCCCTCGTGCTCTATTTCTTCTCTAAAAAAAATCTAGATGATGAGAAAAAATAACAAAGTCTTATCTACTCCGTAGCTGCTATACATTTGAATAAACAATTAAAAATCCACACGAATCTTCATGAAAATCAAGTGATGTAGAAATTAGATGTGACTTTAGTTAAATCTCTGAATAAAGGCTGGACACGTCAAAAAATACTATAGAAGTTCTTTTTTTTACGGGGAATACTATAGAAGTTCTCACGAACCTTTTTCAAGAGTGGCTGCATATAGCTAATCCGGTCCCTTAAAAGTCGGTGTACGCGTCCGCAGACAATGACCGATCATCCCTTAAATGTCCGATTTTCTACAACCAGGTACCTCATTAGCTAAATGTCAAATCGATACAATCACATGCATCATAAAACTACATTTGTGAAAATCACTCTCAGACCCGGGATAAAATTCTTCAGCCATATTGCCTGCCCGGTATCCTCAAAACATGCCACAAATTTGACCAGCATTGTCGACAATGCAGTGACGGTTTGTTTGGGGCTTTTCCACGACATAGCTCCTTTTGCAAGGGTGAAAACATGACCTGACGTGGATTTCTTAGTATTAACACACACCCCGCAAAATCAGCATCTGAATAACCCACCACTTTGAGGTTATCAGATTTCTTACACGTAAGGATGAGGCCTTTAGTGCCTTGCAAATAACGCAAAACCTTTTTAGCAGACTTGATTTAGCCCTGGATTTGACTGATATCTGCCAAACATCCCGGTCACAAAGGCTAAATCAGGGTGAGTGCATACTTGTGCATACATAATGCTTCCAACAATTAAGGCATAAGGAATTGACTTCATCTCGGCAGATTCATAATCATGTTTTGGGCATTAAAAACTCCAAAATTTATTGCCCTTAACAATAAGAGTTGGCGAGGCCAAGCACTTATGGATATTGTACTTTTTCAATACCTTCTCAATATATGCTCTATGAGATATCCCCAAGATCCCTCTGGATCTATCCTGGTGGATTTCAGTTCCTAAAATATAAGCTGCTTCATCGAGATTCTACACATCCAACTTAGAGGATAAAGACCTCTTAGTCTCCAACAACATATCTCTATCACTGTTGGCTAGAAGTATGTCATCAACATACAATATCCGAAAGATAAATTTACTCCCCATGAACTTAACATAATCACAGTTGTCCGCTTTGTTTCCTTCAAAAGGAATTTCCTTATGACTTGATCAAATTTGAGATACCATTCCCTTCACCCTTGCTTCAAGGAATAGATGGATTTCCTTTGAGGTGACATCCTAAATGCTCATTTCCTTCCACAACAAAACCTTCTGGTTGTGCCATGTATACACCTTCACTTAAGTCATCATTTAGAAATGTCGTTTTGACATCCATATGATGCAGCGCCAAATCATAATGAGCCACGAGTGCCATAATTATTCTGAATGATTTTTTAGAAGAGAATTGTGATTTGGGGGGGGGGGGGTTCATAACCAATCCCTTCTCTTTGAGTGAAACCTTTTTGCCCCAAGCCTTTGCTTTAAACCTTTCGATATTCCCCTTGGAGTCACGTTGAGTCTTAAAGACCCATTTGCATCCAACTGTTTTGGCTCCTCTGGGAATTTGTACTAAGTCCCATACATCATTAGTGCTCATGGACTTCATTTCATATTTCATAGCATGGAGCCATTCAGATGAAAATTCACTTTGTATGGCTTCTCTAAATGAGTGAGATCATTGTCCAACACCGACTCATCCATATCTTCACTCGTGCAAGTGAGATAATCATCGAGAATAGCATGCTTTTCTAGTCCGTTGTGACCTTCTGGGATATTCATTATTTGGCACATCATCGACAATTTGAGGTTTCTAAGTATTTTCAATAGAAACATCATCAGGTGTGACACGTGAAATAGTCACATGAGTCTCAGCAGGTGTTGCATTAACAATCCTCTCAACAGGAGGTGCAATACCAGCAGGCACCGGGAAAACAGGTTCTTGAATTGTTGGCATCGGGACATATTCCCGTTTTCCTCCAAAACTATTTCTCGAGGTGTCATGCTTCCCCTCATCATACCATTTTCCAAGAACACAGTGTGTCTTGTTTCAACAAACTTTGTTTCCTGATTTGAACAATAAAACCGACGTGCTTTAGATTTGTCAGGATAACCAATAAAATGGCAACTAATTGTCTTGGGGTCTAATTTTCCCATAACTGGATTGAAAATCCTTGCTTCAACAGGACAACCCCATACATTAAAATAATTCAGGGTCGCTTTCCTCTCAGTCCATAATTCATACGGTGTTTAGTGCACCAATTTACTGGGAACCCCGTAAAGAATATGTGTTTTTGTTTTAAGGGCCTCCATCCATAAATTTACCGGCAAAGTGGAGTGGCTTAACATACTCCGCACCATGTCCATAAGCGTGCGGTCCCGCCTTTCAGCCACCCCATTTGCTGAGGTTTGCCCGGTGCTGAATACCATGCCATGATGCCATTTTCCTGTAAGAATTTTGCAAATGGTTTAGGAATTTGGCCATAAGAAGTATGTCTGTCGTAGTACTCGCCACCACGATTAGATCTTACAACTTTAATTCTTTTATTACTTTGATTTTCAACTTCACCTTGAAAATCTTGAACTTGTCTAATGACTCCGCTCTTTCTTTAATAGGATAAATACTCCCTCGGTTCGGAATTACTTGTCGCAGAAATGGATGTATCTAGATGTATTTTAGTTCTAGATACATCCATATTTGAGACAAGTAATTCCGAACGGAGGGAGTATATCCACAACGGGAGAAATCACCGGTGGACGTCATGAAGAATTAAAACCATCCACCAATCTCACATTAAATGGACCACATATATCCGTATGAATTATTTATAAAACTCACGCGCTTCCATTTTCACCTTTTTTAATTTTCTTGGCATATTTTCCTCTGATGCAGTCTATACAATGATCAACATATGCATCCTAAAAATTGAGAGAAGGAAGAACTTGATCTTTAATGATACGCCCAATCCCCCCTTGAAATATGGCCTAAACGATAGTGCCATAATTTTGAAGAAGTGTCATTATCATCTCGTTTACGTTTAGTACTGACATTTATATTTGAGGTAGAACCCACATTATCATAGAGGAAAATTACATAGGTGCATACTGGCTCCCCTCACGCTTTGTGTAATGGAATCCTTTATCATCATAAGGCTTTGCAATTAGAGTCATCCCACTTAGCCTTCATAACATCATATTCCTTCTTAAGGGCATCATAATTTTCATTATCTTCTTTAGGTGTCTCAGGAGGATCATTAAGGATAGCATAATCAATATTAAGTAATGCCATCGTAATTTCAAGCTTCTCCTTCCATGTAGCATAATTGTCACCATTAAGTTGCTCTATGCCATTATGCATCCTAGTAATATGAGAGACATTAGGTGCTCCAAAATAAAATTCAAAGTGCTTTAGTAAGCATCACCATCATCATAATTAAATTTATTGATCACATTCAAATCAGCTTTGGCCAGAAATGAACATGAGCAACAAAAAATTGTGGAAAAAATATTCATCAATTATACTTGGCCAAATATTCATCAATTAGCTTTGACAAAGCATAAAACCACACTTCAGTTTGAGGACCCATTTAAACTCTATGTTGTAGAGGAAACTTTATGACATAATGACCATAGTAATATTCAACATCAAAATAAAACGCCATAAAATAAAATTAACTAAACATAATTCAATTGCAGCATAAATAATTTAAACATGGAATACTAAAACATAATAGGGATTAAAATACTTAAGGAATTAAAATGCCAAAATAAACATAAAAATTCATGAATAAGCCCTAAAAATGTTCACTTTATTTACTAAAATTCATTAATTTTAAGGAAAAATATTTAGCTTTTTCTTAAAAAATCTGCCCATAACAGAAATGTTTCCCAAAAGCATAAGGTTTTTTTGGGATAACAATTTGCTGCTGGTCCGGGCTACGATGGCCTGCCGGGCTGGCTGCTGCCGCTGGCTCGGCCTAACCCAAGCGCGCAGCCCAGCTCCCCCCGAACCCTACCCACATTTCCCCCGATCTCCTTTCTCCTCCCACGGGCCACGACGCAGCGGCGATGCCAGCTGCAGCGGAGGAAGGTGACGGCGCCGGTGAGCCTCACTCGCTGGGTTTCCGTGCGGCTTTGGCCTGCGCGAGATTCCGTCGAGCGGGGCTTGCTGGCGTCCTGAGCATCGCTCCCACGCGCGTGCAGGCGTCCCTGCAACGGCGACGGCGAGCCACATCAAATCCGGCGCGGTGGCGGGCTTCCAGCGGCGAAAGGCGCACAAGGATGCCCCTGCATCCACCGGTCGGTGCAGCGGACGGCCAGCCCGCTCGAGCGCGAGCCCGAACGAGCCTGCCGGCATAAGGAGGCGGCCATGGCACCACAGCTCCATGATAAGATCCGCTGCCCTTTAATTCATGATCATTAGAGTTAGGGTTCGTCTGATTTGGGGGATTTTTTTTGAAAGATCCAGCATTTGCTGGCTTCATTAGATTGAGCAGAAGCAAGAGGGGTACAAAATCTGATCAAGTGATCATAGTTACAGTTAACAGAGATAAAAAGGAGGAGGACAGCGAGGGGTTAGAAACTTGAACCAGCGAGGGGGAAATTAGGATTAGGGTTTCGGCAATTGGTGATTTTGCTTTGAACTTGCACAGATGCTTCAAATCCCTTTATTTCATCATCAAAAGGAAACCCTTAGTTAACATACAATCTGCTAGGGCTAGAAACTTAAGAGACTTAGGGATCAAAAAGTTCAAGCTGTGCTCAATCACGAGGAACAACTTGAATCTAAATTTAGACAGGAAGAACCCTTTGATTTTTAACATAAACTTAATGGATCAAGCATGAACTTGAGCATGTAGGGCTCAAACTTGATGCTATATGGCTCTGGTGCCATTGTTGCATTTCCAGGATCAAAATAGCACAAGTTTGAGCCATAAATAAATCATTAGGGGATGGATTAGCTTGGTCTGATGACCCTCCCATCTCCTCCTCTTAATTCTACACCACCAACAGCTCGATCTGGTGGTTGTGAAGGTCCTTCCCAGTGCTCCAGCTCAGGGCTTGGTCAGTAGCCTTTTCTTGAGTGATTGAAGTGAAAAATAGATAGCTTAGAGCAGCAGCAGTCCAGCAGCCGTAGTTGCTCTTCTCTTCTCTATTTTCTTTACAACAATTCCACTGCGCACCAGGGGGGCCCACACCCTGAGTTTGCTGATCAGCTGCCCCTGATCGGGGCAGTTCATGGGAGTAGGTAGGCACGCCCTACTGTAGCAGCATTTGGATATTTTCTTCAGTTTCTTAATGAGCCTCGGTTCAGTTTTAGATCATAATATTTATTATTAACTGAACTTTACTCTTTAGATCATAATATCCAACAATTGCTAGCAAGTTGAAACCCCTTTAGCAGCGGTTGCTACGAAAGAGAGCATAGCCTCCTAGCCATGGAGAACCAGCGTGGCCATGTTATTATTATACCTCTATCTGCAATTATATATGCTGTATGCGAATGCATATGGCATGTTAAAGGCTCAAAGCAAGCAATTGCATTGGTGCGGAACTAAACATGCAAGTGAGCCTCATTAAAATAAGAAAGATAAAAGATGCGCGTTTCCCACCCTCCATGCCACCACTCACTTCAGTTTTTTCTTTTGAACACAGAAATTTTCATCAATTTAACAACAACGTTTATGTACAATCTTGCACTGCATGATGCATGAAACTGCAGCTATATCTGCATTTAGGCATGTATCTATGACCGAATTTAAACACCTGTAGCTAATAGATGCACTCTGAATCTTCAGTGCCAACTTGGCTTGATGATGAGCTCTGAAGTTATAACCTCTGTTGACATGATATATTCTGGAAGCATCACAGGCTGTGGAGGCTGCTGTTTGAGCGAGTTGTGGTCTGATGGACCAATGTCCAGGAGCAAGCATCAGGTTCTGCGATGCTGCCGCAATCGCCAACGTCACACAGTCTGTCAAAAAAGGTAGCATGCTGAATCTGAAGTGTTCCTGCAATCTGGGACGCTAACATCAAGCAGAATGCCTCGGCCTGAATGGCAGATGTTGTTGGTGAGGATATGGCCGAGATACACAGCTAAGAGCAACGCCGATCAGCTCTGAACTGTATGAAAATACCTATGCCAGCAACTGTGGATCTGCCGTACGGACTTGGAGGCCAAGCTGCATCCAAGTAAATGATGGGGCCTGAAATGGTGGATATATTCGTTGATAGTTCTTCCCGGCCTGGGTGACGTATGTTGGTCGACATTGCCCTGTCTTTGCTGTCCTTGCACAGAAGCGTCATCAAGCTCAAGCATCCTGGAGATTGAAGAGCAGCCTGTATCGTCCATCCGAGGGGAATTTGTACCTCCATACTGGAGCCCTGCATGATCGCCGTTGCTGCAGCATAAACCTGCGAAGGGGCACTTATTTTCCTGCAAAAACGAGCATCGTTTCGAGCTTTCCAAATACACCAGAAGAACATATAGAGGGAACTTATGCTTATTTCGGCTGAAGGGATCCCCATACGTCTAGTTTAGAGTAATTGTGAAAACGGAACATACTAGCCAGAATCTTTCCACCACTAACACTTGGGACCCACTGCAATTAATATCTAGGAATTGCTATATAACATCCTGAGATTAGAAAAGTATTTCCTTAGGAAATTCAACAAGAACCAGATCTTTGTACATCCTTTGCGTGGACATGGAATTTGTGCAGACAAATGCAGTCAGGGACTGCAAACAAGGCATCCTGCGGCCAGAAGTTTTCTTTTGTTGTGTGGCCACCCCATGTTATTGTTCGTATAAAGAAGCAAACGTTCAGTGTTGAGATAATATAAATCCAAACGAACGGTAAAAGCAGTGACTCTGCAGGCAAAAGAGTCCTGCTGCACCAACTTTATTCGTTTCTTGGTCCTTTCATCAAAGGAAATCAGAAAAGTGAGCTAGTAATGCAAGTTTAGCATCTCTTCTTTTCCCTTTGCCTCTCTTCGTCTTCCTCTTCGTCAGCTGCATGCAGGTGCCTTCACTTCTCTTTTCACCAACGGCAGCATCCCATTCCTATAGTAGCCTTGGCGAGAAAGCTCCAAACCGGGGAGCCGACGGCGCGTTGGATCTGATCGACTTCGTGTGTTGCTGAGGTGCATTCTCTCCTCCATTCTGGGGTGTGTTTTGTTCTTCTTCGGTTGTTCCTGATCTGCCAGTGCTGAATCTCTCTTCCCTCTTTCATATGCATATGCTGCAGTTTCTTCTTCCTCCGATCTGCAAGGTCATGGCCGAATCACTGCTTCTCCCTGTGGTGGAAGGCCTGGCCGGCAAGGCCGCAGACGCGCTCGTCCAGACCATGACCCGCATGTGTGGCCTGGACGACGACCGCGAAACGCTGGAGCGCCATCTGCTAGCCGTCCAGTGCAAGCTGGCCAACGCGGAGGAAAGGAGCCAGACGAATGCCTACCTCAGGACCTGGATGCAGAAGCTCAAGGACGTCGCCTACAAGGCTGGTGACGTGCTCGACGACTTCCAGTACGAGGCGTTGCGCCGCGAAGCCCAAATCGGCGAGTCCACCTCCCGCAAGGTACTCAGCTCCGCAGCCCGCTGCTCTTCCGTTTTGCCATGAGCAGAAAGCTCAAAGGAGTTCTCGAGAAGATCAAGGGGCTCGTTGAGGAGATGAACATGTTTGGCCTTGAGAATTCTGTCAATCGGGAGGGGCCGCAACTTCCTTGGCGGCAGACACGCTCCAAACTGGACGAGTCTACCAACATCTTTGGAAGAGATGATGACAAGGAGGGGGTGGTGAAGCTGCTGCTAGACCAACAAGATCAGCGGAAGGTGCAGGTGCTGCCCATCTTCGGTATGGGAGGTCTTGGCAAGACGGCACTTGCTAAAATGGTGTACAATGACCAAGAGGTCCAGGAACATTTCCAGTTGAAGATGTGGCACTGCGTGTCAGACAATTTTGATGTTTCTGTCCATCATTGAATTGGCTACAAATGGAAGATGCGACCTGCCTGACCGCATCGAACTATTGCAGAAGAACCTTGACGAAGTCATTGGCCAGAAGAGGTTTTTTCTTGTTCTTGATGATGTATGGAATGAAGAAAAGAAGTTGTGGGAGGATGAACTGAAGCCACTGTTGTGTTCTATTGGTGGACCAGGAAGTGTCATAGTGGTCACATGTCGAAGCAAGCAAGTGGCCTCTATAATGCAAACAGTCGATCCCGTTGAGCTAGCATTTCTGAGTGAAGAAGATTCATGGGAATTGTTTTCAAACAAAGCATTTAGCAATGGTGCAGAGGAGCAAACAGAGTTAGTCACAATCGGAAAACGTATTGTCTACAAATGCGGGGGCCTGCCTCTTGCTCTGAAGATAATGGGTGGTTTGCTGAGTTCAAAGCAACAGGTACATGAATGGAAGACCATTGAAGAAACTAACATTGGGAATAATGTTGGAGGCAAATATGAGGTCATGCCCATACTGAAGTTAAGCTACAAACACCTGTCATCTGAAATGAAGCAATGCTTTGCATTCTGCGCGCTTTTCCCCAAGGATTATGAGATGGAGAAGGATATGTTGATCCAACTATGGATGGCAAATGGCTTTATTCAAGAAGAGGGAACAATGGATTTAGCACAAAAAGGAGAATTCATTTTTCATGAATTGCTTTGGAGGTCCTTCCTACAAGATATGAAAGCTGCAGACAAATCTGATGGCTATGCATATGGGATAATTGTATGTAAAATGCATGACTTAATGCATGACTTAGCCAAAGATGTTAGCAATGAATGTGCCACCATAGAAGAATTGATTGAACAGAAAGCATTGGTAAACAATGTATGCCATCTGCAATTACCAAAATGGGTTGAATTGGAAAATACTTCCAGGTTGTTTGATGGCAAAACATCTCTCCACACTTTGTTAGCTCTTTCATGGGTGGAGCAGGATTTTGACTGCCACATGTATCATTACGAGCATTGCATTGGCAGGGTTCTAGCACCAGTTTGAAAGCCGTAAATGCAAAACATTTACGGTACCTTGACCTCTCATATTGCAGCGTCAATTCTACATTGCTCAATTCAATATGTCTATTGTACAACATGCAAACTTTGAGGCTCAATCATTGCGTGGGGCTACGGCAGTTTCCAGAAGACATGGTGATGAGCCTGAGAAAGCTCATACATGTTTATCTTTATGAATGTTTTAATCTGGAGCGGATGCCTTGAAACATTGGTCAGCTGAACAACCTTCGCACACTAACAAGATTTATTGTGGATACGGGAGATGGTTGTGGTATTGAGGAGCTCAAAGACCTGCGACACCTTAGAAACAGGTTGGAACTGTACAGCTTGAGAAAAATAAAGAGTGTAAATCATGCAAAAGAAGCCAATCTCCGGCAGAAGCAAAATCTGACTGAGTTGTCGTTCTGTTGGGGCCTTAAAAGATATGAAAATCCCGGAAATGAGGCATGTAATGAGGAAGAAGTGTTCCAGCATCTAGAACCTCATAGCAAGATCCAAATTTTTGAGTTGTACGGATACGGTGGCCCAGAAATACCACAATGGATGAGAGACCCTCAGATGTTTCATTGCTTAAGAAAACTCATAATTTACAAGTGGACAAGGTGTAAGAATATACCTGTAGTATGGCTCTCACCCAAATTGGAGTTCTTATGCTTGCGCAACATGGGTCAACTGAAGACATTGTGTGATAACCTTTGCATAGAAGGTGGAGGACGCAGTACCCCTCTACAAATTTTCCCGAAGTTGAAGGAGATGGTCTTGGTAGATCTATGTAGTCTAGAGGGATGGGCAGAAAAAAGTGCGGGTGTGGCCATTGATAGCTCAGTAATATTCCCGGTGCTTGAGAAGCTAGTAATCACCTGCTGCCCTAAGGTTGCAAGTTTTCCACTGAGCCCCGTTCTCAAAGACCTGAATTTAGTAGGAGATTACTTGGAGGTGGAGTGTTTACGGGATATTCCAAGGTTGCCTACATCCCTTGAAATTTTGTGGATTCAATGCTTCAGAGGTTTGGTGGCGCTGCCGTCAAACCTTGGAGATCTGGCAAAGCTGAGCTCCCTAAAGGTGAGTTACTGCAGGAGCCTAAAAGGGTTGCTGATGGGATGGATGGACTCAGTTCTCTTCGCGAATTGGTGATCATTGATTGTCCAGGGATAGAGGAATTCCCGAATGGTCTCCTTCAGCGGTTGCCAGCACTTGACCGCCTAACCATAGGGGGCTGCCCCGAGTTGGAAAGACGATGCAGAGAAGGTGGGGAGTATTTCCACCACTTGCTCCCTATCCCAGATAAATCAGGATTCAGAACTGGAGCTCCAGAAGCAGAAGCAGAAGCAGAATCCACAATAATAGCAGAAGCAGAAGCAGAAGCAGAAACCAGCGGAAAGAAGTTTCTAAGAAGGTTCCTCCCCTCCTGTGCTCACTTGAAGTCTGACTCTGAGTCTGACGATAATTGAGGTGCGTATGACACAAGTCCTTTCCTCGTGTTATTATGGTTCAGTTAACTATATTTCCTCGTGCTATATTCCAGTATAATATAGGTAACTCCCAACTGGTTACTTTTTTTTTTTGGTTTCATGGGATCTGCTGATTCCGAAATCTTTTTAGACAAGTATCTGCCTTTTCATGGACAAGTATATCTCGTTGCTTACTGCTCTGTGCTCATCTCAACTATCACCCAAATAGCATAAAGAGGTAAACAGTAAACTTCAAATCCAGCGGCATCCTGAGTACTTCCAATCCTAGTCCAGTGACATCTCTGATACTTCCTGCTAGTGCCTGGTGTTAATCTGCTTGCTCCAGCTGGAGGCGTCTATTCCCTGCGGTTGCAGTTTACTGCAGATTGCCAATGATAATTGTCTGTGCCACATCAACTCGGCACAGTACTTTATCTAGTTAAACATCTGTTCTGCATCATAGATCAACACCAAAATTGCTTTGACGCGATGACTAAATGTTTTCATCATCTTTATTTACCTCTCTCTATAGTAGTCAAGGAAATTGGTCATCAGATTAGATACTGATTTACCTACAATTATCTTGCTTCAAACTCCTGTCAGAATTCAGATACCAGTTTTGGATGATAGAGGGTCAGGAAAACCCAAGCTGTGAAGCAAATTGCATGAACGTGTACCCTGGTAAATCTCCCTACAAATTGGGTGGGGATATGCTGGCAATATTCAGGTATAATGTAAACGCTAATGTGATGAATCAATGTACCTGCAGGTTGGCACTTCTGAAAGCATCCACAAGATGAAGGAAGCAATGCCATGCTGGACAAGCAAAGTCAGAACTCCATCACCACGGCGTGTGATGAATGTTATCTGAAAGTAGACCCAACAATAGGAACTAGATCATGTGTGTGTCAGTGCAGGCAGATATGTCAAAGCAATTTCTCTACATGTAGGAGTAGATGTCAGTACGAATTTATATTTGCCTGTTAATTTGCAAATAGTCCCTTGGTTCTCAGAGGAACGAAGCCCATGCCCGTGTGCACAGGACACTGAAGTGGTAATGTGACATGTGAGTGAGAGCGTTTGTGTGTGTTGGCACAGCCTGTCCGTGTCGTTGATAGGAGGCGTGTGTGCCTATGTGCTGTGTAAACCCAGACGCTTGTCGAGTGTTTGGTCGGTCAAGGAAATAGCATGGTCTGTCTGAATTCCCCTGTCACATTCTCTGTTCCCAGACCCCTTCCTTCTTGCTCTTGCAAACTCTGGCAGACTGCAACGTGGAATCAAGAATTACACATCATCCTTAGCAATTTAATTTGATCTGATAACAGTTCGTCTTCAGATCTATACTCCTGCTGTTCCAGAATTCTTGTCATGGTTTTAGTTCAAATTATAATTAAAGGAAAAAACAAGAATTTTTGAATAGAGGGAGTAGATCATTTTAGGAATGAATTTGCGAATAGTTCTTAAAATTCATGAACATTTTGAAACATTGCATACATTTTTCAGTTCTTATGGCCATCTTTTCAGATTAAGCCTGATTCATGAGCAATTTTTAATTTTGTGAACATTTTTAAAAAGTTGTAAGCATTTTATAAACTTTTGAATTTTGATCCTTAATAGACTATACAATAACTAGTTTTCCAGAGGAAAACCGACCGACCTCCATCCGGTGGCAGGCGTCAAAGATTGCCTAGGCCAGTCCAAGTAATGCATTGAAATACATGGTATGTAGTACTCCCTCCGTCCGGAAGTACTTTTCGAAAAAATGGATAAAAATAGATGTATCTAGAACTAAAATATGTCTAGATATATCTATTTCTCCGACAAGTATTTTTGAACGGAAGTAGTACTTTCTTTTCTCGGTTACTATTTTAAGACACGAAAAATCAAAGGAAAACCGAACGGAGGAGAAATCGCAAGAATCGGCAACTATACCCAACGCTTTACTACAAGATGGCCCCAAGAAGGTGAGTCAGCTGACCGATTAGGCACCCCCTCCCCGTGGCCCCCGCGTCGTCCGCTTCGGGCGACCCGGGCGGCGACTATGGTTTCCCCGTCGCGCCGCCGCTCCCTCACCCTCCCTCCCTCGCCGCCACCTGAGAAAGCCGCCGGATCCGCTCGCGCGGCCGCCCGTGATGGTGGCGGCGAGGCCTCGGCCGCTCCTTTCCTCAAGGAGGACCTCGGATCTGGGGCGGCGGCCCTTCTTGGCGAGGCGGCGGCGCCTTTCGGCCGGCGTCGTTCGCGGGGTGCTCTGGCTGGCGGCCTCGACCACGCGGGTGGTGAGACGACGACGGATGGCGGCGGTGGCGCGGAGGTCTTCCCCTCGTCGTCAGATCTGAGGGTGGCTCCTTTCCCCTGTCTCCCTCGTCCCTGCCGCTTCTCGCCAGCCTCCTCCCGAGCGCCTGTATGATGTGGGTGGGTGTTCGGTGGTCTGGTTTTGGGCCGCGGGAAACCGTTGGCCGGCTTGGCCGGCCTGGCAACATCGACGTCCCCGACGCCGTCTCCTCCTTGGAGGTGCTGCAGAGGTCCTTCCCCTTTCCACCCCTGTTCCTCCTCCCGGGTGAAAGCCCAAAATCCGGCTTGGATTGGGCTGCGACGGCGCGCTGTGCGTCGTGTCTTCCTTGGGGGCGCCACCTGGGAAGGGTTGCGCTCAGGTGAGGGGTTCAAGGTCGGAGCTTGGGTGGCTTGGGTGGTCCGGTGACGGCGGTGTCACGAGGTTCTCCTCGTTGGCCTGCCGGTTTACTTGATGTGCCTCTGCTGCCTTTCTTCAGTAGCTGCACCTGGTGGTTTTCCTGCAGCTCTCCGGCGTTCTAGGTTGTGGCGATGCGGCAGTCGCGGAGTGCTCGAATGTTGAAATGGTGGTGTGCTGCGGCTGCTCCAGGTCCCGAAGCTGGCACGTCCCCTGCTCTAGGGTGAGCGTCTCTCAAGTCCGTCGGGTACGGCGCCTTGCGAGCCATGGCGAGAGGGAAGGGTCCCTCTGCGGCGAGAGAGACGGCGGATGTGTGATGTCTTTCTACTTGGGCATTGGTCGGGCTCACTTGCCATACTCTGTTGCAAGCAGGTCCTCGTCGTGCTCGTGTGTGCCTCACCCCTAGATGGTTGTTTGGCTGTAGTCTTCGGCTAGGACAAGCTTCGAGCTTTGTTTTCTTGTATTCTTTTTGAGCTTGTGTTGAGTTGTAAGCCTCCTAGAGTGTCCCCTTGTATCGTTTGGTCGTGGGGTTTGTGTGTGTTTGCATTTCCTGACCGGTTGATGGCTTTGTTAATTTAAAACCGTCCTCTTCGTGAGCCTTCGTTCTAAAAAAAAGAAGGCGAGGGCCATGTATGCTTGTTTGCCTGTGAATTTGACGCCGGGAGCAGCCAATAGGAGCTATCCACCGAGATGAATTATTCGTTCTCCGCGTCGGCCTCTGCACGAGCTCCGACGGGTCCGCGCACGGCAGCACGACCGGCGCCAGCGGGAGACCATCGCTCGAACAATGGCCGCTTGCGAGTGATCTCAGCCAGCGCGTTGAGGGATCCCCAGAAGGCCGCTCCGTCGGCCAGCGCGTGGCTGCAGACGAAGCCGACGAAGACGCCGTCCGCGAGCTCCTGACCTACACGGCGAAGAGTGGGAGCTGGTGGCCGTCATAATTGATGGCGTCGTTGAGCGGGAAGAAGGCCTCGATGACCTTGGGACGTCCACGCCGGGGCCCCGGGAGGGACGACGTCGGTGTCATCACGGTGGCGTGCGGTGATGAAGCGGCCGGCGATGGGGTAGTAGACGGAGGCGAGAGCGTCGGCGAGGTGGTGGGTGTTGGAATAATTATGCATCTCTGGGATGCCATTAGCAGGAACAGATTGCATCTAGATCACCTAAAACATGAACAGAGAAGGGTTTAGGGAATCATTACGTGTCACGGCAGTGGACATGATCGCCTGCTTGGTGCAGGCTTGATGCAGAGGTGATGTAGTCGAGGTAGAAGTCCTCCTCAACGTCCTGATGCCCTCAGGACGCCACCGGCACTGCCCGGGGACGGGAGCGGCGGCTGGAGTAGGTCTTCCCGTCGCTGCAGCGCTCCCCCTGATCGGATGGGGTGAGAGAATATCGGGAGGGGAGTGAAACCGTACGTGAATTGTGATCGCGCAGGCTGCCAACCCTCTCCCGTTCCCTTTTATGTAGCGCTGGCGACAGGGGACCTAAACCATCAGTTGGTTTGGGTGCCCCCGATCAGGGCGCCTTAGTTGGGATAAAAACCTCACGTACGTTGGTGCGTGGGGCCTTTTCATTAACGTTATCTTTCTCCCTTTTTTTCTGTTAAACTAATAGATCTAACTGGCCTGTTTAAGCCGTCAGATCAAAACCAACATTCTCCCCCTTGATCGTTACGCTTAACTTCATTCGCCCATTCTACATAGGAATGATGTACCAAAGTGAGGTGTTACAACAGCTTGAAACGCCACAGAACCTCAACACTTATAGTACACCCGCCTATTTCGAAATGGAAAACATTTTGCTAATTGGGGAGTGGTTTATTTTAATGGTCCTCTTATTCCAGAATCATCAGGCCTCCAGTAGTCCCATGCCGGCAACATGCTCACGAAAAATACTGGGTGGTAAGCCTTTTGTTAGCGGATCCGCAAGCATATGCTTCGTTCTTATATGTTTAACATCAACTGTTTGATCCTGGATTCTATCTTTCACAACACGATACTTTATGTCAATGTGTCTGGCAGCATTACTTGACCTGTTGTTACTCGTATAGAAAACTGCTGGTTCATTATCGCAGTACAATAAAATTGGTTTAGATATGCTGTCAACCACTTTAAGTCCGGGTATAAAATTCTTTAGCCATACAGCCTGCCCGGTGGCCTCATAACATGCTACAAATTCTGCTTGCATCGTAGATCCAGCAGTTAAAGTTTGTTTGGAGCTTTTCCACGATATAGCTCCTCCTGCGAGTGTGAATATATAACCTGACGTGGATCTCATACTATCCACACACCCGGCAAAATCAGAGTCTGAATAACCAACAATTTCTAGGTTATCAGTTCTTTTATATGTAAGCATGAAGTCCTTAGTTCCTTGCATATAACGCAAGACTTTCTTTGCGGCCTTCCAGTGGTCCGGTCCTGGATTTGATTGGTATCTGCCAAGCACCCCGGTTACAAAACATAAGTCTGGGCGTGTACACACTTGAGCATACATGATGCTTCCAACAGCTGAAGCATAAGGAACCGACTTCATCTGATCAGTTTCACATTGGTTCCTCGGACATTGAAATGTCCCAAACTTATCGCCCTTAACTATAGGAGCAGGTGAGGGTGAGCACTTATGCATATTGAATTTTTTCAGTACTCTCTCAAAGTATGCCTTTTGAGATAGTCCTAACGTTCCTCTGGACCTATCTCGATGAATCTCGATGCCGACGGCATACGAGGCTTCACCAAGATCTTTCATATCAAAACTGGATGACAGAAAATTCTTGGTCTCATGTAGCATATCCTTATCGCTACATGCCAATAATATGTCATCAACGTATAGGACTAAAAATGTGAACCTACTGCCTTTAAACTTAACGTATATGCAGTTGTCCACAACATTTTCGGTGAAACCAAAAGTTTTGATAATTTTATCAAACTTGAGGTACCACTCTCTTGAAGCTTGCTTCAAGCCATAAATTGATTTCTTTAGACGACGTGCTAAATGTTCCTTTCCTTCCACAACAAAGCCTTCTGGCTGAGCCATGTAAACATCTTCTTTTAAGTCACCATTTAGAAATGCCGTTTTAACATTCATTTGGTGTAGTTCTAGGTCGTAATGAGCTACTAATGCCATTATGATTCTGAAAGAATCCTTGGTTGACACAGGGGAGAAGGTTTGCTTATAATCAATGCCTTCTCTCTGTGTATACCCTTTTGCCACTAGCCTTGCCTTGAACCGTTCGACATTCCCTTTGGAATCATACTTGGTTTTGTAGACCCACTTGCAGCCTACTTTCTTAGCTCCATCGGGAACTTCTACTAAGTCCCATACGTCGTTTGAGCCCATAGATTTCAACTCGTCTTCCATGGCAACCAACCATTTGGACGAATTTTCGCTTTTAATGGCTTCCTTATATGAGGTTGGATCCTCCACCTTTCCCATATCATTCATGTCCTCCATCAAAAAAGTGATATAATCATCTGATATGGCTTTCTTCCTCTCACGCCGTGGTCTACCCATGGGCGGAGGTGGTGGTGGAACATCATCATTTTCATTATTTTCTCGGAGATCCTCATTTGTGTTTGGATTCTCATTATTAGTTTCTGGATCACCATTTGACTGAGAGACTGAACCGTGAGATTCAGGATCATCAGATGTCACATTTCTTCGTATTGGAAAAACAATCTCTTGGATAGTCGGGGATGGTACACAAACCCGCTTCTCCTCAAGATTGATCTCCCTTAAATTTGTGACCTCATTATCCTCAAAAAATACCGCTTGTCTAGTCTCCACAAACTTGGTGGTGTGTCTTGGACAATAAAAACGATATCCCTTTCCCCTATGAGGGTATCCAGCGAAGAAACAGCTAACTATTTTTGGATCCAGTTTCTTAAGTTGTGGATTGAAAACTTTAGCTTCAGCAGGGCAACCCCACACCCGTAAGTAATTCAAGCTCGGTTTCTTTTCCGCCCACATCTCGTAAGGTGTGTTAGGTGCTGACTTAGTTGGAGCAAGATTTAGTATGTGTGCAGCTGTCTTTAATGCCTCTATCCAAAGGCTTACTGGTAAACTCGAGTGACTAAGCATGCTTCGCACCATATCCATAAGGGTGCGGTTGCGGCGCTCGGCCACACCATTTTGTTGTGGTTCACCAGGCATTGAGTACTGAGCAATGATTCCATTTTCAGATAAGAACTTGGCAAAAGGTCCAGGAATCTGCCCATAAGGAGCATGCCTACCATAATACTCTCCCCCGCGATCAGACCGTACAACTTTGATTTTTGCGTTCAGTTGATTTTCAACCTCCGCTTTATAGACTTTGAATTTCTCCAAAGCTTCCGATCGGTCACGTATGGGATAAATATACCCATAGCGGGAAAAGTCATCTGTGAATGTAATGAACGAATCAAAACCATCTACAGACTTAATATTAAGGGGTCCACATATGTCGGTGTGAATTAATTCTAAAACCCTTGTGGCTCTAACTGCTCCTTTCTTAATTGTTTTTGCAAATTTTCCTTTAATGCGGTCGACACATTTGTCTGCATCTGAGAAGTCTAATGGGAGGAGTATTTCATTTTTAACTAAGCGTTCCATTCTCCCCCTCGAAATGTGGCCCAAACGACAATGCCACAATTTCGAAGAATTACTTACTCCTTTCCATTTCTTCTCAACATTAATTTCATCACTCACATGCATAACTGAATCATTATGAAGAGATAACATGTATAGTTGGCCTCGTCTAACACCGATGCCTACATTCTTATTACATTTGATCAAAGCAAATTGTTTCTTGCCAAAATGGCACTCATACATATCATCATCTAAACGAGAAACTGAAATCAAATTCCTACTTAAGGTAGGCACATAAATAACATTATTCAATCTAAGAGTGTGGCCAGTGTGTAGCTCCAACGTGAGAGATCCCACAACTTCAACATCGGCCTCAACTCCGTTCGCAACCTTAAGCTTTCTTGTTCCTCCTCTTATGGTTTGGATCGTATCGAATCCCTGCATAGAGTTAGCAACGTGAGTGGTTGCCCCTGAATCAATCCACCATGACTTTATTGAAAAATCAACATAAAGTGATTCATCTACAAAAGTAATTTCATCAATACCTCTTTTGTTCATCCATTTTAGAAAGCCTGGGCAGTCCCTTTGATAGTGTCCCTCTTCTTTGCAGAAGTTACAAGCATTTTCTCCAGCAGTGGAGCTGCTAGGAGCAGAAGAAGAACCACCGGCTTCTTTACCCTTGAATGCCTTAGTGTTGAATGGCTTAGTGCCTTCTTTCTTGACTTGCCTTTTGTGAGACTTAGGGAAACCTTGTCCGTCATGCTTTCTCTTGTTAGAGCCAACATGAAAGACATGGTCTTTTTTCTGCCTCATGATCCTTTCTTCCTCCTGGACGATCCTTGCGGTCATCTCAGAGAGTGGCCATTTTTCCTTTAGAGAGTTATAGTTGACCTTAAATTGTTCAAACTCTTCAGGAAGAGACTCAAGAATAATTATGACAAGAAGGGCTTCACTTAAAGAACACTCCAAAGCCTTAAGCTTGGTGAAAGCATTTACAACCCTCAATATGTGCTGCCTAACATTTCCGTCAATAGTGTATTTCTGAAGAAGTTTAGCAAAAAGCTCATGAGCATACACTTTGTCGGAGCCTTTAAATTGCTCCTCCATTTCAGTGAGGAAATCTTTAGCAGTATCTTTCTTAGGGAGTGCTTCAGAAATGTCCGGCGATATTGTCGCTTTCATGATGAGAAGCACAATATGGTTGGACTTATTCCACTTTTCCATCTTAACACCATACTCCTTCTTGAGTTCTGCATACCCTGTGACACCCGCCACAGGTGCCACAGGTTTTTCTTCCCTCAAGGCATAGTCAAATTCATTACAACCCAAACATAATTCGACTTGGGACTTCCAACGAGGGAAGTTACTCCCCGTAAGTGGTTCGATCGTGTCGGACCGGAATGGAGCGGAAGCTGAAATCATCATAAAAGTTCATAAATAAAGTTGCATGATTATAAATTTACGTTGGTAAATAAACAAACATGCCAAGTATTTAATTTCAACTCCATGTCAAAACACCGTTGGGCAGAAAAAACATGGATTTAAAATATCATACGGGATGACTCATAATAATAAAACAACGTTGGTCCGAATTAAAATTAGAGTCATTTCATTCTTAATTTAAACATCAACATAAAAAAACATTATCATTATTTGATGTCTAAAAAAAAACTTCATCATCCAAAAACACATAATAAATCCTGAATAAAATATCTCGTTGGTTCAATTTTACCCAGAATAATAATGTGTTTATTACATTTTTACGCATTTTCTGGTTTAAGCAGTGCAAATCATAATATTTATTAACTTAAACGCACTGAAAAAAAAAACAGAAAATCGCGACAGTGAGTTTGGCCCGAAATACCCCACAGCTACACATAAAACGGCCCAGCCCAGATTTTTTTTGTGTGTGTGTTTTCGCTGGACTGACATAACCTGGGCCGCAGCCCACAG
This sequence comes from Triticum dicoccoides, assembly GCF_002162155.2. Lineage (NCBI taxonomy): Eukaryota > Viridiplantae > Streptophyta > Magnoliopsida > Poales > Poaceae > Triticum > Triticum dicoccoides. Next base: position 84,789,118 of record NC_041392.1, read on the forward strand.
CCGGAATCGGCCCATTGGCGTCCGCCGGCCCAGCGCGGAGCCGAGCGATGCTGCCGGCCGTCCGATTGGAATCGACGGTCCGCGTCGATCGCGGCTGGAACAAAACAGCCGCCCGGCCAGAACCCTAGCTCATTTCCCCCTCGACCCCCCGCATTTCACGCTCGACAGGGAGCGGCGATGGCGTTCGACGGCGGCTCGAGGCGCGCCGGCCATGGCGGCGCGGCGGCTGCGCTCGCCGGAGGAGCGTGCAGCAGGATGAATCCCGCGCGCTCCCCCGTCGAGCGTGGCCCCAGCGTCCGTGCACATGGCGCATCAAGGAGGGTGGAGGGACGCCGGCCACCGCGGCATGAGGAACGACGGCGACTTGCTCGGCGTCGGCCAAACAAGGGCGCGTCCATTTGAGCGGCAGCGGCGCCGGCGCCACTTCGTTCCACGCGTCGTCCCGAGGACGGCGGCGTCGCGGCGTCTTCGCCCTCGCGCAACGGTGGGCGCTGCGCGGGCCCCGAAGGGAAGAGGCGAGTACGCGGCGCGTTAGGTGAGGATTCTCCTCATTCTTTTCAAATCGTGTACATCAGTGCTTGATTTGGGGGAAAACATTCCTAATTGCAGAATTAGGGTTCTTACGAATTTGGGAAAAAAAATCTAGGGTTCTTACACATGAGGGGTTGCTACTGTTGACGTGCGTGTATCCCTCTGCCTTCTATGTTGATAATGCATACGGAAACAGGACTTAAACATGATCAATACTAATCAACTTAACATGAAGGTGAGCATTAGATCTTAACTTAGATTAATTAGAATTGATGAACTTAGGTGGCACTACTGATCCGTAGCAAATTGGAATTAAAACATCATCAACAGTGGGCAATTGACATCAACATCAAAAAACAGTAGCAATCAAACTTGATCTACAGAGGGCCTAAACTTGAGATTGGTTTACTGAACATGATATAGGGATCTAAAAGCAATCATATCTGGCGACTGATACCATTGTTGGAATAATTATGCATCTCTGGGATGCCATTAGCAGGAACAGATTGCATCTAGATCACCTAAAACATGAACAGAGAAGGGTTTAGGGGATCATTACGTGTCACGGCAGTGGACATGATCGCCTGCTTGGTGCAGGCTTGATGCAGAGGTGATGTAGTCGAGGTAGAAGTCCTCCTCAACGTCCTGATGCCCTCAGGACGCCACCGGCACTGCCCGGGGACGGGAGCGGCGGCTGGAGTAGGTCTTCCCGTCGCTGCAGCGCTCCCCCTGATCGGATGGGGTGAGAGAATATCGGGAGGGGAGTGAAATCGTACGTGAATTGTGATCGCGCAGGCTGCCAACCCTCTCCCGTTCCCTTTTATGTAGCGCTGGCGACAGGGGACCTAAACCATCAGTTGGTTTGGGTGCCCCCGATCAGGGCGCCTTAGTTGGGATAAAAACCTTACGTACGTTGGTGCGTGGGGCCTTTTCATTAACGTTATCTTTCTCCCTTTTTTTTGTTAAACTAATATATCTAACTGGCCTGTTTAAGTCGTCAGATCAAAACCAACAGTGGGAAGAGGAGACCCGCCTGGATGTAGTGGGGTGATATGACAGCGACGTCCCAGGAGGTGAGCGGGATTCGCTCGCGCGGCCAGGGCGGCAGTTTCACCGTGCGCGATGACACCACGTGCACCGGCGGCAGCGACGTATGGCATTGTGGACATGCTTGTTTTCTCCAGGCTCGAACCGAGATTTCGTGCTCCTTGTTTCTTGTTTGAACGAGATTTTAAATATACAGACTCAAAGAATGCTGAAGAAAAATATGAACTCCATATTAAACAAACTGATCTCGATCACAAGCTCCGGCATCATATCGGAATTTGAGAATTAAGTAATCTAATCGATGATTCGTATTCTTGGTAGACAGATGGAGTGGGGAAGGAGAAATCAGAGGGCGTGCACCTCGCACTTTTGAACAAAGCACACACTAACTCTATATCATGTTAACCTGAAATTTGAGCACCTAATCCGAAAACACACAGATGCATGAGCTGCTGAAATGACAGCGTAATATCTCTTGGTGAATGGATGATACGCCGGCAAAGATCAAGATATATCCACATTGCTAAACAGTATAACTCAGCGAGCTACGACGTCTCACAGCGATTTGACCTCGCGAGCCGTCAGATCTAGCATACAAACAGACCAGATTGTTCAGTTGTTCCACGGTGTGTCCCTGTGCGACCTGATTGCCGAACGTGCAAGGGCTGCTGCTCCTGGGATTGACCTGGGCTTTTTCTAATCAAATGGGCCAAGAAATTACTAAGTGGGCCTCAATTCTTCCTCTGCCCGTAGAGACACACTTGGCTAGGACAACCCGGCGATCTTTTTTTTGTACCTATGAACATTATGATTCAGTAATAAAGCTTTGTGAGATTCTAAAAAAAAAAAAAACTGGGAACAGCAGCCTGCCAACATAAAAGGATGCAACATCATCTCGCTGGTGAAATGGTGACGGGATTGACTTTTCTTTTTCATTTTTTGTACGAGGAACCCTTGCTTTTCATCTTCCGTTATGTTTGAGCACTGTTCTTCTTTGTAATTCTCCTTTGGCATATGACTGTGTGAGCTTGGCGCTAGACTTCAGTTTTTTTTTTCTTTGCGGGTTGACTTCTGCTATTTTTGTGTTGCATTATATATCAACTACCAACTTTAGCAATTTTAAAAAAATAGCATTAGTTTTCAGAGTTGTCTCAAACATTCAGCTGGGGATCTATCAACTTAATAGCCCTCCTAGATATATTAGCAATTTGCACGGTGTTCAACTCGTGTGCAACTATGCCAATAACATCCACATGTCTTTTACAAAAAAGAAGAAGAAGAAAAAACAACTACCTTATCATCAGAAATGGAGCATATAAGTTACTATTACTTCAACTACTTAAATAGATCATGCGATTTTGCATGCTAGGGCCTGACTTGGATCAGTTCGTCTTGGTACCTTCCGTTAATATAGAAGATGACTGTTCATCTTATTTCCGTCCAGAAGTATGGTCTCTATTTTGTACACAGGCATTATGTATAGTCTGTTGAAATGTAGGCTTGCTAACTTCTTTTATTTCGTCGCTATGGTCCATATTTTCTAAAAGGTTTCTACTATTCATAATTTCTTTTTCTTTAAATAAACGGGCGTGGCAACGCGCGCCTTCATGGTCTAGTATATATATAAGATGAAATGTTTGACATGATTATTCACAGGAGGCGTTCGATGAAAACGATACATATCATTACATGAAATCAGTACTAGTATATACTTTCTTCGTTTCTAAATACAAGTCTGAATGTATATAGATATATTTTAGAATATAGATTCATTCATTTTGCTCCATGTGTAATCCATATTAGAATCTCTAAAAGGACTTGTATTTAGAAATGAAGGGAGTATGACTTTAACAACATAAAACCAGATGGGGGCCTCTGGAAGGCAATGGATATTAACCTTTCAGGAATAAATATGTTATGCATCTAAAGCACCGACAAATGTTGCTAACGATACCAATAATTGAAAATTTACTAAAACGATTAAAAGTACTACACAATTGTGACTGATAGATGCACCATCCAAGACCGACGCCACAAGGAGAACCAAGCCGCCACATCTATTCATAAGCCTCTGGAACATGCAGTGTATTCTGATGCATTCCGTTCCTGTCCCGTTGACTTCTGAAATCCTTGTGCAAGCCCTGCGGTGTGAGATTCTTAAGGGCTTCATAAGGACTTTAAATCAATATGTTAATTATTTAAGTAGTATGTTGTATATGTACTAAAACATAAACAATTGTTGAAGATAT
>NC_041392.1:84793689-84794393 GCF_002162155.2 Triticum dicoccoides
GTGGAGACTAATAAAAGGATCATGGAGAGACAATAGCCTAGGTTTTTTTAGTTAGACAATAGCCTAGGTTGATGAACTATGTCCTAATCAAACGAAGAAAAATGGCGTCAGCTATGACCAATTGAATTTTTATTAAAATTTGCCATAAAGCAAATGCAAAAACCAACTACAGGAGGGGATAACCAATGCAGACCTTGTCTCACGGTTTTTTTGTTAGATTCTACAGATCAAATCATATAGATTCTAAAGGCACAAGTGTTAATCTAATCTTAAAACACAAGTCAAGGACTAAGTAATGTAAATGAGAGACGAGACGATAGTAACCTAACCATTTTTTCCATCCCCTCGTTGCCCCTCGTGTTTGCTATGTGACCGGCAGATTTGTTGTGCGTCCGTGCAAACTGTGGATTGATAGATAGGAAGCTGCACATCGATGGATCTGGAGCTGCCCTAGAAGCTCCCCCGTGGAGCAGCAGGCGGCGGACGACCGGGCATGAGACATGGATCTCGTAGTAGCCAGGAACCTATGCGTGCGTGCGTGCGGCTAATTTTTTTTAAATAATACATTTATTTTATTAATTTGCACAAATATTACGCTGAAAAAATGATTTTCAAAAATAATACACGGTCGGCCCGCTGCAGGCCGACTGGGCGTAGTCGGCCAGTAGCAAGCCGACAGCTGGCCCGCCTGCCACGTGTCGCGT
>NC_041392.1:84794578-84841523 GCF_002162155.2 Triticum dicoccoides
CGGCGGTCACGGGGTGAGCCCCTGTCAGCCTACCGCAGGCCGATCGGCCAGCTGCAGGCCGACAGGGTGCGGCCCCATGTCGCGTAGCACGCCCGACTCCCTGCGGCTGCTTCCTCCTTTATTCGCTAGCGCTTTATTCCCACTCGAACATATCTGTTCTTTCTTTCTCCTCTCTGTACACGAAAATGCCTTCAATTTCTACACCTAAATAAGCCAGTTTTTTGCGGATTTGACACCGTGAATGGATTCAACTTAGTTAGGGCAGTCAAAAGAGTCCTCGATCTACTGATGGGGTAGCTCGTGGTGGTCGTGGTGAACATTTTGATAGCTCGTGAAGGTGAAGGTGGTGGTGGTGAAGTTGAGGCAGTGTGGTGGAGAAGGTGGAGGTGAAGCTCGTCGTTCGTCGTTTCATTGGTGTCGTGTGGTGTGGCTGAGGCGTGTGTGGTGCGTGGGTGTATAAACCCAGGGGCTTGTTGAGTGTTTCGTCAGTCAAGGAATTAGTAGGAAGCTCTGAATTCCTCCGTCTCCTTCTCTATTCCCAGACCCCTTCCTTCACAATGATCCTTCTCTTGCAAACTCAAAACTGCAACCTGGAAGAACTTACAGATGATCCTTCACAATGTACTTTGCTGTGATAACATAAAGTCTTCAGATCTCGTTACGAATATTTTTTGAAACATAAAGTCTGAACTAGTGCACTCTCTTTGGTGTGTTGAAAAATCCAGCTCCATCATAATTCAAATACACAAAATTGAGCAGTTCAGACCGATCTGTCTTCTTAACGTAAGTTTCAAAATTTTCATCAAGGTTGGGACTAAAAGATTTACGCAGATTGCGTACTCTGTGGTGCAGCCATCCTAAACCGCTTTCATGACGGACAGAAACATCCTAGAAGGGGTTGTGGTCCTTCATGAAATGCTCCATGAAATTCACACGAAAAAACTAGACGGGGTTGTTTTCAAAATGGGTTTTGAAAAAGCGTACGATAAAGTCAAATGGTCATTTCTTCAATAGGCCTTGTGTATGAAAGGTTTTGATCAGGCCTGGAGACACGAGGTAGAATCTTTCACGCAAAAAGGGAGTGCTAGAATTAAAGTGAATGACGACATATGTCACTACTTGCAAACACATAAGGGCCTGAGACAAGGAGATTCGATGTCACCTATTTTGTTCAACATAGTAGTCGACATGTTGACGATTCTAATAGGAAGGGCTAAGGATGCTGGTCAAGTAGGTGCCCTGGTTCCTCATCTAGTTGATGGAGGTGTGTCTATCCTACAGTACGCCGATGATACTATCATCTTCATGGACCATGACTTGGCAAAAGCGAGAAACATGAAGTTGGTGTTATGATTATTCGAACAATTGACCAGGTTAAAGATTAACTTCCATAAAAGCAAATTGTTCTATTTTGGAAGAGCTAAAGAGGAACAAGATGCTTACAAACAATTGTTCGTATGCGATTTGGGGGCTTTACCTTTCACATATTTGGATATACCAATTCACCATCATAAGCTAACAAACAGAGAATGAAAGTGCATTGAGGATTGATATGAGAAGAAACTGAGCTGCCGAAATGGCAAGTGTCGGTGTCAAAACTGGCGGATCTTGGGTAGGGGGTCCCGAACTGTGCGTCTAAGGCTGATGGTAACAGGAGGCAGGGGACACGGTGTTTACCCAGGTTCAGGCCCTCTCTATGGAGGTAATACCCTACTTTCTGCTTGATTAATCTTGATGATATGAGTAGTACAAGAGTTGATCTACCACGAGATCGTAGAGGCTAAACCTTAGAAGCTAGCCTATGCTATGATTGTTGTTGTCCTACGGACTAAACCCTCCGGTTTATATAGACACCGGAGGGGGCTAGGGTTACACAGAGTCGGTTACATGGGAGGAGATCTTCATATCCGTATCGCCAAGCTTGCCTTCCACACCAAGGAGAGTCCCATCCGGACACGAGACGAAGTCTTCAATCTTGTATCTTCATAGTCCAACAGTCCTGCCAAAGGATATAGTCCGGCTGTCCGGATACCCCCTAATCCAGGACTCCCTTAGTAGCCCCTGAACCAGGCTTCAATGACGATGAGTCCGGCGCGCAGATTGTCTTCGGCATTGCAAGGCGGGTTCCTCCTCCGAATACTCCATAGAAGATCTTGAACACAAGGATAGTGTCCGGCTCTGAAAACAAGTTCCACATACCACCGTAGAGAGAATAATATTTCCACAAATCTAATCTGCTGACACACTCGACATCATGACATCATACCACGGCCCGGTCTTTATTCGAACCGTTACTCTCAACCAGCCTTGGCGCATATCGCGAGGCGGTTTCCTTGGCACGTCTTGTCGAAGCAGAGATCGTGTCCCCTTATTACGGGATTCTCATCAATATGGACGTGGGTAACCCAATCGTGCTTGTTGGTATGACTCCTCAATTGTAAGCAAGTCACAAACGGTCACGAGGAGGACGCTTTGTATTCACCCTCTTTATAAAGAGACCAAGGCCTATCTTTTTTACTCCTCGAACTCAATCGAATCCTTCCCCCGCCTCGAGTTCCAACACCCGAAGCTCAGGTCAGGCGCTTCGGACCTTCAACCATGTCCGGATCCAACCTTCAAGGTCGGTGGATGCCTTCCTCCGTCATGGAGGAAGACGTCAAAAAGTTAAGAGAGGCCAGGTTTCTGACCGGCGAGATCACGCACCGGCTGCATGCTCAAGGGCAGGTCATTCCCACTCCCAAGCCCGGCGAGAGCGTCGTGTTCATATCTCACTTCCTTCGAGGGCTAGGCCTTGCTCTAGATCCCTTCGTGAGGGGGCTCATGTTTTACTATGGGCTGGATTTCCATGATCTGGCTCCGGATTCTGTCCTCCACATCTCGTCTTTCATCGTCATGTGTGAAGCTTTCCTCCGTATTACCCCTCACTTCGGCATGTGGCTCAAGACCTTCAAGGTAGAGCCAAAGATGATCGAGGGGCGGCACGCAGAGTGCGGAGGTGCCGTAATAAGCAAAAGTGTCGATGCCCCATGGCCAGAGGGTTCTTTCCAGGAGGTGTCCAGCCTATGGCAACGAGAATGGTTTTATATCACAACTCCCAGGGGTACCAAGTGGGTGGCTCCCCCTGCTTTTCGCTTGGGCCCCCCGCCACAACTAGCGTCATGGGTCAACAAGGGGCTGGACTGGGGGCCAGTAAAGGATGTGCCAATATTGCAGAGCCGCATCCAAGATCTCCTAGAGAGAGACATAAGTCTAGTCACGGTAATGCAGGTCATGTTAATTCATCGAGTTCTGCCCTGCAAACGTCGTCCCCTCCGCATATGGGAGTTCAACCCGGAGGGACCGCGAGCTGTCCATCATTTCCTCGGCATGACGCTTGAGGAGATGTACAAATTGTTCTTCGGACCACAAATAATGTGTCCGGACACCACCGAGGATGCAGGTTTGAACTGCAATCGTCCAGATACCCAAGTAAGTAGTCCTGTAACCGAACATGCTGTATCTTTATTTATCACAACATCATTCTGAAAAGTCGCTCTTTGACCAGGACTGGGTAACAAAGGCGAAGATGATCAGGTGTCCGTCCCCCCTCCCCGAGGTCTCACCGGATCCTGTACTAGCTAGGATGCTGGAGCTCGCGCCTTATCAAGCGCCCTTAGGGGAAGACAAAGGGGGGAAGAAAGAGGCGAGCACCTCCGCGAAGGAGGATAACCGGGGGGAGGAAACTGAAATTCCCCCTTCCCAAGGAAGGAAGAGGGCTGCCTCTAAAGACCCGGACACAATGGTCTCCAAACGGGGGAAGAAATCTTTGCCAGAGGGTCCCGCCCCGGGGGATACCCCGACCGCGCCATGCCCGCAAGGGGGTCAGCCCTCAACTGAGCTGTAAGTAGAAAGGGGACTTTAATAATAAAAACGTCCTGCTTTGCTTATGAGGAAAATAAACAAAATATTTATCTTGTAGTCCGGATCATAGCCCTTCCCGGCAGAGTTCGTCTTTGGGGGATCTTCTTCCGGAGATGATGGAGAGCGAAACGCCTCCCCATGCCCTCCTGCCTTACGAGGTGGGCGACCCCGAGGTGTCGTCGCGGAGGGCTTCTCCTAATCCGGCAAGGCCAGAGGTTAATCCTTTGGCCGCCCGAAGTCCTCAGTATCCGGCTCTTGAAGAGAGCAACCGAAAGAGTCCTACACTGTCTGTTATGCGGTCGGACGCACTGAAGGATCTGCTGGAGCGAGCGGCTATCTCAGAAGCGCATCGTACGCTAATGGGTACGGTAGTTGAGAGGATTTCATCCGCCGAAAGCGGGTTGCATGAAGCCTTTATGAGTCTGCTGAAAGGTTTTGAGGTACGTGAAATATTGTGTATTTTTGACAGTACCACACACGTTAAGGTGTGTCCTATGCAGATAGTAGCCCCTGAGACTCTGGTTGCTGTCGCAAACGGCGGCAAACAAAGGATCATAGTCCCAATTAACAATCCGGCCACCCTCAAATGCAAGTGGTGGAAGGTCCGGTGGCTAGCCGGACTGGTGAGATTGCCGAGCTAAAGCGGCAAGTTGATGCGGCGGATGCTGACATTGTGCTTATTAACAAGCGGCTTGACGAGGCACATGGTATGTGATTTCTCCAGTGATCGATACGTAGTAGGAGGAGCATGATTCCAGTATCTTTAATATGTTGTGCCTGCAGATGGAGCTGCGGCCGTGGAGACCCTGCGAGCGGAACTTGTCCGGGCCAAAGAACAAGCCAAGAAAAGTGATGTGGCCACCCTGAAGGCGGTCGAGGAGTTGAGAGCCGAAAAGGCTGCTCATTGCCGAAGCAAGGAGGAAATAGCCAAGATGGCTGTGGAGTTGAAGGATGCCGCAGGCCGTTACGAGCTTCTCAAAAAGGAATATCGAGCGAAGATGACGGACTTGGAGAAGGCCATGGTGGCGGCCAAGGACGCCCGCTCTATAATTAGAGCGATGAAGGAGGAGCTGCGTCATGCCGGGGAAATCGCGGCTGGGAAGCCCTTTATGCTGCGGATGAAGTTCATAGATCCTAAGTACGCTCCTTTGGATCGGCTGTGGAGTTCTGCAGACGCTTATCTGGATTTGGCAGCAAGTGCCGCTGACGCGGCCAAATACTTCAAAGATCAAAAAGATCGCGAAGTGGAGAAGCTGTTCTGGTCACAATTTAATGTGCCAGCGCGTCTGCTTCCTTTGAATGAGCAGATGGCCGAATGGGCCGAGCTCCATAGGTTGTTCGGGCTCGCCATGAGGTCTGTTGTGGATCATCTATGGCCGAAAGGGCCAGAGCCGAACAGTTATTTTAGTTTGACGCAGCAGTTCCTTGGTGCTGTGCCGCGCATCGACGCTATGAAGAGGTCGACGTGCATCGAGGGTGCGTGGATGGTGCTTGCCCAGTCAAGACATACTGGGCGGAGATGGAAGCCACCACAGTTGCAACCCCGAGTTCGGTCGTTAGCCGAGTAGCTGCCGAGCACTACTTTGACGAAGTCCTTGAAGGCGCTCGTTCAATAGAAGCTCAGTGCTCGAAGAATATTATGTTTTAGTGACATGTATTCCCATTGGAAAACAATGTTTTACTGAATTGCAAAGGCTATTTTTATACTTTTGCCTGAAAGTATTATGATGCCTCCTGTGCGGCCGTTTATGTATATATGTATATAACCTGAAAGTTTGCATTCGTCGGCTTCAGCCCCCACGTATATAATGCGGGGGTGTTCACAGAAGACGCGTGTTCACACTTGATCCAACGTCTTGGTCCATTAAGGAGGTGATAGCGCAGCGAACTAGGCAACCGGACTATATTGCTTTAACACTTTCACTTAGCCATAAGAGTTTGACAGTGGGGCTACTATATAGCCCCTGGTGGCTCCTCGCTCATCCGAATACGGGGCGCGTACATGCCTGGCCGGGAAACGGCCCTTTGTTAATGCGGAGGAATTCCGAAGATTCCGCTAGGTCATCGAGTGGTTGACCAGTCTTGCGCTTTATTATGACAGTCAATTTTCAGATTTCTCTACTGAGGTGCTCGTCCGGCCAAACCAGGGCACAATCGCAGTAGTTCTCGTGGTGCTGCCTTAGCCGATAGAGCGGAACATAAGGTAGCAAAACACAGGAGTCGGGCAAACCCAACATTTGACCAAAGACATGATTCGGAGCTGATGCATATAAGGCCAAACTCGCGACGCCGAACACTCCCTAAGGTATTCGGTCTTTGAAATATATACCGGGCTAAATGATGCCCTTGGATAATGAGCCCCTAGTGTCCGGGTACGAGCAATATTCTGACGTGGCCACATGCCAAGAACGTCAGCATCCTTCTCGGTTGTGTTGAGAATCCGGAGGATGTGAACAACAAAAGACAGTAAGAAAGGTTTACGCAGGGTCTTAATCTAAAGAGAAACCTTTGAATGGGTCCCTGCTGCACGTCTGCGCATGTGTCTCCATTGTGCCGTATCCTGGACGGGTGTAGCACGAATGTCATCTGTAAAAGAGAGGAACTTAGGTGAAAGTTGTCGTGCAAAAAAAAGTTGTCTAGTATAAATAAATCATTTAAAAGTCAAAATGGGTGAAGTTGAGCCAAATTATCACTAAGAAGCCCCTGGTATCGTCTATAAGGGTATAACCATCAAAACAATCTCTATCCAATGATTAGCCGGACTCGTCTAACCGTGTCCGTGGTCTTAACGACCGGTTATCTGTTCTGGTGGTGAGGCCGTCTAGTGTTCGGCCGTTAAAGCAGCAGCACGTTCTTCTGCTCGTAAGGAGCACTCAACATTTCCATGTACTGTGATGATGCCATGCGGACCGGGCATTTTAAGCTTAAGAAAAGCGTAATGCGGTATTGCATTAAAGCGAGTGAAATCTGCTCGTCCGAGTAGTGCTTGATAGCCACTTCGGAATGGAGCAATGTCGAAAGTTAACTTTTCGCTTCGGAAGTTGTCGGCGAGCCGAACACAACCTCTAGTACTAGAGAGCCCATGCAGCGGGCCTCTGTGCCTGGTATTACTCCCTTGAAGGTAGTATTACTGTGGCTGATTTTTGCTGGGTTTATCCCCATTTTGCAGATGGTGTCCTGATATATCAGATTTAGACTACTGCCTCCGTCCATAAGGACTCGTGTGAGATGGTATCCGTTTATTATTGGGTCCAGCACCAAGGCAGCTGATCCTTCATGCCGGATGCTTGTTAGGTGATCCATGCGATCAAAAGTGACCGGGCAGGCCGACCAAGGGTTGAACTCAGGGGTGACGGGCTCTACAGCTCGTGTATTTTGGAGTGCATATTTGCTTCTCCTCTTTGTCACGTGGATCACGTTTACTATTTTGACTTCTGGTGGGAATTTTTTCTGTCCCCCAGTGCCTTGCTGGCGAGGCTCATCCTCGTCTTCGCTTAGTGTGTCCTCCCCCTAGTGTTCAGCGTTTAGCTTGCCAGCCTACTTGAAGACCCAGCATTCTCTGTGGGTATGATTTGCAGGTTTATCGGGGGTGCCGTGGATCTGACATAGTTTTTCTAGAATCTTGTTTAGGTTGGTCGGTCCATCTCTGTTGCCTTTAAAGGGCTTTTTCCGCTGACCCGGTCGAGAGCCCTTGAATCCGGTGTTTACCGCCGTGTTATCTGGGCTGTCTTCTTTGTTCCGGCGCTTGTTTTTACTGCGTCGTGGTTTTCCATTGCCATCCCTGACTTCGGATGTGCTTGGGTCGCTGGTGTTGCTTCGGACTAACCAGCTATCCTCGCCCGCGCAAAAGCGGGTCATGAGGCTTGTTAGGGCTGCCATTGTTCTTGGTTTTTCTTGGCCGAGGTGTCTGGCAAGCCATTCATCTCGGACGCTGTGTTTGAAAGCTGCTAAGGCTTCGGCGTCCGGACAGTCGACAATTTGGTTCTTCTTAGTGAGAAACCTGTTCCAAAGCTTTCGGGCTGACTCTCCGGGCTGTTGAATTATATGACTCAAATCGTCTGCGTCCGGAGATCGGACATAAGTCCCTTGAAAATTAGCCCGAAAAGCATCCTCGAGCTCCTCCCAACTTCCAATGGAGTTTTCGGGGAGGCTTTTTAGCCAGTGCCGAGCTGGTCCTTTGAGCTTGAGGGGCAAGTATTTGATGGCCTGGAGATCGTCTCCGCGAGCCATGTGAATATGGAGGATAAAGTCTTCGATCCAGACCCCTGGGTCTGTAGTCCCGTCGTACGCCTCTATGTTCACTAGTTTGAATCCTTCTGGAAATTCATGGTCCAGTAATTCATCGGTGAAACATAGGGGGTGTGCGGCACCCCTGTATTTAGCTGTACCATGGCGCTCGGACAGTTGTAGTACTTGGTTTTGGTTCGATGCTGGAGCGCGTTTCCTTGATCCATAGATGGATCTGGTTGCGTCGGCCCTTTGATGCGATTCCTCGCATGGGTTATGTACTGACTTATGTGCGGCCTTGTTGGCCGCTCTATCGCGGCCACGAGGTCGTCGATCCGACCGGTCGACAGTTTTGTTTTTTGGCCGTGGGGGCTCTAAGGCCTCATCGTCGAATTCAGGCAGCAGCTTTCGCTTTGGGTAGCTCTCACCACACTTTTCTGCCGTATCGAGCACTTTGTTCCATCTACTGTTGATGTGTTTTGTGCGGCCTTAAGCCTTTGTTTCTGCTTCTTCAGACTCCTTGCAGTGGCGATAAGCCTTCTATGGAGGTTCTCTTGCTCCAGCTGCCTTTCCGGGATGATGTGTTCATCGTCATCCGGACTGTTCTCTTCTCCGGGGATGGATTGATTAGCTTGACGCTTGGCGCCGCCGTGTTCAGGCAGCGGCTCCGTACTTTGTTCGTCGTTCGCTGGCCCACCCTGCTCAGTCGCTGGGTCTATTTGGTCGTCGTTTCCTCCAGAGTCGTCCGGGGTGTTGTTTTTTCTTGTGCTGTTATCGCTGTTTTTGCCGAGGTGGGATTTGGAGCGGCGTCTGCGGCGCCGCTTTGATTGCTTCTCGAGGGAGCTATCCTTCGTTGCGTCCTTCCATTCCTTGTCATCATTTTCTTTGGGTGTATCCACCATGTATATATCATGTGATGAAGTGGCGGTCCAGCACCCTGTTGGCGGTGGTTCCTGTTCGTCTCCTGCATCGTTGTCCATACCATTGATGTCTTCAGAGTCGGAGTCGAGCATGTTGGTTAAATCATTGACAGTGGCTACTAAGTGGGTGGTGGGTGGGGAGTGAATTTTTCCATCGTCCGCATCCCATTCTAGCCGAACATAGTTCGGCCAAGGTTCTCTTGACAGGGAGAGAGTCCTTAACGAGTTTAGTACATCACCGAAGGGCGAGTGCTGAAAGATATCCGCGGAGGTGAACTCCATGATCGGCGCCCAATCGGATTCGATAGGCATGGGCGCAGGTGGTTCAGAGTCCGTGGCCGGAGACGAGTCCACTAGTTCGGCGTCATGGCTCTCGTGAGGGGTAATGTAACATCCCAAATTTTTCAATTTGGAATGTTATACATTAGATCATCAATGCATAACATATTTTATTTGCTTTTGGTTTTGATCCTAGAAATTCTACGCAACTCAAGTACCCACGGAGAGAGTTGGGGATTTCGTTATTTTCATATTTGAGTTTTCTCAAATTTTGAGAATAGGGTCATTTGATTTTATTTATTTTGTCATCAATTATTTCTATTACAAAAATATGAGAGAGGGAATAAAATGACTTTACCAAAATAAAGAAATATTGAGGATTTAATAATAAAATCAAAGAAGATTTTATTTTGGAGTTTTTCGATATTTTATTTGAATTTAGGAAAAATATGTGTTTTTCAAAATTGCATTTAGGCCCCAAATAAATGTTCACTTTATCCGGCTTGATTTTAGAAGTCAGGGAAAATTTATTTCAGAATTTTTGGAGTCCGTTTAGTATTTCTTTTATTTGTTTTTCTGCGAGTTATTTTTTTAAAACGCAACCGACCTACGGGTCGTGTCCGACACGGACACTAGGCCCGATCGGGCTTTATAAGCCGCACCCCAGCCCCGGGCCGAAACCCTAGCCGCCCGCGCCTCGAGCCCCGCGCCCTACCGCCCGTCGCCGCTGCCCGACGCCGCCGCCTCGCCGGAGCCGCCGCCCGCCGCCTCGTCGACCCACCGCCCAAGGTGCCTCGTTTTCCGCGCCGTCGGTTATTCTCGAAAAACTGTTGGGTTTTCCGTCGTTTTTTTTAGTTTCCGTTTTTTTGGTGTTTTTTGGTTTAGTCTAATTAGCGAGCGTTCGCTCGTTCGTTCATTTTAACGAACGTGTTCGTCGTTTAGATCCGGATAACGAACGTTCGTTCGTTAATCCGTTCGTCGTTTTTCTTTTTCTTGGATTTTCCGTGATTATTTTCTAATCGCGATTTCTGATCCGATTTTCATTTTAGTATAACTTTTCGCTCGTTTATCGGAATCAGGCGATTCAAGCGCCTGTAGTTTCGTCTCGAAACCCTCTTTCCGTTTAACCAACTTAAACAAGTTTTTGCATCTATAAAATTTGACTTAGATCCAGATTAGTAGAACAAAGTTGTTTTCTTTCGCCGTTTGACTTTCGTTGCTTCGTTCGATTTGATTCTTTTTGCAAATCGGAGTTCTTAAGTTGAACTTTCTGGTTAGATCTATTATTTGAGTTTTACCTGTGCATTAGATTGAGTACTTGTTGTATGCTTGTTTGTTTGTCTACGATAGAGTACCCGGAGTGCGTCGCCTGTTATTTCGAATCTCTAGGTTTCGCGGATCATCAGCAAGGCAAGTAACACTTTGATCATACCTCTTTACTACCCAGTTTTATTGCATTAGATCAATCCTCAAACATTGCATGATTAGATCTAATTAAATTGTGGGATGAGAAGTAGTTGAGGTAGTACCTATTACCTATTTTATTATCAAACCTTTGGGAGTTACTTCTACGTTTTGCTTTATGCCATGCTATGCTAGTAGACATGGATTGGGTGAGTGATATCCATGACAGATGTGAGTTTGTTAATTAATGGTTTATCTAAGGTGGCAACTTAAACACACATCTGGGTGGATTGAGGCACCTGGGTATTCCAGGATTGCCTGTTGTTTTTCTTTATGGACAGCCACCCAGGCCCAAAGGGATCATGAGATTATTCATACTAGAAACTTCCGTGTGCAGCCACAAGCTATTACGGGCTCTGACATAGTTGATTAAGTCGTGCGAACTCTTATAGGGTAGACTAGGAGATGTAGGGGAAAGTAGGTGTATCGGTCTATCCATCGTAAGGTGCTAGCGCTTCTGAAAGACTGTGTCTCGGTGATCCATTTCTCAAACACCATGTAGTGCGAGAAATCCAACGGAGGTGATCGAGTCTTGTGGGGAAAAGTGCGCAAACCTCTGCAGAGTGTACAAACTAATCATGATTAGCCGTGTCCCCGATTATGGACGTTTTGAGTATCTAGTACTTGGATATCATGTGAATATCATCATGTTACTCTAAATTAATATTGTTGGTTTTTTTAATGATGATTACTTTAATTGGGATTGAGGATGCTGTCAACCATTCTCAATGTTTAACAACCACCATGATAGTTAAATAAAATTTATTCCTTTGCAATAGGGAAAAATTGGCTTTACGCAAAAACTATAACCATAGAGCTTTCCACCAACCATATATGCATGTAGTATAGCTTTGATTTTTTATTACTCTCTATGTGTTACATTGCCAGCATATTCCATGTGCTGACCCGTTTTCGGGCTGCAACGTTTCATGTTGCAGACTTTTCAGACGACGAGTAAGGTGCCTTTTAGGTCGTGGTTCTATACTCAGTGATGCCGTTGGAGTTGATGGACTCGCTTATCTTCCAAGTCTTCCGCTGTTATCGTATTAGATGGCCTTAAGCCATATTTATTGTAATAAGTTCTCTTTTGAGACATTCGATGTAATAAGTGTGTGATTGCTACTCTGTTATAAATCCTTCAAGTACTGTGTGGTGTCAGCATTACTGATCCAAGGATGACACCTGGGCACAAAGATCAGACTGTTTGTGGTCTGGTCGCTACGAAGATGGTATCAGAGCATACACTAACTGTAGGACACGACCACTAAGCTAAAGCCCTAGATCACTACTCTCTTCTCATTTCTGACTCCTCATCTTTTCTACTCTTTTAGGATGACGGAAGCGAGGATCAAGTTCACCCAGCCGGATGAAGATACACCCTTTGGACGACACCTGAAGGAAGTCACTAAGTACTTGAACATCGGAATACCAAGCTTCACCGGGACCTACAATGCCACTTTACCCGAAGAGGAGTGTTGGAAGATTCAAGCTCAAGTTCCAGGAAGGACGTTCGCGCCAGTCACGGAGCCCATAGAGTGTGTTTTTAATGCACCAACCTGGAGTCTGGGAAAGAGCATGGCAGCTCACATCACCATGGGACGCATTGGAGAAGTCTACCAAGAAGACCTCAAGGATACTATCTACCAGATTTGTGGGCGCCGAGATGAACAATGGGAGATAGTTAGCACCAAGAAGGATAGATCCATTGCAGCTTTCATCCAAGAGTTAAACCAGCACATTCGACGCCAAGAGAACCAGATGTGCGCAGACATGATGGAGTTGAAGAAAGCAAAAGCCAAGATTATCGAACTAGAAGGAGAACTGAAGGCCACTCGCAAGGACTACATGGATGAGATTGTAGCTGTAGTGAGACAAAATGGTGATCTTAAGAAGAAGATTGAAGAACTCATGGGAAATTCAGGACCCGGAGGAGTAGATGAAGATTGCACCTGTCCAGAGAACTACATCATCATCGACGACACCGATTCCGATCCTAGTGATGATGATTTCGAAGACGAAGCTGGAGCAGATAACATGGAGTCCTCATCGGAGCAGTTTTTCTAGTAGACTACCATAACAGTAGTAGTGTTCCACCATGTATATAGTATAGTCCACGCACTTTTGCGATAGTTCTAGACCGATTGTATGCCTTTGCTTGATTGAATGAAGTGATTGTTGGAAATATGCCCTAGAGGCAATAATAAAAGCATTATTATTATATTTCCTTGTTCATGATAATTGTCTTTATTCATGCTATAATTGTATTATCCGGAAATCGTAATACATGTGTGAATAATAGACACCAACATGTCCCTAGTAAGCCTCTAGTTGACTAGCTCGTTGATCAACAGATAGTCATGGTTTCCTGACTATGGACATTGGATGTCATTGATAACGGGATCACATCATTAGGAGAATGATGTGATGGACAAGACCCAATCCTAAACATAGCATAAAGATCGTGTAGTTCGTTTGCTAGAGTTTTTCCAATGTCAAGTATCCTTTCCTTAGACCATGAGATCGTGTAACTCCCGGATACCGTAGGAGTGCTTTGGGTGTACCAAACGTCACAACGTAACTGGGTGACTATAAAGGTATACTACGGGTATCTCCGAAAGTGTCTGTTGGGTTGACACGGATCAAGACTGGGATTTGTCACTCCGTATGACGGAGAGGTATCACTGGGCCCACTCGATAATGCATCATCATAATGAGCTCAAAGTAACCAAGTGTCTGGTCACGGGATCATGCATTATGGTACGAGTAAAGTGACTTGCCGGTAACGAGATTGAACGAGGTATTGGGATACCGACGATCGAATCTCGGGCAAGTAACATATCGATTGACAAAGGGAATTGCATACGGGGTTGCTTGAATCCTCGACATCGTGGTTCATCCGATGAGATCATCGTGGAGCATGTGGGAGCCAACATGGGTATCCAGATCCCGCTGTTGGTTATTGACCGAAGAGTCGTCTCGGTCATGTCTGCATGTCTCCCGAACCCGTAGGGTCTACACACTTAAGGTTCGGTGACGCTAGGGTTGTAGGGATATGTATATGCAGTAACCCGAATGTTGTTCGGAGTCCCGTATGATATCCCGGACGTCACGAGGAGTTCCGAAATGGTCCGGAGGTAAAGATTTATATATGGGAAGTCCTGTTTCGGCCATCGGGACAAGTTTCGGGGTCATCGGTATTGTACCGGGACCACCGGAAGGGTCCCGGGGGTCCACCGGGTGGGGCCACCCATCCCGGGGGGGCACATGGGCTATAGGGGGTGCGCCTTGGCCTACATGGGCCAAGGGAACCAGCCCCAAAAGGCCCATGCGCCTAGGGTTTCAAGGGGGAAGAGTCCTAGGAGGGGAAGGCACCTCCTAGGTGCCTTGGGGGAGGGAAACCTCCCTTGGCCGCCGCCCCACCCTAGGAGATTGGATCTCCTAGGGCCAGCGCCCCCCTCTTGGCCCTCCTATATATAGTGGGGGAAGGAGGGCTTTTCTCCCACGCCTTTGGTTGCCTCCTTCTGCCTCTCCAACACCTCCTCTTCCTCCATAGCGCTTGGCGAAGCCCTGACGGAGTACTGCAGCTCCATCACCACCACACCGTCGTGCTGTTGCCGGAGCCATCTTCCTCAACCTCTCCTTCCCTCTTGCTGGATCAAGAAGAAGGAGACGTTACGCCAACCGTACGTGTGTTGAACGCGGAGGTGCCGTCCGTTCGGTGCTAGGATCTTCGGTGATTCGAATCACGTCGAGTACGACTTCCTCATCCCCGTTCTTTGAACGCTTCCGCTCGCGATCTACAAGGTACGTAGATGCATCTAATCACTCGTTGCTAGATGAACTCCTAGATGGATCTTGGTGAAACCGTAGGAAAATTTTTATTTTCTGCTACGTTCCCCAACAGTGGTATCAGAGCCAGGTTTATGCGTAGTTCTTCTTGCGCGAGTAGAACACAATTTGTTGTGGGCGTAGATGTTGTCAACTTTCTTGCCGCTACTAGTCTTATCTTGCTTCAACGGTATTGTGGGATGAAGCGGCCCGGACCAACCTTACACGTATGCTTACATGAGACCGGTTCCACCGACTAACATGCACAAGTTGCATAAGGTGGCTGGCGGGTGTCTGTCTCTCCTACTTTAGTTGGAGCGGATTCGATGAAAAGGGTCCTTATGAAGGGTAAATAGAAGTTGACAAATCACGTTGTGGCTTTCACGTAGGTAAGAAAACGTTCTTGCTGGAACCCTACTTCAGCCACGTAAAACTTGCAACAACAATTAGAGGACGTCTAACTTGTTTTTGCAGCAAGTGCTTTGTGATATGATATGGCCAAAGTTGTGATGTATGAGTTGTTCATGCTATTGTAATAGGAATCACGATTTGCATGTCGATGAGTATGACAACCGGCAGGAGCCATAGGAGTTGTCTTTATTTTTATATGACCTGCGTGTCATTGAGAAACGCCATGTAAATTACTTTACTTTATTGCTAAACACGTTAGCCATAGTAGTAGAAGTAATAGTTGGCGAGCAACTTCATGGAGACACGATGATGGAGATCATGATGATGGAGATCATGGTGTCAAGCCGGTGACAAGATGATCATGGAGCCCCAAGATGGAGATCAAAGGAGCTATGTGATATTGGCCATATCATGTCACTATTATTATTTGATTGCATGTGATGTTTATCATGTTTTGCATCTTGTTTACTTAGAACGACGGGAGTAAATAAGATGATCCCTTATAATAATTTCAAGAAAGTGTTCCCCCTAACTGTGCACCGTTGCGACAGTTTGTTGTTTCAATGCACCACGTGATGATCGGGTGTTTGATTCTAAACGTTCACATACAATGGGTGTAAGACAGATTTACACATGCAAACACTTAGGTTGACTTGACGAGCCTAGCTTGTGTATAGACATGGCCTCGGAACACAGAAGACCGAAAGGTCGAGCATGAGTCGTATAGAAGATACGATCAACATGAAGATGTTCACCGACGTTGACTAGTCCGTCTCACGTGATGATCGGACACGGCCTAGTTGACTCGGATCATGTTATACTTACATGACTAAAAGAGGGATGTCTATCTAAGTGGGAGTTCATTGAATAATTTTGATTAGATGAACTTAATTATCTTGAACTTAGTCTAAAATCTTTACAATATGTCTTGTAGATCAAATGGCCAACGTAGTCCTCAACTTCAACGCGTTCCTAGAGAAAACCAAGCTGAAAGACGATGGCAGCAACTATACAGACTGGGTCCGAAACTTGAGGATCATCCTCATAGCTGCCAAGAAAGATTATGTCCTACAAGCACCGCTAGGTGATCCACCCGTCCCACAGAACCAAGACGTTATGAACGCTTGGCAGACACGTGCTGATGACTACTCCCTCGTTCAGTGCGGCATGCTTTACAGCTTAGAGCCGGGGCTCCAAAAGCGTTTTGAGAGACACGGAGCATATGAGATGTTCGAAGAGCTGAAAATGGTTTTTCAAGCTCATGCCCGGATCGAGAGATATGAAGTCTCCGACAAATTCTTTAGCTGTAAGATGGAGGAAAATAGTTCTGTCAGTGAGCACATACTCACTATGTCTGGGTTACATAACCGCTTGACTCAGCTGGGAGTTAATCTCCCGGATGATGCGGTCATTGACAGAATCCTCCAGTCGCTTCCACCAAGCTACAAGAGCTTTATGATGAACTTCAATATGCAGGGGATGGAAAAGACCATTCCTGAGGTATTTGCAATGCTGAAATCAGCAGAGGTAGAAGTCAAGAAAGAACATCAAGTGTTGATGGTCAATAAAACCACTAAGTTCAAGAAGGGAAAGGGTAAAAAGAACTTCAAGAAGGATGGCAAAGGAGTTGCCGCGCCCGACAAGCAAGCTGCTGGGAAGAAGCCAAAGAATGGACCCAAGCCCGAGACTGAGTGCTTTTATTGCAAGGGAAGTGGTCACTCGAAGCGGAACTGCCCCAAATACTTAGCGGACAAGAAGGCCGGCAAAACAAAAGGTATATATGATATACATGTAATTGATGTGTACCTTACTAGTACCCGTAGTAGCTCCTGGGTATTTGATACCGGTGCAGTTGCTCACATTTGTAACTCAAAGCAGGGGCTGCGGAATAAGCGGAGACTAGCAAAGGACGAGGTGACGATGCGCGTCGGGAATGGTTCCAAGGTCAATGTGATCGCCGTCGGCACGCTACCTCTATATTTACCTTCGGGATTAGTTTTAAACCTTAATAATTGTTATTTAGTGCCAGCTTTGAGCATGAACATTGTATCGGGATCTCGTTTAATTCGAGATGGCTTCTCATTTAAATCCGAGAATAATGGTTGTTCTATTTATATGAGAGATATGTTTTATGGTCATGCTCCTATGGTGAATGGTTTATTCTTAATGAATCTCGAGCGTAATGCTACACATATTCATAGTGTGAGTACCAAAAGATGTAAGGTTGATAATGATAGTCCCACATACTTGTGGCACTGCCGCCTTGGTCACATAGGTGTCAAACGCATGAAGAAGCTCCATGCAGATGGACTTTTAGAGTCTCTTGATTACGAATCATTTGACACGTGCGAGCCATGCCTCATGGGTAAGATGACCAAGACTCCGTTCTCAGAAACAATGGAGCGAGCAACCAACTTATTGGAAATCATACATACTGATGTGTGCGGTCCAATGAGTGTTGAGGCTCGCGGTGGCTATCGTTATGTTCTCACCCTCACTGATGATTTGAGTAGATATGGGTATGTCTACTTAATGAAACACAAGTCTGAAACCTTTGAAAAGTTCAAGGAATTTCAGAGTGAGGTTGAGAATCAACGTGATAGGAAAATCAAGTTTCTACGATCAGATCGTGGAGGAGAATACTTGAGTCACGAATTTGGCACACACTTAAGAAAATGTGGAATAGTTTCACAACTCACGCCGCCTGGAACACCTCAGCGTAATGGTGTGTCCGAACATCGTAATCGCACTCTATTAGATATGGTACGATCTATGATGTCTCTTACTGATTTACCGCTATCTTTTTGGGGCTATGCTTTAGAGACTGCCGCATTCACTTTAAATAGGGCTCCGTCGAAATCCGTTGAGACGACACCGTTTGAATTATGGTTTGGGAAGAAACCTAAGCTGTCGTTTCTGAAAGTTTGGGGATGCGATGCTTATGTCAAGAAACTTCAACCTGAAAAGCTCGAACCCAAGTCGGAAAAATGCGTCTTCATAGGATACCCTAAAGAAACTGTTGGGTATACCTTCTACCTCAGATCCGAAGGCAAGATCTTTGTTGCCAAGAATGGATTCTTTCTAGAGAAAGAGTTTCTCTCGAAAGAAGTAAGTGGGAGGAAAGTAGAACTTGATGAAGTATTACCTCTTGAACCGGAAAATGGCGCAACTCAAGAAAATGTTCCTGAGGTGCCTGCACCAACTAGAGAGAAAGTCATTGATGATGATCAAGATACTTCTGATCAAGCACCTACTGAAATTCGAAGGTCCACAAGGACACGTTCCGCACCAGAGTGGTACGGCAACCCTGTCTTGGAAATCATGTTGTTAGACAACGGTGAACCTTCGAACTATGAAGAAGCGATGGCGGGCCCGGATTCCGACAAATGGCTAGAAGCCATGAAATCCGAGATAGGATCCATGTATGAAAATGAAGTATGGACTTTGACTGACTTGCCTGTTGAACGGCGAGCCATAGAAAATAAATGGATCTTTAAGAAGAAGACAGACGCGGGTGGTAATGTGACCATCTATAAAGCTAGGCTTGTCGCTAAGGGTTATCGACAAGTTCAAGGGGTTGACTACAATGAGACTTTCTCACCGGTAGCGAAGCTGAAGTCCGTCCGAATCATGTTAGCTATTGCCGCATTTTATGATTATGAAATATGGCAGATGGACGTCAAAACGGCATTCCTTAATGGTTTCCTTAAGGAAGAATTGTATATGATGCAGCCGGAAGGTTTTGTCGATCCTAAGAATGCTGACAAGGTGTGCAAGCTCCAACGCTCGATTTATGGGCTGGTGCAAGCATCTCGGAGTTGGAACATTCGCTTTGAAGAGATGATCAAAGTGTTTGGGTTTACGCAGACTTATGGAGAAGCCTGCATTTACAAGAAAGTGAGTGGGAGCTCTGTAGCATTTCTCATACTATATGTAGATGACATACTTTTCATGGGAAATGATATAGAACTCTTGGACAGCATCAAGGCCTACTTGAATAAGAGTTTTTCAATGAAGGACCTTGGTGAAGCTGCTTATATATTAGGCATCAAGATCTATAGAGATAGATCAAGACGCCTCATAGGTCTTTCACAAAGCACATACCTTGATAAGATATTGAAGAAGTTCAATATGGATCAATCTAAGAAGGGGTTCTTGCCTGTGTTACAAGGTATGAAATTGAGCTCAGCTCAGTGTCCGACCACGGTAGAAGATATAGAAGAGATGAGTGTCATCCCCTATGCCTCAGCCATAGGTTCTATTATGTATGCCATGTTGTGTACCAGACCTGATGTAAACCTTGCCGTAAGTTTGGTAGGAAGGTACCAAAGTAATCCCGGCAAGGAACACTGGACAGCGGTCAAGAATATCCTGAAGTACCTGAAAAGGACTAAGGAAATGTTTCTCGTTTATGGAGGTGACGAAGAGCTTGTCGTAAAGGGTTACGTCGACGCTAGCTTCGACACAGATCTGGATGACTCTAAGTCACAGACCGGATACGTGTATATTTTGAATGGTGGGGCAGTAAGCTGGTGCAGTTGTAAGCAGAGCGTCGTGGCAGGATCTACATGTGAAGCGGAGTACATGGCAGCCTCGGAGGCAGCACATGAAGCAATATGGGTGAAGGAGTTCATCACCGACCTAGGAGTCATACCCAATGCGTCGGGGCCAATTAAACTCTTTTGTGACAACACAGGAGCTATTGCACTTGTCAAGGAGCCCAGGTTTCACAAGAAGACAAGACACGTCAAGCGTCGCTTCAACTCCATCCGTGAAAATGTTCAAGATGGAGACATAGAGATTTGTAAAGTACATACGGACCTGAATGTAGCAGATCCGTTGACTAAACCTCTCCCTAAGGCAAAACATGATCAACACCAGAATTCCATGGGTGTTCGATTCATCACAATGTAACTAGATTATTGACTCTAGTGCAAGTGGGAGACTGTTGGAAATATGCCCTAGAGGCAATAATAAAAGCATTATTATTATATTTCCTTGTTCATGATAATTGTCTTTATTCATGCTATAATTGTATTATCCGGAAATCGTAATACATGTGTGAATAATAGACACCAACATGTCCCTAGTAAGCCTCTAGTTGACTAGCTCGTTGATCAACAGATAGTCATGGTTTCCTGACTATGGATATTGGATGTCATTGATAACGGGATCACATCATTAGGAGAATGATGTGATGGACAAGACCCAATCCTAAACATAGCATAAAGATCGTGTAGTTCGTTTGCTAGAGTTTTTCCAATGTCAAGTATCCCTTCCTTAGACCATGAGATCGTGTAACTCCCGGATACCGTAGGAGTGCTTTGGTGTGTACCAAACATCGCAACGTAACTGGGTGACTATAAAGGTATACTACGGGTATCTCCGAAAGTGTCAGTTGGGTTGACACGGATCAAGACTGGGATTTGTCACTCCGTATGACGGAGAGGTATCACTGGGCCCACTCGGTAATGCATCATCATAATGAGCTCAAAGTAACCAAGTGTCTGGTCACGGGATCATGCATTACGGTACGAGTAAAGTGACTTGCCGGTAACGAGATTGAACGAGGTATTGGGATACCGACGATCGAATCTCGGGCAAGTAACATATCAATTGACAAAGGGAATTGCATACGGGGTTGCTTGAATCCTCGAAATCGTGGTTCATCCAATGAGATCATCGTGGAGCATGTGGGAGCAAACATGGGTATCCAGATCCCGCTGTTGGTTATTAACCGGAGAGTCGTCTCGGTCATGTCTGCATGTCTCCCGAACCCGTAGGGTCTACACACTTAAGGTTCGGTGACGCTAGGGTTGTAGGGATATGTATATGCAGTAACCCAAATGTTGTTCGGAGTCTCGGATGAGATCCCGGACGTCACGAGGAGTTCCGGAATGGTCCGGAGGTAAATATTTATATATGGGAAGTCCTGTTTCGGCCATCGGGACAAGTTTCGGGGTCATCGGTATTGTACCGGGACCACCGGAAGGGTCCCGGGGGTCCACCGGGTGGGGCCACCCATCCCGGGGGGCCACATGGGCTGTAGGGGGTGCGCCTTGGCCTACATGGGACAAGGGCACCAGCCCCAAAAGGCCCATGTGCCTAGGGTTTCAAGGGGGAAGAGTCCTAGGAGGGGAAGGCACCTCCTAGGTGCCTTGGGGGGGGGGGGCGAGGGAAACCTCCCTTGGCCGCTGCCCCACCCTAGGAGATTGGATCTCCTAGGGCCGGCGCCCCCCCCCCTTGGCCCTCCTATATATAGTGGGGGAAGGAGGGCTTTTCTCCCACGCCTTTGGTTGCCTCCTTCTCCCTCTCCAACACCTCCTCTTCCTCCATAGCGCTTGGCGAAGCCCTGACGGAGTACTGCAGCTCCATCACCACCACACCGTCGTGCTGTTGCCGGAGCCATCTTCCTCAACCTCTCCTTCCCTCTTGCTGGATCAAGAAGAAGGAGACGTTACGCCAACCGTACGTGTGTTGAACGCGGAGGTGCCGTCCGTTCGGTGCTAGGATCTTCGGTGATTCGAATCACGTCGAGTACGACTTCCTCATCCCCGTTCTTTGAACGCTTCCGCTCGCGATCTACAAGGTACGTAGATGCATCTTATCACTCGTTGCTAGATGAACTCCTAGATGGATCTTGGTGAAACAGTAGGAAATTTTTTATTTTCTGCTACGTTCCCCAACAGTGATTTTGTGTGCATTTGACTCATGTGCATTTGGGTAGTGTTTTCTCTTTAGACCTCATTCTATTCTTAATTCTCATCTTTTCTAAACCCTCAGATGCCTCCGAGACGTGACAATGGATTTGCTTTCTCACTGGAGCTCACTCAGTTGATCCAGCAGCAGAATGCTTTGATGCAGTTGTTAGTCCAGAACCAGAACAACAACAACAACAACAACAACAACAACAACAACAACAACAACAACAACAACAACAACAACAACAACAACAACAACAACAACAACAACAACAACAACAACAACAACAACAACAACAACAACCCAGCGCCGCCACCATCGGCAGACACTACAAAAAAATTGAGATACTGTGACGAAAATCCTTGTGACGATGGTTGACAACATCACAAAAATATCTAATGTGTGATGTTTTGGAGGTCGCGTCACTGATTGTTGTAAAAACAGTGACGGTTAATGTCATTGAATTACCTAAGCAGCTGAGTGCCACCTGGCTGCCAATTTCTATGACGTTTTCATAATTTCCATGATGACCTACTACAGTCACTGATTATTACAACTATGTGACGCTCATTTTTTTTCATCGTGTAACTACTAGCAGTGGAACCCACCATAGAAGCTTCACGGGTTATTGAGCAGTAGGACCCACGCATCAGCGTATTTTTTGTGTGACCCATGTGTGATTTTTTTTGAGAAATAGGACCCATGTCTGAATGCTGGTGGTTGGACCTGCCATGGTAATTTCATAGGTTATTGAGCGATGCAAATTTTTTAATAGTTTGGGTTGCTTACCACATTTATGTCACGTGGTAAGCGATGCAATTATTTTTGTTCAATATAATACAAAAAAGTAGTGGCAAGAAAAAAGCTTATTCGTGTTGTTCGTGAACCCATGAATATGGCGCTGTAGTTGTTTCGTTCTATCTCAAAAAAGGGAATATACAGGAACACAACATACATGATACATGGTACGTGGTACATGCTTTTTATTTTTATTTTATCAGATTACATATACATGGGACCTCGTACATGTTTTTTACTTTTATTTTATCAGATTATATACATGGTACAAGGTACGTGACGTTTTTTAATCTTTTGATCAGGTGATCAGATTATACACTGATCGCAAAAAAAAGATCAGATTATACACGTACATGCCCGCAAAAAAAATATTATACACATACTATTTTTTGTGTTAAAAAACCCCACTATTTTTTTTGACGTGAGCGTGCCAAACCCCTTTTTTTAAGAATCGTTCCAAGTAGATTTGCTCTCCGGCGCGGAAAGAATGGAAACCCAAACTGATTTTAATTTGCTAGGCGGGGTTGGCAATTATTTTTGGAGCGATCCAATCTCGCACCGTCCTCTTGGTTTCTCAATCCCGATCCAATCTTCCAATCCCCTTCGCCGCTCCTCTCCCACGTTCCCACTCCCGTCCACCTCCGCCGCCCCCACCATCGACGCAACAACTGCAGCCACCGCCGCCATCGGGTCCCCGAGGAAGCCTCCTGCAACGGCGACAGTCGGGCCGGGAGGAAGAGCCCGCCGTGCGCCTGCTCTTCTCGACGCTCTCGGGACGCTCGTCCATGGCGTTATCTTCGCAGCAGCTCCCGCGTTTCTTCCCCGACGCTGCGCTCCGGAACGCGGCCGACCCCTCCAGCACGTTGACGCACGCGTCACTACCTTCGTGGCCCTCCTCCAACGTCCACCGCGGTGGGAGCGGAGGTGCAGCCCTGCCACGACGGACACCTCCTTCCCGCGCTCCCCCCGCCTCCCGGCGTCTGATGGTCGTCGTCAGCCACCACAGTGGGCAAGGCCAACCTCCACGACGACTAGATCCGCCACCACCGTCACGACGATGGCCGTCTTCCACGGCCACCCCCTACCCGCCTCACTGTCGGATCAGTCGTCCAGGGACTCCACCCGCGCATGGTGAGGAGATCCCTTTTTCTCTGTCTATTTCCCCCCTTTTTTAGGATATTGAGTGAACTTTTGATGTTTTGATCTACTGATGAACTAGGTGATGTGAAATTTGTGAACTAATTAGCTTACCATAAGTTAATGAACACTTAATTCATACTGCTAGAATTTTGTGATATATAGATCAGCACCTTCTGTGATTTGGGGACACTTTTTATGTGCCAAGCAGAAATATTCCAGCAGTTTGTTTGTGCAGTACATCAGTTTTAGTATCATCACTTTGAGAAATATATTATACTAGTGCAACCTGTATTCAAGGGCGGAGCCCCTAATGATTCGCCCCCCTCAATGAATTGGAGCACGTAATATCAGTAGGATACGAATTAATCACCGTATACTAATGGTTCTATGTATGCACCAAGGCCCCACTAAAAAAAGCCAATGATTAAGCTATTGCTGTATTTAGCTTCTCCATCTCGTTGCTCATGACCCAGCGTCGTAGTTTCTCTAAAAAAGCCTAGCACCGCACGTTAACTCAGATCGATGGGCCCATCATTGTGAAAGTGGATTTGCCCTATTCGTGTATGAGTGAGCACCGCACGTCGCCGATGGATTTTACGCCAGCTGCTACGGTGCTAGTCACGGGGGGCTCTAATGCTGTCGCGATGCCAAGCTGATTTTTCCCAAGTAGATTGATCTTTAAATCTGAATGTATATAGGTGCACAGACCTACTAGTAGCTAGTTCATTTCAGTATGAATTTTAATCTACTAATCTGGTTTTCCTCATACATTGCATAATAGCAGCAAAATGAATCACTAATTTGGTGTATATCTTTTTAATCCGCGTCTGGTAATTCTGATTAGTCTAAATTCAATCAATACCCATTCACTTACTTGCGCATTTGTTAGCATATAATTCATGCTTGAGTTAACAATCCAATTCTAATGTTGGAGCAAACTTAGTTCGTGTTTGTTTAATATGGGTGAGCTGAGGCCCTAATGGTTGGATGTTAATCCAAAGACAGAAAAATGCCAAAATAAAAATACAAAACTTACAGTTGGCACATCCTTACATAACTTTGTTATGACACAAGAACGAAGGGAAGGACACAAACAATAATTGATACCAGATATTATGTGATGTTTTATCTTTTATGCGATCATATTTTGCTTCACCTCCTCATGTCTAAATCCTAGCTTCGCCCATGCTTATATTTGCATTCTAAGTTTGTTACTTTATCACATTCATGTGTGCATTAGGAAAGTAAATATTCACATGTAGAATGGTTGTAGAATGGCTACATCGGTTAAGGTCCAATTCCAAACAAATTTAAGCAAAATTGATTTAGTTTGTGTTGATAACCATAGGATGGAAGGTATTTTGGCAATTCATTTGGTTCTATTCCCTGTCATCTTTTGCAGCTTCACATACTACAATCATGCTACTAGTTTTGTAGATTGAGGGAAAGGATGGCATTTCTTGAGGAAGATAAAGGCATGGTTGATGCGTATGCTAGGCCAAGGGATGCACATATTGTAAGTTCTTTATCCATTATAACTCTAGCTCTTGGTTATGCATGTTCTTTAACCATTATAACTAATTTATGGGTTTATTGTTTTATTGGCCCTTCCGCATGCATGCCTAAGACATTTAATAATGTACTTTTCTATTTTAGATTCCTAATTTGATACATTGTTGTGTTTTTTCTTCATCTAATGAAGATGCAATGCTATTGTGTTTCGCTAATTCATAGGCATTGGGAGGACTTAATTGTGAGACTTGAAGCACAAGAGAGAGTGCTTGAAGAGATGGAGAAGAAACAACAAGAAGAATTTGAAGCTGTGAAGAAGAGCCAACAAGACAAGAGTGAAGCCGGGGGAAAGAAGCAACATGAAATGGATAAACTAATGGCTTTTTCTCTCAAGTGCTCAAGCAACTTTAGTCTGAGTCCAAACCTGTGTGACTGATTTGTGGTTATCTAAATGGTACTTTGCAACTTGTCTATTGTAGCGAGTGCTAAAACTTGTGAATTTGGCTAAGATGATTGCACTTATAATGTGATTTGTCTTTTATTTAAACTTATAATGTGATTTTGATCTAATTTATTTATATATTATGCATTTGGAATATACTGGATTTGGTTGTTCATTGTAATTAAGTTTTGAAATGAATTAAATATCTCATGATGATGTCAACTCAATCAATGAATATTATGCTAGTTCAATGAAAACAATTCGGACGTTTACAGCTATGCTGATGTGAATCACATCAGTGACGTTGCTTTGACATTGCATGGCATATTTTCATACAGCATGTGACATTTATTGGCCGTCACAGGAATACCAAGTCCATGACATTGTAGAAAACGTCATCGAAGGTCCCATTTTGAACGACATTTAGTGTGCGCGCTGTCACTATGAGTAATCTGTGACGGGGATTCTGTGACGATGCTCGTGACGCTGATAAATTGTCACTGTAGTGTATTTCATGACATTTTTTGACATTCCACGACATTCTTTGGCTCGTCATAGTAGGCCCGATCTCTTGTAGTGTGATCACTTAACCCGTTTTCTTAGGCTGAATCCGCCGGTGTTCTCCAATAGCACCGAGCCGATAGTAGCAGATGATTGGCTCCGCAAGACAGGGAGGGAGTTGACCACTGCAGGATGTACAGATGGGGAAAAGTGAAATTTGCCGCACATCAGCTTGAAGGACCCGCAGCAGCATGGTGGGAGAATTTTACAGCCACTTACCTTGTAGACACGGTCACATGGGATCAGTTTCAGCAAGCTTTCCATACTGCCCATGTTTCAGCAGGAGCTATGGCCATGAAGAAGCATGAGTTTCGCAACTTGCGCCAAGGAGGACGGACAGTTGGCCAGTATGTGGATGACTTTAGTAAACTAGCACGTTATGCCCCAGACGACGTTGCTACAGATGCAGCTAAGCAGGAGAAGTTTCTGGAAAGACTGAATGACGAGCTGAGTATGCAGTTGATGGTAGCAAGCTTCAACAACTACCAGGAGTTGGTAGACCGTGCTCTTATGATTGAGGGGAAGCAGCAGCAGATTGAAAACCGCAAGAGGAAGTATAGACAGGGGAAGTACAACTCAGGAGCTCAGCAGAAGCCCCGTCTTACCCCTAAACCGGGAGTTCATTTTCAGCATACCCATGGAGGAGATGGCTCGCACAACCATAATGGCCCCAAGAATGGTAATGGGAATGGAGGAATCAACGGCCAGAACCGTATCACCCCATCAACCCCAGCCAAGAGAGACCTGAGTCAAGTCACCTACTTTAAGTGTCAGAAAACCGAACATTATGCCAATGAATGTCCTGAAGGCCAGAATAGCAATGGAAGCTCTGGAAAGAAGCCGAACCCTTTCAACAGGGGACAAGTGAACCACGTTAACATGGAGGAGGTTGAAGCTCAGCCTGATGCAGTAATAGGTAAGTTTTGGTTAAGTCATTTACTGCACTCGTTCTTTTTGATACTGGTGCATCACATTCATACATATCAAGGGGATTTGTGGATAAGTATAACCTGCCCACTAAGGTTCTTTAAACACCCATGTTAGTAAGCTCACCAGGAGCGGAGTATATGGCCAGTCAAGGATGTTTCCAAGTGCCATTAAGTATAGGAAGGCATGTTTTCCCAACAGATTTAATTGTTCTGGAATCCCAAGGTTTGGATGTAATTCTCGATATGGATTGGCTATCGACGTATGGGGGAAACATCGATTGCGCCAGTAAGACAATTTTGCTTACGACGCCAGAAGGAAGAAGGATCAAGTATGTATCCCGGCATGCGCCAAATAGGACACAAGTAAATTCCTTATTAGGAGTTGTGCAGGAGGAAGTACCAGTGGTAAAAGATTACCCTGACGTATTTCCAGAAGAGTTGCCAGGCATGCCACCGGATAGAGATATTGAGTTTTTGATTGAGCTTTTGCCAGGCACAGGGCCAATATCAAAGAGACCATACAGGATGCCCGCAAAGGATTTGGTGGAGATTAAGAAGCAGATTAAGGAGTTACTGGATAAAGGTTATATTCGCCCAAGTTCTTCGCCTTGGGGATCACCAGTACTTCTAGTGGAGAAAAAGGATGGATCGTTAAGGATGGTTGTTGATTATCGTGGGTTGAATGAAGTAACGATCAAGAACAAGTACCCGCTACCAATGATCAATTATCTGTTTGATCGATTGCAAGGAGCTAAAGTGTTTTCTAAGATCGATTTGCGATCGGGGTACCATCAATTGAAGATTCGAGAGCAGGACATACCTAAGACAGCTTTTACCACCAGGTACGGGCTGTATGAGTATACTGTTATGTCATTTGGTCTGACTAACGCACCTGCCTATTTTATGAACATGATGAACAAAGTGTTTATGGAGTTTTTGGATAAGTTTGTCGTGGTGTTCATTGATGATATTCTGGTTTACTCGAAGAATGAAGAGGAGCATAAAGAACATTTCCGTTTGGTACTTGAGAAGCTCAGAGAACATCAGCTATATGCCAAGTTCAGCAAATGTGAGTTTTGGTTGAAGGAAGTAGGATTCCTCGGACACATTATATCCGGAGAAGGAATAGCAGTTGATCCCACAAAAGTTATCACTGTGACAAATTGGGAAGCACCAACAACAGTTGGAGAGATCCGGAGTTTCCTTGGACTCGCAGGATACTACCAGAGATTTATTGAGAACTTCTCAAAGATTGCAAAGCCTATGACGGAGTTTCTGAAGAAGGATACTAAGTTCATATGGACTGAGGAGTGTGAGGCAAGTTTCCAGGAGTTGAAGAAACGATTGGTTACCTCACCAGTGTTAATTCTGCCAGATCAGACCAAGGATTATGAGGTGTATTGCGACGCTTCATGTCGAGGACTTGGAGCAGTGCTTATGCAGGAGGGAAGAGTTGTTTCGTATGCTTCGCGACAACTGAAACCTCACGAATTAAATTATGCCACACATGATTTGGAGTTAGCAGCCGTAGTGCATGCATTGAAAACATGGAGACATTTTCTCATTGGAAACCATTATGAGGTGTACACGGATCACAAGAGTTTGAAGTACATCTTCACACAGAAGGAATTAAACCTCAGACAAAGGAGATGGTTGGAGCTCATCAAGGATTACGATATGAGATTGCATTACCATTCCGGAAAGGCTAATGTAGTAGCTGACGCATTGAGCCGTAAGAGCCATGTCAATACACTAATGATAGGAGAAATACCAAAGGAGTTAGCCGAGGATCTTCGTGAGCTATGTTTGGAAATAGTTCCGAGAGGCTATGTAGCAGCATTGGAGATTCAGTCAACTTTGATGGATAGAATCAGAGAAGCTTGGAAGACTGACAAGGAGATTGCCTCTATAAAGGGAAAAATGAGTGAAGGAAAGGCTAAAGGATTTCGTGAGGATGAGCACGACACCCTATGGTTTGAAGACCGTGTTTATGTGCCCAATGACCCGGAGATCAGGAAGTTGATTCTGCAAGAGGCACATGATTTATCATATTCGATTCACCCAGGAAATACCAAGATGTATTTGGATTTGAAGGATACTTTCTAGTGGACCGGAATGAAGAAAGATATTGCGGAGTATGTAGCAGTTTGTGATGTATGTCAGAGAGTAAAGGCAGAGCATCAGAAGCCAGCAGGATTGTTACAGCCATTGCCGATACCCGAATGGAAGTGGGATAAGCTAGGCATGGATTTTATCACGGGATTACCCAGGACCCGTTCAGGCTATGACTAGATTTGGGTTGTAGTTGATCGGTTGGCGAAAGTAGCTCATTTCATCCCGGTAAAGACCACTTACACCAGTGCTAAGTTGGCAAAGATATACATGACCAGGATCGTATGTTTGCATGGAGTTCCGAGGAGTATCGTATCAGACAGAGGAACCCAGTTTACCTCAAAGTTCTGGAATCAGTTGCATGAAACTTTAGGTACCAGGCTAGAGTTCAGCACAACTTTTCATCCACAGACAGATGGACAGACCGAGAGAATCAATCAGATTTTGGAGGATATGCTGAGAGCTTGTGCGCTAGATTATGGATCTAGTTGGGACGACAATTTGCCATATGCAGAATTCTCTTACAACAACAGCTATCAATCCAGTTTGAAGATGGCCCCTTTTGAAGCCTTGTACGGAAGGAGGTGCAGGACACTGTTGTCGTGGGATGAAGTTGGAGACCGCCAATTGTTTGGACCTAATTTGATTAAGGAGTCTGAACAGAAGGTGAAGTTGATTCGCGATAGGCTCAAGGTAGCCCAGTCCAGGCAGAAGAGCTACGCAGATTCTAAACGCAAGGAGACAATTTACGAAGTAGGAGACCGAGTTTACCTTCGAGTGTCTCCACTACGAGGAATTAAGCGCTTTGGAGTTAAGAGAAAGTTAGTGCCCCGATTTGTAGGACCATATCGAGTTTTGGAACGTATGGGAGAAGTGGCCTACAAGTTGGAATTGCCCGAAGGATTGTCAGGATTTCATGATGTGTTCCACGTTTCCCAGTTGAAGAAGTGCCACACGGAGATGGCTGACATACCTTTGAGAGACACAGTGCCATTAGAAGCAATTCAGTTGGATAACAATTTGACCTATGAGGAGAAATCAGTCAAGATTCTCGAGTTTGCCAGCCGAGTCACCTGCAACAAGGTTATCAAGTTTTGTAAGGTTCAGTGGAGCCACCACATGGAGGATGAAGCCACCTGGGAGCGAGAGGAAGATTTGTTGAAGGACCACCCTCATCTATTTTCTACCCAACCCGAATCTCGAGGGCGAGATTCATCTTAAGGGGGGTAGGTTTGTAACATCCCAAATTTTTCAATTTGGAATGTTATACATTAGATCATCAATGCATAGCACATTTTATTTGCTTTTGGTTTTGATCCTAGAAATTCTACGCAACTCAAGGACCCAAGGAGAGAGTTGGCGATTTCGTTATTTTCATATTTGAGTTTTCTCAAATTTTGAGAATAGGGTCATTTGATTTTATTTATTTTATCATCAATTATTTCTATTACAAAAATATGAGAGAGGGAACAAAATGACTTTCCCAAAATAAAGAAACATTGAGGATTTAATAATAAAATCAAACAAGATTTTATTTTGGAGTTTTTCGATATTTTATTTGAATTTAGGAAAAATATGCGTTTTTCAAAATTGCATTTAGGCCCCAAATAAATGTTCACTTTGTCCGGCTTGATTTTAGAAGTCGGGGAAAATTTATTTCGGGATTTTTGAAGTCCGTTTAGTATTTCTTTTATTTGTATTTTTGCGAGTTATTATTTTTTTGAAGAAAAAAAACGCAACCGACCTACGGGCCGTGTCTGACCCGGACACCGCCCAGCCCCGGGCCGAAACCCTAGCCGCCCGCGCCTCGAGCCCCGCACCCCGCCGCCCACCGCCGCCCATGCCGCCCGCCGCCGCCGCCCGACGCCGCCGCCTCGCCGGAGCCGCCGCCTGTCGCCTCGTTGACCCGCCGCCTGAGGTGCCTCGTTTTCCGCGTCGCCGGTTTTTCTCGAAAAAACCGTTTGGCTTTTCGTCGGTTTTTTTAGTTTCCGTTTTTTTTATTTTCGTTTTTTTTCCGGTTTAGTCTAATTAGCAAGCGTTCGCTCGTTCGTTCGTTTTAACGAATGTGTTCGTCGTTTAGATCCGGATAACGAATGTTCGTTCGTTAATCCGTTCGTCGTTTTTCTTTTTCTCGGATTTTTCGCGATTATTTTCTGATCGCGATTTCTGATCCGATTTTCGTTTTAGTATAACTTTTCGCTCGTTTATCGGAATCAGGCGATTCAAGCGCCTGGAAATTCGTCTCGAAATCCTCTTTTCGTTTAACCAACTTAAACAAGTTTTTGCTTCTGTAAAATTTGACTTAGATCCAGATTAGTAGAACGAAGTTGTTTTCTTTCGCCGTTTGACTTTCGTTGCTTCGTTCGATTTGATTCCTTTTGCAAACCGGAGTTCTTAAGTTAAACTTTCTGGTTAGATCTCTTATTTGAGTTTTACCTGTGCATTAGATTGAGTACTTGTTGTATGCTTGTTTGTTTGTCTGCGATAGAGTACCCGGAGTGCGCCGCCTGTTACTTCGAATCTCTAGGTTTCGCGGATCATCAGCAAGGCAAGTAACACTTTGATCATACCTCTTTACTATCCAGTTTTATTGCATTAGATCAATCCTCAAACATTGCATGATTAGGATCTAATTAAATTGTGGGATGAGAAGTTGTTGAGGTAGTACCTATTACCTGTTTTATTATCAAACCTTTGGGAGTTACTTCTACGTTTTGCTTTATGCCATGCTATGCTAGTAGACGTGGATTGGGTGAGTGATATCCATGACAGATGTGAGTTTGTTAATTAATGGTTTATCTAAGGTGGCAACTTAAACACACATCTGGGTGGATTGAGGTACCTGGGTATTCCAGGATTGCCTGTTGTTTTTCTTTATGGACCGCCACCCAGGCCCAAAGGGATCATGAGATTATTCATACTAGAAACTTCCGTGTGCAGCCACAAGCTATTACGGGCTCTGACATAGTTGATTAAGTCGTGCGAACTCTTATAGGGTAGACTAGGAGATGTAGGGGAAAGTAGGTGTATCGGTCTATCCATCGTAAGGTGCTAGCGCTTCTGAAAGACTGTGTCTCAGTGATCCATTTCTCAAACACGATGTAGTGCGAGAAATCCAACGGAGGTGATCGAGTCTTGTGGGAAAAAGTGCGCAAACCTCTGCAGAGTGTACAAACTAATCATGATTAGCCGTGTCCCCGGTTATGGACGTTTTGAGTATCTAGTACTTGGATATCATGTGAATCTCATCATGTTACTCTAAATTAATATTGTTGTTTTTTTAATGATGATTACTTTAATTGGGATTGAGGATGCTTTCAACCATTCTCAATGTTTAACAACCACCATGATAGTTAAATAAAATTTATTCCTTTGCAATAGGGAAAAACTGGCTTTA
Organism: Triticum dicoccoides; assembly: GCF_002162155.2. Lineage (NCBI taxonomy): Eukaryota > Viridiplantae > Streptophyta > Magnoliopsida > Poales > Poaceae > Triticum > Triticum dicoccoides. The sequence goes on from NC_041392.1 coordinate 84,827,201, forward strand.
CACAAAAACTGTAACCATAGAGCTTTCCACCAACCATATATGCATGTAGTATAGCTTTGATCTTTCATTACTCTCTATGTGTTACATTGCCAGCATATTCCATGTGCTGACCCGTTTTCGGGCTGCAACGTTTCATGTTGCAGACTTTTCAGACGACGAGTAAGGTGCCTTTTAGGTCGTGGTTCTATACTCAGTGATGCCGTTGGAGTTGATGGACTCGCTTATCTTCCAAGTTTTCCGTTGTTATCGTATTAGATGGCCTTAAGCCATATTTATTGTAATAAGTTCTCTTTTGAGACATTCGATGTAATAAGTGTGTGATTGCTACTCTGTTATAAATCCTTCAAGTACTGTGTGGTGTCAGCATTACTGATCCAGGGATAACACCCGAGCACAGAGATCATACTGTTTGAGGTCTGGTCGCTATAGGTAAGGTCAATATTCGGCTCTATCGCCATTGAGGGTGCAGCCTCCAACGCGGGGTCTATCCGCCCGTCCTCGGATGGCGTAAACTGTTCCAGATTGAGGGCCGGAGTAGTTGCTGGCGTGATTTCCCGAACATTGTCTGACGACAGAGCTATATCATGCCTGTCGTGATCGTGCGGCACACCTGGCATGGGCCCGAGTCCGTCAAAGATCAAGTCATCGCGGATATCGGCAGTGTAATTCAAGTTTCCGAACCTGACCTGGTGGCCAGGGCGTAGCTCTCGATCTGCTCCAGATGGCCAAACGAGTTGGCCCGCAGTGCAAAGCCGCCGAATACAAAGATCTGTCCGGGGAGGAAGACCTCACCCTGGACCGCATCGTTACCGATGATCGAAGGGGCCATCAAGCCTTACGGCGACGGCACAGTGGAACTCTCAATGAAAGCACCAATGTCGATGTCAAAACTGGCGGATCTCGGGTAGGGGGTCCTGAACTGTGCATCTAAGGCAAATGGTAACAGGAGGCAGGGGACACGATGTTTACCCAGGTTCGGGCCCTCTCTATGGAGGTAATACCCTACTTCCTACTTGATTGATCTTGATGATATGAGTAGTACAAGAGTTGATCTACCACGAGATCGTAGAGGCTAAACCCTAGAAGCTAGCCTATGGTATGATTGTTGTTGTCCTACGGACTAAACCCTCCGGTTTATATAGACACCGGAGGGGGCTAGGGTTACACAGAGTCGGTTACACGGGAGGAGATCTTCATATCCGTATCGCCAAGCTTGCCTTCCACGCCAAGGAGAGTCCCATTCGGACACGAGACGAAGTCTTCAATCTTGTATCTTCATAGTCCAACAGTCCGGCCAAAGGATATAGTCCGGCTATCCGGATACCCCCTAATCCAGGAATCCCTCAGCAAGCTAATGTCGTACGGAGGCTGATTAATTCTTATTAATTCGGTTCTCACGAGTATGCCCATGTTTCTCTTGTCCTTTTTCGAGGTACCAGTTAGAGTTCGGAAAAGGCTGGACTTCTATCGTTCCCGCTTCTGCTGGCAGAGTGATGAACTTCAGCGAAAATACAGACTCACTAAATGGGATGTTATTTGTCGACCGAAAGACCAAGGGGGTCTACGTATCGAAAATCTTGAGGTGAAGAACAGATGTCTTCTCAGCAAGTGGCTGTATAAGTTATCTGTAGAGACGGAGGCCACATGGGCGCAGATTCTGCGTAATAAGTACCTTCATTCCAAAACTTTGTCCCAGGTGACAGTGAGGCCGACGGACTCGTCTTTTTGGAAAGGACTGATGAGAGTTAAATTCGTTTTTTGCAATAGGACAAAGTTTATAGTCGGAAACGGTACCTCTACGAGATTCTGGGAGGATACATGTCTAGGGGAAACACCCCTCACGCTTCAATATCCTTCACTTTATAGCATTGTTCAACGAAGAGACGCTTACGTTGCGACAGTACTTCAGTCCACTCCTCTCAATATTCACTTCAGGAGGACGCTAGCCGGAAACCGTTGGGAAGTCTGGCTCCATCTTGTGAGAAGACTGATGGATGTTCAGTTTTCTCCACGACCGGATCAGTTGTGATGGAAGCTAACTAGGAATGGAGAGTTTACGGTTAAATCCATGTATATGGATGTTATCAACTCTAGCTCTGTTCCTAGTTCGAAACACGTTTGGAAAGTCAAAGTACCTTTGAAAGTTAAAGTGTTTATGTGGTTTACACATAAACAAGTCAATTTAACTAAGGACAACTTGGCAAAACGCAACTGGACTAGATCTACAAGATGTAGTTTTTGTGGTCGGGATGAATCCATTAAACACCTCTTTCTCGACTGCCCGTTGGCAAAAAATTTATGGCGGATGGTTCACATAGCCTTTAATATTACTCCTACGAATACTATCAACACGTTATTTGGGACGTGGCTTGATGGGATAGATTCCGAAACAGTGAGACACATTCGTGTAGGAGTATGTGCTTTATTATGGGCAGTCTGGAACTGCAGAAATGATTTGGTATTTAACAGAACAACAAATATTCATTTTTTGCAGGTTATCTTCCGAGCCACTGCGTTTATCCGTATGTGGTCGCTACTCACCCTGATGGAGGCCAGGGAGCGTATGGTTACTGGATCTATCCGATGGGAGATGGTAGCAAGGGCTATTTTAAACCGGTTTGAATGGCAGTTATGTAATATGATAGGAAATTAGTTTTCCTATCTTTCTTATGCCATCCGGTTGTGGCTTTACTTTTACTTTTTTGTTCTTTGTGAGCATTTTCTGTTCTCTTGTTTGAGACATCAAGACCTGTGTTGAACTTATTTGCTTATTAATAAATATGGCCGTATGCATTGTTCTGATGCAGAGGCCGGGGACTCCTCCTTTTCGAGAAAAAAACTTTCTTGTGCATCTAAGATTTTTGTTCCGTGTTTTTTGTCTCGAGTTATTTATTCAGATTGACATGTTTGAATTCCCGGATCTTAACGAGCATAACATAGGGCAATTCTAATCGTGCAAGTATGACCGGAGCGCCAAAATTAGTTCTCCGGCATAGGTGCACACATTCGCTTCTCTTCATCGATGACGGTTGCAATCTTGCCACGCTGGTCCTATGGGGGCTTAGCACAACAACTTGCCGACTGTCTACTACAATAAGGTTTGCCCTGCTTTGGTGAAAGAGAGGCGATGACGGCGACGTGCCTTCGGCTCATTTCGGTGCTTTTAATCATCGTTAGGTGGTTTACGGACCTAGATGTATATTTTTTACTTATAAATATTCTTTGTATTAACTTAACAGTTGATATGAATAGATCGAAAGTTTTTCACGCAGAAAAAGAAAGCTAAGAGAAAATGAACGCTCTCGTGTTAGAAGAAGTGCGAGCAGGCCGGTCCATTAGCGTAAGGATTCGCTCGTTGTACGTTCGCTATGCTCCTGTTTTCTTTGGGATTTTTTCGCTTTCTTTTGTTCCTTTCATCATTTCTTTTAATGTTTTCATTGGTTTCCTTAATTTCTTTTTGTTATCACTTATGTTTTCTTTATTTGTCTTGATTTGTTTTTTCTCAGTTTTTACTGGTTTTCTTCTTCCTTTTTCTTCATGTTTTTGTTTTCTTTCTTTCTTTCTTTCTTCGGTTTTCTTCATTTCGTTTCTTTTTCACCATATTTCTTTGGTTTTCGTTGGGTTCTTTCTTTCTTTCCTTGTATGTATTGTTCCTTTATGCTTTTCATCTGTTTATCTTCGCTTTTAGACCCTTCTTGATGGTTTTTTTCTATGTGTTGTCTGTATCTTTTTCCTCGGTTTTCTACGTACATTTTTCATGCACATGTGAAACATTTATTTTTATACACGTTAATATTTTTAAATTACACAATTAACATTTTTTAAACAAATGTCTTTTACATCTACATTTTTCATATACATTAAGAATACTTTTATACATGTTTAACATTTGTTAATACATGATTAGCATTTTTAAAATACAATCATTAACATTTCATTGAAATACGAGTTTGATGTTTACTTTCTTGATAAACATTCTAATTTTTTCATATACATCTGAAACATTTATTTGATATACGTTTAACATTATCCAAATGCATGATTAACATTTTTTATAATTTTTTTATACATTTTTGTGAAATGTGTGAACATTTTAAAAATGTCACAAAGATATTTGTATGCTATCAACATTTTTCATATACATTTGAAACATATTTTAAATACTTGATTCATTTTTTCCATATATATGTTTTGATGTCTACTTTTTTCATTCATATTTACTTTTTTGTATCACCAGGAACATTTTTATGCATGTTGAACATTTTTTAAATACATGATTAATATTTGATATATGTTTTGATGTCTATTTTTTTCATACACATTGTACATTTTCTGTATACACTAGAAACATTTTTCTATACACATTTAAATTATGTATGTAAATTTATTTTTATAATAGATATATTTGGAATATTTCGAACTATAACCAGAGGTAAAATAAATAAAGCAAAAATGTGAGAAGAAACGAAAGGAAAAAATTGCTCAATTCCTGCAGTCCCTGCTGCGACGGCCCATTCCGGGCGCCGCTCTTCCTGCTGCTGCCGCCGCCGCCGCCGCCGCTAACGCCCATCCTGCCGTCCTCTCCGCGCCAGTCGCCGCCGTCTTCGCACCAGTCGCAGCCGTCTCCCATACCGTAGTCGGCCCTCTCATCGTGTCCCTCCTGCCTCCTTGCCACGCCCATAAGCCCCCGAAGCAGGGCGCGTCGGGCTCGGCTCCGACGGGGGTCGCCGCCGATCGTGGCTCTCCTTTTTCCTCGTCGAGCGCACCGAGGACGAGCGGGTAAGGCTGTCGTATCCCAGCTCCCGGACTTCGCCTCTTCCCATCAGAGGCTCACCTCCAGGCCCTCCACCGACCACCAGCGAGGCACTCACCGGCACGGGCATGGCGGCACCCACGCGGTCACTCATGCAAAGCCGTTTGACGCCGTTTCAATCGACGGCAGCGAGCAAGGTGACCGCACCATCGACCATCCCCGATCTTGTCCCTTTTCATCTCTGTTGATCTATGATCCTGATGTATATAGAGTGGTCCAAAATGCAGTTGCTTTACAAAATCGAGTTACTCTGATGTATTGATCGATTGAATTGATGATGTCCAAAATTCAGTTGCTCTGATGTATTGAACTATTGATCGATCGAAGCAATCCAAAATCCAGTTGCTCTGATGTATCGATCGATTGATGCACCATGCTGTCCAAACTTCCAGTGGCATCGTAGTATTTCCCTCTCCGATGCGTTGACATTTTAGTACTGTTGAATTGACCTAACGCACCATTAGGGGGTGTCTGATCACATGTAATGTAAGTTACATTGTTTGGATGTCCAAAAGTTCAATGTTTTGTTGGACAAAAGTTACAAGGAAATAAAATGCAACTACGTAACTTCCAGTTGATATACTTCAGTAACTACAGACTTTTCGTTGGTTGAAAACAGCCGGCAAAATAAGCCTTTCACCTCATGGGTTACTAATTTGGTAAGGAACACTTGCTAGACGGCCCAAAAAGCATTATTTCTACTCCTGACGCATGATAGAGCTCATATTCAGTAAAGAACGTGACTCTAGTGAATGATGTTTCCCTAAGGATTTGAACTTACCGCCCCAGTCAGATACACAGTCTTGACACATAGGAGCGCCTCCCGTTATTTACTTTTCACCTAAAAACCAGCATTCATGCTTTTGCGTCCACATTTACCAGGCATCTTCCCGGTGGCCGCATGCAGCAGTCAAGTCAGTTCTCATCTACCAGCCATGTGCATCTTCCTGTTTGAAGGACAAGCACAGCACAGCACAGGGAGAGTGGTGCTGGAGAGATGACGAGTCATCAATGATGATGCAGGTACTCTGATTCTGGCCCAACGCGGTTCACGCTGTTCACATGAAAAGTCGGGATGGTGGAGCAAAGATGCAAGCACCGCGGTAGGTGTTGTCAGGATCAGCATTATTACGGTAGTGTTTCATCAATTCTGAACCCTCCTACCTAGTGCAAGATTAGCAAGCGATCTAAGACACTACAGTAGTTTTGGGAGATTTTAGAGCAACTCCAATGGGGCGATCCATTTCGTCTATCCGCGTTCGTTTGGGTCGGCGCGGACAAAAGTGGCGGCCCAACGCGCCGATCCAAACTCAAATCGTGTCCGCCAGGCATCCGCGCCGATCCATTTTCGGCCCAAATTTGCGCCTGAAATGCGTCGGCGCGGACGCGCTGCGCGTCTCCTCGCCGTCCGTCGCGTCCCCACCTGGCGGCCGTCCAACTACGACAGTCAACATAATTTATGACGACCGTCCACCTTGGGCCCACATGTCAGCGACAGCAGTCGTCCTTTTTTAAGCCGGGCGTGCGGCGGGGCTGTCCTCATCCACTGCCACTCGCCCCCCGTCCCCATCTGGCCACCCTTGCCCCCACGCCGGTGACAACCCTAGCCACCGCCAGCATGGGCTTCTTCTCCGGCATCGGCAGCAGCCGCAAGGGCAAGGTCTCCGCCCGCCATTCCCCCTCCCTCCCCGCGCCGCCGCACGCTCCCCGGCAGAGGTAGCGCATCAATGTGTCGTTGCATCAGGCCGAGTGGCCCCGGCACCACCGCGTGCCTCTGCCGTACCCCGACGTGACGCTGCCGCATGACTAGCATTTGGATCCGGAGAGGATCCCAGTGCCGGCGGCGCCGCGGACGGCGAGGGCCCATGTGGAGGAGGTGCTGCGCCGGCGGACGTTGCTGACGTCGGAGCAGCGCGCCGAACCGCACTACGCCGTCGACTCACCCAACTGGGCTCGATGGTTCGCCGTCGAGCACGAGAAGGCGAGGCGAGACGGCGTCCGCGGCGTCGACCGCAGCCTGCCGCCACCCGCGCTCGTCGTCCGCGACGAGGACCAGGAGGCCGAGGCCGCCTGCCAGGAGGTCATTAAGGAGAGCGAGGAGAAGGAGCGGTGGAGGGAAGCGGATGAGGCGGCTTTCGAGGCTGCCATGATGGAGGCCACGGCCCTCTCCGCGACGGGCGACTGCGTCGTGCCGCCGGTGACCCCGCCGTTCCCGCCCAAAGCCGAGCCGGAGGAGCCGGCCTACCTCGAGCGCTACTCCTGGACCGGAGTAGTGCCCGAGTGGATTAGCGCTCCGCCGGGCTGGCTCGGGGCGACGGAGAAGCAGGAGGCGGCCTACCTCGACCACTGGCGCCACATTCGGTTGGCCGAGGAGCGCCGGAAGGGCGAGCGCCTGCAGATGCTCGAGCGCGAGGCCGAAGAGGAGGCGCGCCAAGCCCAGGCAGCGGCGGCGCAGCCCGACATCGCCGCCCTCTGAAACACGGCGTTCCCCTGGGCCGACCCTGCGCCGACACTGATCGACCTCACCGGCCCCGACGTAGACGTCGCCGCTGACGAGGACGCCTAGAGCAGCGCATCGTCTAGTTTTTAGTTTTTTTATGTTAATTAATGTAATGTGGACTTTCGCCGGGCTTTGTAACCGGTTTTTATGTTTAATTAAATGCATGTATTTATTTTTTAAATGCTTGCAAGACTTTTTTTTGGCGCGCCGATGAAATGGGTTGGGCCAGCGTTGGGCGCTCGCGCCGACCCAAACACAGCGCCAGTCGTTTGCTCTTAGTATACTGCTCTAGTTATTAGTAGAGATTAGTCTCTTTCAAAATATATTTAAGAATTTAATGTTGCTAGTTCGACGACTTCAGCAAGTTTATGGAACTGATTCAACAAATTTCATTGTGTACCAATTCAGGAATTGTGTCTTTTGTCAAAAAATGAGAATTTAATTATAGAAATCCAGTGAAACTACTGATGTTTATTTCCTCTCGAACAGAGGCACAGAAGAGAGCAGGGGAGCACGATGAACAGTGAAGACGCCGGCACACTTACTATCTCCACGTCATTTCCTTCTCTTTCCACCGACGGCCACTATCCCCTCTTCTCCCCTCCCCACAGCAGCCTTGGCGAAAGAGCTCCACAGGGGAGGCGACGGCGCGCTGGATCTGATCGATTTTGGGTGTCGCTCAGGTGCATGCTCTCCTCCATTCTTGATTCTTGGGTGTATTTCTATCTTCTTCGGTTGCTCCTCTATCAGTGTTGAATCCTCCTCCCCTTATTTCGAATGCTGTATGCAGTTTCTTGACTTCTTCCCCCGATCTGCAGCACCATGGCCGAATCACTGCTTCTCCCTTTGGTGCGCGGCGTGGCCGGCAAGGCCGCAGACGCGTTAGTCCAGACCGTGACCCGGATGTGTGGCCTCGAAGACGACCGCGAAACGCTGGAGCGCCATCTGCTGGCCGTCCAGTGCAAGCTGGCCAACGCGGAGGAAAGGAGCCAGAGCAATGCCTACCTCAGGAGCTGGATGGAGAAGCTCAAGGCCGTCGCCTACGAGGCCGACGACGTCCTCGACGACTTTCAGTATGAGGGGCTGCGCCGTGAAGCCCGGATCGGCAAGTCCACTTCCCGCAAGGTACTCAGCTATGTCACATACCACAGCCCGCTGCTCTTCCGTTTTGCCATGAGCAGGAAGCTCAAGAGTGTCCTTGAGAAGATCAATAAGTTAGTTGAGAAGATGAACAAGTTTGGCCTTGAGAATTCTGTCCATCAGCAGGAGCCCCAACTTCCTTGGCGGCAGACTCACTCCAAACTGGATGAGTCCGCCGACATCTTTGGGAGAGATGATGACAAGGAGAGGGCGGTGAAGCTGCTGCTAGATCAGCAAGATCAGCGTGAGGTGCAGGTGCTGCCCATCTTTGGTATGGGAGGTCTTGGCAAGACGACAATTGCTAAGATGGTGTACAATGACCAAGGGGTCCAGCAACATTTCCAGTTGAAGATGTGGCGCTGCGTGTCAGACAATTTTGATGTTGTTGCTATTGTGAAATCCATCATTGAATTGGCTACAAATGCAAGATGCGACCTGCCCGACAACATCGAGCTTTTGCAGAAGAAACTTGATGAAGTCATTTGCCAGAAGAGATTTTTACTTGTTCTCGATGATGTCTGGAATGAAGAGAAGACGATATGGGAGGAAAATTTGAAGCCACTGTTATGCTCCATTGGTGGACCAGGAAGTGTCATTGTAGTCACATGTCGAAGCAAGCAAGTGGCCTCTATAATGTCCACCGTTAAGCCCCATGAGCTAGCATTTTTGGATGAAGAAAATTCATGGGAATTGTTTTCAAACAAAGCATTTAGCAATGGTGTGGAGGAGGAAGCAGAGTTGGTCACCATTGGAAGACGTATTGTAAATAAATGCGGGGGGTTGCCTCTTGCACTGAAGACAATGGGTGGATTGCTGAGTTCGAAGCGACAAGTACATGAGTGGAAGGCCATCGAAGAAAGTAACATTGGGGATACTGTTGGAGGCAAATATGAGGTCATGCCCATACTGAAGTTAAGCTACAAACACCTGTCATCTGAAATGAAGCAATGCTTTGCATTCTGTGCACTTTTCCCCAAGGATTATGAGATGCAGAAGGATATGTTGATCCAACTATGGATGGCAAATGGCTTTATTCAAGAAGAGGGAACAATGGATTTAACACAGAAAGGAGAGTTTATTTTCCATGAATTGGTTTGGAGGTCGTTCCTGCAAGATATAAAAGTTGTAGTCAAATATACTAACTCATTTTATAGCTCAAAATATGAGACAGTAGTGTGTAAAATGCATGACTTAATGCATGACTTAGCCAGAGATGTTAGCAATGAATGTGCCACCATAGAAGAATTGACTGAACTGAAAGCATCTGTAACAAATGTCCGTCACATGCAAATGTCAGAGGATGTTGAACTGGAAAAGATCTCTGGGTTGTTCGATGGAAAAACATCTCTCCGCACTTTGTTAGCCCCTTCAAAAGTGAACAGGGATTTTAACCGGCTGCAACAAGTATCATTACGGGCATTGCATTGGCAGATATCTTGCGCCAATTTCAAGGCCGTAAATGGAAAACATTTACGGTATCTTGACTTCTCGACTTGCAGCGTCAATGCTACATTGCTAGATTCAATATGTCTACTTTATAACCTACAAACACTGAGGCTCGTTGGTTGCTTAGATCTACGACAGCTACCAGAGGACATGGTGATAAGCTTGAGAAAGCTCATACATCTTTATCTTTTTGGATGTTCTGCTCTGGAGCGGACTCCTCCAAACATTGGTCAGCTAAACAACCTTCATACACTAACAACATTTGTTGTGGATACTAGAGATGGTTGTGGTATTGAGGAGCTCAAAGAAATGCGGCACCTTAGCAACAGGTTGGAACTGTACAGTTTGAGAAAAATAAAGAGTGTACAGCATGCAAAAGAAGCCAACCTTCAGCAGAAGCAAAATCTGACTGAGTTGTTGTTCTGTTGGGGCCTTAAAAGACATGACAAGCCCAAGAATGAGGCATGTAATGAGGAAGAAGTGTTCCAGCATCTAGAACCTCATAGCAAGATCAAAAAATTTGAGTTGTATGGATATGGTGGCCCAGAAATACCACGATGGATGAGAGATCCTCAGATGTTTCAGTACTTAAGAAAACTCACCATTTCCAACTGGACAAGGTGTAAGAATATACCTGTAGTATGGCTCTCACCCTCACTACAGTACTTAACCTTGAAAAACATGGGTAAACTGAAGACATTATGTGACAACCTTTGCATAGAAGGTGGAGGACGCAGTACCCCTCTACAAATTTTCCCGAAGTTGAAGGAGATGGTCTTGAAAGAGCTATCTAGTCTAGAGGGATGGGCAGATAACAGTGCGGGTGTGTCTATTGATAGCTCAGTAATTTTCCCGGTGCTTGAGAAGCTAGAAATCAGCCAATGCTGTAAGCTTGCAAGTTTTCCACTGAGCCCCATTCTCAAAGACCTGACTTTATCGGGATACTTGGACGCGGAGTGTGTATGGGATTTTCCAAGGTTGCCTACATCCCTTGAAAGTTTGTGTATTCACTGCTTCGGAGGTTTGGTGGTGCTGCCTTCGAACCTTGGAGCTCTGGCAAAGCTGAGCAACCTAGTGGTGCATAACTGCAGGAGGCTGAAAGGGTTGCCTGACGGGATGGATGGCCTCACTTCTCTTCGGATATTGGACATCACTTTTTGTCCAGCGACGGAGGAATTCCCTAATGGTCTCCTTCAGCGGTTGCCAGCCCTTGACGCCCTAACCATATATGGTTGCCCTGAGTTGCAAAGACGATGCAGAGAAGGAGGGGAGTATTTCCACCACCTGGTCCCTATCCCACTTAAATCAGGATTCAAAACTAGATTTCTAGAAGCAGAAGCAGAATCCAGAATTATAGTACCAGAAGCAGAAACGAGCGGAAAGAAGTTTCTAAGAAGGCTCCTCCCCTCCTGCGCTCACTCGAAGTCTGACTCTGAGTCTGACGATAACTGAGGTGTGTATGCCACAAGTCCTTTACTCGTGTTATTATGGTTTAGTTAACTATCTTTCCTCGTGCTATATTCCAGCATAATATAAGTAACTCCCAACTGATTACTTTTTTTTTCGTTTTATAGGATCTGCTTATTCTGAAATCTTTTGATGTTCGGTCTCGGTGCCACATTCTGTACACATTTTTTGGACAAGTATGTGCCTTTTTCTGGACAAGTATATCTCATTGCTTACTGCTCTGTGCCGAAATAGCGTAAAGGGGTAAACTTCCGATCCAGTGACATCTCTAGTACTTCAGTGCCAGTACTTCCAAACCTAGTTCAGTGACATCTATAATACTTCCTGCTAGTGCCTAGTGTTAATCTGCTTGCTCCAGGTGGAGGCGCGGTTGCAGTTTACTGCAGATTCCCAATGATAATTATCTGTGCCACATCAACTCGGCACAGTACTTTATCTAGTTAAACATCTATTCTGCATCATAGATGAACACCAAAATTGCTATGACGCGATGACTAAATGTTTCCATCATCTTTATTTACCTCTCTCTGTAGTCGTCAAGGAAATTGGTTATCAGATTAGATACTGATTTACCTACAATTATCTTGCTTTGAACTGAATTCAGATACCACCTTTTGATGATAGAGCATCGGGAAAACTCAAGCTGCGAAGCAAATCCGCATGAGCGTTTATCCTGGTAAATCTCCCTACAAATTGGGTGGGTGATATGCTGACAATATTCAGGTATAATGTAAATGCCAATGTGATCAATCAATGTATCTGCAGGTTGGCATTTCTGAAAGCATCCACAAGATGAAGGAAGCAGTGCCCGTCGAGCAAAGTTGGGAACCCCATCAGCATGGCATATGATGAGTGTTGTCTTGATCAGTAGTATTTTCCTAGAGATTTTTCTCTACATGTGTGCGTCAGCGCAGGCAGATATGCCCTGATCCATTTTCTTGGCACGTAGGAGGGATTTTTATTTGCCTAGAAATGTGCAAATTGTCCCTCGGCTGTGAGAGCCTTTGTGTGTGTTGGCACAGCCTGTCCGGGTGCCGTGTGCCGTGTGCGTGTCGTTGTTGGGAATGTGGTGTGGCTGAGCCTGGATAGTGTGTGGTGTGTAACCCCTGTAGGTGTATAAACTTAGGCATTTGTCGAGTGCTTCGTCGGTTAAGGAAAAAAGCAAAGTCAGAGTTCCCCTGTCTCCTCCTCTCTTCCCAGTTCCCCTTTCTCTTCACGCCTAGCAGGCTGAGTGTTACAGGAATGAAGCCCATGTTTATGGGAGCAAAACTTGGGCTTATTTCAGGAGGAAGAGTGCAACTGGCTGACACCGAGATACTCTGAAACTATCGTATACTGAAGCGTGTCCGTAAAAAAAAAGATATACTGAAGCATGGAAGCAAAACTTACAAAATGGTCCTTCACAATTTACTTTGCTGTGATAACAGTTCGTCTTCAGATCTTGTTACGACTATGAAACATGAATTTTCTTTGGTGTGTCGAAAAATACAGCTCCATCAGAATTCAGATACCCTTTCTTGGGCTTCTAATTTATCTTTCTTCCTCTTCGTCTGAAGTTCTTTATTTGGGTTGAGATGTTTAGATTCCAGGATCTCTACGAACTGTGCATAATATAGTGCAATTCTAATTTCTAAGTATACAAAGTACGACTGGAGGTCTGAAGCACCAAATTTAGTTCCACGGCATATGTGCAGTGCAGACGTTCAAGAATATTTAACCGGGTATTTTGTTATTCATTTCTCAACTAGGAGAAAATGAAGGGCTTTATTGTCGCAGCTATGGATGAGCTAAACAACTAAAACAGAGGCTTCTTGCCCTTCAAGAGATCCATGAGATGTTTGAAAACGTGTTTTCGGTGTTTATTTGTTTCACTTAATATGATTTTTTAAGTTGGAATTCGTTTATTCATGAACAAAATTAAATAATTTTGTGCACATTTTAAATAAATAAATTTTTAACATATTTACGAACATTTATAATATTTTATGATTTATAAAAAATGTGAACACTTTTAAAAAAATTATGAATGCTTTTTAGAAATTTCATGAATATTTGTAAAAATTCATCAATTTTTTTATAAAATTAAAAAAGTATTTAAACTCAGTAGTTTTTTCGCAAATAATATATGCTAATAAATATATATTTTTCCTTCCGGAAACTAAAAACCATTGAAAAATGCATAGGAAAGCCGTTCGTCCAGCCATCATGGATCACGAGTCAGGAAAACACACAGATGCATGAGCTGCTGAACTGACAACGTAATACCTCTTGGTGAATGGATGTACGCCGGCAAAGATCAAGATATATCCACATATATATAAGATGAAATGTTTGACATGATTATTCACAGTAGCCGTTCGATGAAAACGATACATATCATTACATGAAATCAGTACTAGCATATACTTTCTCCGTTTCTAAATACAAGTCTGAATGTATATAGATACATTTTAGAGTATAGATTCATTCATTTTGCTCCATGTGTAGTCCATATTAGAATCTCTAAAAGGACTTATATTTAGAAATGGAGGGAGTATGACTTTAACAACATAAAACCAGATGGGGGCCTCTGGAAGGCAATGGATATTAATCTTCGAGGAATAAATATGTTATGCATCTAAAGCACCGACAAATGTTGCTGACGATACCGATACTTGAAAATTTACTGAAATGATTAAAAGTACTACACAACTGTGACTGATAGATGCACCATCCAAGACCGACACCTCAGGGAGAACCAAGCCGCCACATCTAGTCATAAACCTCTGGAACATGCAGTGTATTCTGATGCATTCCGTTCGTGTCAAGTTGACTTCTAAAATCCTTGTGCAAGCTCTGCAGTGTGAGATTCTTAAGGGCTTGATAGGGACTTTAAATCAACATGTTAATAATTTAAAAAGTATGCTGTATATGTAAAACATAAACAATTTTTAAAGACATACAATGTGGAGTTGTGA
>NC_041392.1:84841746-84856637 GCF_002162155.2 Triticum dicoccoides
CTTATCGGTGCGTGCATTCGTCGATCCTCCCATTCTTGTTCTTGTTTTCCCGGTACGTCAATGGTGATTCCCACTTGTCCGGCCGGCGGAGGGTGAGGGAGCACAAGGAAGAGATGACGATCGAGTTGTCCGTGAGGCTCGCTGATGGGGAGCTGTCAGTCCGCAGGTGGAAGCTGTTCTCCTGTCGTGCCGGACGCGGTGTCAGTGTCGTCCGCGGCTGCCAGGGGTCCCGTCGACGGTGTACCATATCGAGTATGTTGGGGAACGTAGTAATTTCAAAAAAATTCCTACGATCACGCAAGATCTATCTATGTGATGCATAGCAATGAGAAGGGAGAGTGTAGTCCACGTATCCTCATAGACCGAAAGCGGAAGCGTTATATCAACGCGGTTGATGCAGTCGTACGTCCTAACGATCCGACCGATCCTAGCACCGAACGTACGGCACCTCCGTATTCAGCACACGTTCAGCTCGATGACGTCCCTCATACTCTTGATCCGGTTGAGGCCGAAGGAGAGTTCCGTCAGCACGACGGCGTGGTGACGGTGATGATGAAGTTACCGGCGCAGGGCTTCGCCTAAGCACTACGATGATATGACCGAGGTGTAAAACTATGGAGGGGGCCACCGCACACGGCTAAGAATAACTTGTGTGTCCTTGGGGTGCCCCCTGGCCACGTATATAAAGGAGGGGAGGGAAGAGGTGGCCGGCCCAAAGGGGGCGCGCCAGGTGTGGGGAATCCTACTAGGACTTCCTAGTCCAAGTAGGATTCCCCTCCTCTTTCCTATTCGGAGTAGGAGAGAACGAAAGAGAGGGAGAGGGAGAAGGAAAGGGGGGCCGCGCCCCCACCCCTTGTCCAATTCGGTTTGGGCATGGGGAGGCGCGCGCTGATGAAGCTATGTACCTAGGGTAGGGGCACGGACCCGTCCAAAGAGCCCTGCCCAAGGACATCCCTAGAAGAAGTCACCTTTCAATCGACTCGAAGGTATCCCACTCGACGGATTCAAGACACTCGACCAAGAAGCTATCACTCGACCATGAAGCTAGCCACTCGACCATGAAGCCAACCACTCGACTGCCAGGAGACCTATAGTCACTCCGCAGGCAAAGGGTCAGCCGTTAAGTAGTCTTTATGGTCATTATAGCACTTTATTAGGGGCGTTACCAGTAACGCCCGACCTTAAATGTACCTTAAACCCTGCATTACTGAGGGCAGGAGGGGGGCGGCGAACTCTATATAAGCCACCCCCCTCCTCAGTATGAAGGGTTCGCACCCCTGTTATTCACACGCCAGTAATCCAGTCGACCGCCTTCGGGCACCGAGACGTAGGGATGTTACTTCCTCCGCGAAGGGCCTGAACTCGTACATCTTGGTGTGTTTACAACTTTCCAATAGCTGAGATCTAGCCTCTCCATTCATACCCCCCTACATCACTGTCAAAGTTAGAACCACGACAGTTGGCGCCCACCGTGGGGCAGGAATCTTAGCGCTTGATTGGAGAAGTTGCGATTTTTCCGATCCCTTTGATCATGATCTCGTGCGGAGTTTTGGTGGAGGGCCGCGAGATCCGCCTCGGCGCGCTCACGTTCATCGCCGACGACTCCGCCTGGCTTCAGGAGGCGCCACTCGACATCGACGCGCTCCCCGTCCGCGGTGCGACGCATTTCCGCGCATGCGTTCGTGGCGTCCTCCTACGGTAGCCGTCGACCCAGTATCGATCGGCCCCCGTATCGTCTCCCCGCTCTGTTTCCCACCGGCGCAAGCGCTCCAGTCGGTCGAGACTTCAGAGGTGGGTGAGGCATGCCGTGGCTCGCCAGTCGGCCGCCCCGCAAGTCGCGGCAATCAAGCCCGACGAATCCCTTTGCGGCCTGTTCGACTGGCTCCGCGGAGACCGCATCCGAGTGTGACAGCAGCGACCCAGCGGCTGAGATCCTGGCGGTCGATGGAGCGCACAGTCCTCCCGGTTTCCCTCGCGCTGGTGGAGGCGCGGGTGGAGGCGACCCGTCGCATCCCCACGATGAGTATCTCCCCGAACCTCTCACGTCATTGCAGCGAGAGGAGCTTCGCCGCTGGAACACGGACGCACTCCGCACTCCTATCGTCGGAGAGTCCCCCGAGGCCCGGGCCTTGGAGGACGCGCGCTTGGCTAATTTGGCTGAGCGCACTCGACTGGAGAATCTCCAGCAAGCACTCGACGAGCAAGCGCGTCAGCGGGCTCCCGAGTCTAGTCCACGTCAGCTCTTTCCGCCGACGCAGGTATACCGAACCCCAGTTCAGAATTTGGCCGCCGCGGCCCGTATAGCAGAATGGATTCAGCCCTCCCAGTCGGAGGCTGGTAGGGGCTTGTTACAGATCAGAGCGTTGCTCCGGGCGGCGGGAAACCAGAATTCCGTTGTTTCTCAGTCGCGGAACAGGATCCACAGTCGATCCGTTGCAACAGATACAGTCTAGTCGGCTCACAGCCCGCGGTCGCCCCCGAGGCGTGAGGGACGTGGCGACCGGCATGATCAGTACAGAAGGAATGAGCAGTATGATCACCGATCCGATCGTGATGATCGACGTCAAGTGCCAACCCCTCCCCCGAGGAGTGGGTCATATGCGCCTCGACATCGAGATGACAGACACCCCCATAGCGTTGGGCAGAGGATTCCCGTCGACCCCAGGGACCCAGGCTTTGACGCAAGATCTGTCCTCGTTCAAGGCTTGGTTGACAGGAACAGGGCTCATCGGGAAGGCCAGAACAGAGATGCGCCCGCCAGCAGCAGGATACGTGTTTCAGGGCCAGAGTGTTTCAGTCGAGCCATCAGAGCCGCAGTGATTCCTCCCAATTTCAGGCTGGCGACTGGAATCAGCAAGTTCACCGATGAATCTAAGCCTGATACTTGGCTCGAAGATTACCGAGTGGCTGTACAGATTGGCGGTGGCAATGATGAGGTGGCCATGAAGCACTTGCCTCTCATGTTAGAGGGCTCAGCCAGAGCGTGGCTAAATCAGTTGGCACCCAGCAGCATTTACACTTGGGAAGACCTCTCCCGAGTGTTTATCACAACCTTTGAAGGAACATGCAAGCGACCTGCAGGCCTTACAGAGTTGCGGTCTTGCGTGCAGAAGCCGAATGAAACTCTGAGGGAATACATCCAGAGGTGGATCACACTGCATCACTCGGTTGAGAATGTGCCAGACCATCAAGCAGTTTGTGCCTTCAAGGAAGGCGTTAAATACAGAGAGCTGAATCTGAAGTTCGGTCGAACTAGAGAGATGTCTCTGAATCGGATGATGGAGATTGCCACCAAGTACGCTAATGGTGAAGACGAGGACCGACTCCGGAGTGGCAAGCACAAGGCAGTCGCCCAAGAAACCGGAGGAAACTCCAGTCGGAAACAGAAGCGGAAGGCCGAGCCAGCCGCTCCTGGGGAGGCCCTAGCCGTAGCCCAGGGAAATTTCAAGGGAAAACCCAAGGGCACCTGGAAGCCCAAGAAAGTGAAGGATCAGGATGGAAACGATGTTTTGGATCTGCCATGTCATATCCACACCAAGAAAGATGAAGAGGGTAATTTTATTTACCCAAAGCATACCACTCGACAGTGTCGGCTCCTGATCCAGCAGTTTCAGGGCAAACAGTCCAAAGATAAGGAAAAAGAGTCGGACAGAGTTGAGGACAAGGAAGATAGTGACGATGGATACCCCCAAATCAGTTCCACCCTGATGATTTTTGCTGATGTCGAAAGCAAAAGTCGACTGAAAGTCATCAACCATGAGGTGAATATGGTTGCTCCGGCAACACCCAGTTATCTGAAGTGGTCTCAGACTGCCATCACGTTCGACCAGTCTGACCACCCTACGCACATTGCCACCCCTGGGAGGCAGGCTTTGGTGGTCGATCCAATTGTCGAAGGCACTCGACTGACCAAAGTCCTGATGGATGGTGGCAGTGGCCTGAACATACTGTACGCCGAAACTTTGAAAGGAATGGGCATTCCGATGTCCAGACTAAGTACTAGTAACATGAGCTTCCACGGAGTCATTCCTGGTAAGAAAGCCGAATCACTCGGCCAAATTGCTCTTGATGTGGTTTTTGGCGATTCAAAGAATTACCGCAAGGAAAAGTTGACATTCGAGGTTGTGGACTTCCAAAGTGCTTATCATGCCATTTTGGGCAGGCCAGCTTACGCACGCTTCATGGCTCGACCATGTTATGTGTACCTCAAACCGAAGATGCCTGGCCCTAAAGGTGTAATCACTGTTACAGGCAACCGAAAGAAAGCAGAAGAGTGTTTTCAGAAAGGCTCAAAGATCGTTGATGCTCAGATGGCAGTGGTCGAGCTGCAAGAGTACCAAAAGACTGCCGATCCGAGTGAATTGCTACGAGCCAAGAAGCCTGCTTCAGAATCAGCTTTTCAGTCGTCCGGTGAAACAAAGCCAGCCCACATTCACCCGACCGACCCCGATGCTGCCCCGACTCACATCTCAACGACGCCCGACTCCAAATAGGAAGAAGCGCTCGTCCAGCTCCTCCATGAGAACTGGGACGTCTTCGCATGGAAGCCCTCTGACATGCCTGGAGTTCCCAGAGGGCTGGCCGAGCACCATCTACGAGTCGACCCGAAATTCAAGCCTGTGAAGGGACATCTTCGACGGTCCGCCGTCCAGAAGAAGCAAGCCATTGGCGAGGAGGTAGCTCAGCTCTTAGCAGCGGAGTTCATCCGAGAGATTTACCACTCCGAGTGGCTCGCCAATGTCGTCATGGTCCCCAAGAAGGACAAGTCACTTCGCATGTGCATTGATTTCAAACATATCAATCGGGCCTGCCCGAAAGATCATTTTCCTCTCCCTCGCATCGACCAAATAGTCGACTCGACTGCTGGGTGCGAGAGATTGTCTTTTCTAGATGCCTATTCCGGGTACCATCAGATCTGTCTGTATGGACCCGACGAGATCAAAACAACTTTCATCACTCCTTTCGGATGCTTCTGTTACGTCACCATGCCGTTCGGCCTCAAGAACGCCGGAGCCACGTTCATGAGAATGATTCAGAAGTGTCTACTCACTCAAATCAGTCAGAATGTGGAGGCATACATGGATGATATTGTGGTCAAGTCACGGAAAGGTTCCGACCTGCGGGCTGACCTTGCTGAAACCTTTGCCAACCTCAGGAGGTATGATATCAAGCTCAATCCATCAAAGTGCATGTTCGGAGTTCCAGGTGGAAAGTTACTCGGTTTTCTCGTTTCCGAACGGGGGATCGATGCTAATCCTGAAAAAGTTGGCACCATACTCCAGATGAAGCGTCCTGTACGCGTGCACGATGTCCAAAAGCTTACAGGCTGCTTGGCCGCTCTAAGTCGATTCATTTCTCGTCTCGGTGAAAAGGCGTTGCCTCTTTACCGACTGATGAAGAAGTCTGACAAGTTCGAGCGGACTCCAGAAGCTGACGCAGCATTTGCAGAGCTCAAAGCTCTGCTCTCCACCCAGCCGGTGCTTGCTGCCCCAATCAGCAAAGAGCCTCTGCTGCTTTACATTGCAGCCACAGGACAAGTTGTCAGTACAGTACCTACGGTCGAGCGGGAAGAAGAAGGAAAGGCCTTCAGAGTTCAGCGCCCAGTCTATTATCTGTCTGAAGTTTTTACCCCTTCAAAACAAAGATACCCTCACTATCAGAAGCTTGTATATGGGATTTACATGACCACGAAGAAGGTTGCACATTACTTCTCCGACCACTCCATTACAATCGTCAGTGACGCCCCACTGTCAGAGATTCTGCATAACAGAGATGCAACTGGTCGAGTGGCCAAGTGGGCGATTGAACTCCTTCCCTTAGATATCAAGTTTGAAGCAAAGAAGGCTATCAAGTCCCAAGCAATCGCAGATTTCATCGCCGAGTGGATCAAACAGCAACTTCCGACTCAAGTTCACTCGGAGCACTGGACCATGTTCTTCGATGGATCTAAGATGCTGAATGGTTCCGGTGTTGGGGTAGTTCTAGTCTCCCCCCGAGGAGATAAGCTCAGATATGTTCTAGTCTCCCCCCTTTGTAGTAGAAGCACTCAGTTTCAGGCTTAGGTCCAGACTTGGGCTTCTTCACTTGAGCAGCAACTTGCTTGCCGTTCTTCTTGAAGTTCCCCTTCTTCCCTTTACCCTTTTTCTTGAAACTAGTGGTCTTATTGACCATCAACACTTGATGCTCTTTCTTGATTTCTACCTTCGCTGATTTCAGCATTGCGAAGAGCTCAGGAATTAGTTTCATTATCCCTTGCATAATATAGTTCATCACAAAGTTCTAGTAACTTGGTGATAGTGACTAGAGAACTTTATCAATTACTATCTTATCTGGAAGATTAACTCCCACTTAATTCAAGCAATTGTAGACCCAGACAATCTAAGCACATACTCACTAGTTGAGCTATTCTCCTCCATCTTGTAGGCAAAGTACAGTCAGAGGTCTTATACCTCTCGACACGGGCGTGAGTATGAAATACTAATTTCTGCTCTTGGAACATCTCATGTGCTCCTTGGCGTTCAAAACGTTTTTGAAGTCCCATTTCTAAGCCTTAAAACATGGTGCACTAAACTATCAAGTAGTCATCATATCGAGCTTCGCCAAAACGTTCATAACGTCTGCATCTGCTCCTGCAATAGTTCTGTCACCTAGCGGTACATCAAGGACATAATTATTCTGTGTAGCAATGAGGATAATCCTCAGATCACGGACCAAGTCCGCATCATGGCTACTAACATCTCTCAACTTATTTTTCTCTAGAAACATATCAAAAATAAATGTGGAGCAACATCGCGAGCTATTGATCTACAACATTGATATGCTAGTACTATCAGGACTAAGTTCATGATAAATTAAAGTTCAATTAATCATATTACTTAAGAACTCCCACTTAGAAAGACATCTCTCTAGTCATCTAAATGATCACGTGATCCATATCAACTAAACCATGTCCGATCATCACGTGAGATGGAGTAGTTTTCAACAGTGAACATCACTATGTTGATCATATCTACTATATGATTCACGCTCGATCTTTCGATCTCAGTGTTCCGAGGCCATATCTGCATATGCTAGGCTCGTCAAGTTTAACCTCGAGTATTCTACATGTGCAAAACTGGCTTGCACCCGTTGTATGTGAATGTAGAGCTTATCACACCCGATCATCATGTGGTGTCTCGGCACGACGAACTGTAGCAACGGTGCATACTCAGCGACAACACTTATACCTTGAAATTTAGTGAGGGATCATCTTATAATGCTACCGTCATACTAAGCAAAATAAGATGCATAAAAGGATAAACATCAAATGCAATCATAATATGTGACATGATATGGCCATCATCATCTTTTGCTCATGATCTCCATCACCGAAGCATCATCATGATCTCCATCGTCACCGACGCGACACCTTGATCTCCATCGTAGCGTCGTTGTCATCTCGCCAAAGTTGCTTCCACGACTATCGCTACCGCTTAGTGATAAAGTAAAGCAATTACATGGCGATTGCATTGCATACAATAAAGCGACAACCATAAGGCTCCTGCCAGTTGCCGATAACTTTACAAAACAAGATCATCTCATACAATAACTTATATCTCATCACGTCTTGACCATATCATATCACAAAGCACACCCTACAAAAACAAGTTAGACGTCCTCTACTTTGTTGTTGCAAGTTTTACGTGGCTGCTACGGATTTAGAAGAACCGATTCTTACTTACACAAAATCACAACGTGGTGTAGTGATTTCTTTTTGATCTTCTAAAAGAACCCTCTTCATTGAAACTGGTTCAACTAAAGTGAGAGAGACAGACACCCACCAGTTGAAGGAAATATGCCCTAGAGGCAATAATAAAGTTATTATTTATTTCCTTATATCATGATAAATGTTTATTATTCATGCTAGAATTGTATCAACCGGAAACATAATACATGTGTGAATACATAGACAAACAGAGTGTCACTAGTATGCCTCTACTTGACTAGCTCGTTAATCAAAGATGGTTATGTTTCCTAACCATGGACAAAGAGTTGTTATTTGATTAACGGGATCACATCATTAGGTGAATGATCTGATTGACATGACCCATTCCATTAGCTTAGCACCCGATCGTTTAGTATGTTGCTATTGCTTTCTTCATGACTTATACATGTTCCTATGACTATGAGATTATGCAACTCCCGTTTACCGGAGGAACACTTTGTGTGCTACCAAACGTCACAACGTAACTGGGTGATTATAAAGGTGCTCTACAGGTGTCTCCAAAGGTACATGTTGGGTTGGCGTATTTCGAGATTAGGATTTGTCACTCCGATTGTCGGAGAGGTATCTCTGGGCCCTCTCGGTAATGCACATCACATAAGCCTTGCAAGCATTGCAACTAATGAGTTAGTTGTGAGATGATGTATTACGGAACGAGTAAAGAGACTTGCCGGTAACGAGATTGAACTAGGTATTGAGATACCGACGATCGAATCTCGGGCAAGTAACATACCGATGACAAAGGGAACAACGTATGTTGTTATGCGGTCTGACCGATAAAGATCTTCGTAGAATATGTAGGAGCCAATATGGGCATCTAGGTCCCGCTATTGGTTATTGACCGGAGACGTGTCTCGGTCATGTCTACATTGTTCTCGAACCCGTAGGGTCCGCACGCTTAAGGTTTCGATGACAGTTATATTATGAGTTTATGAGTTTTGATGTACCGAAGGAGTTCGGAGTCCCGGATGAGATCGGAGACATGACGAGGAGTCTCGAAATGGTCGAGACGTAAAAATCGATATATTGGACGACTATATTCGGACATCGGAAAGGTTCCGAGTGATTCGAGTATTTTTCGGAGTACCGGAGAGTTATGGGAATTCGCCGGGAGAAGTATTGGGCCTTATTGGGCCATACGGGAAAGAGAGAGGGGCTGCCTAGGGCAGGCCGCGCCCCCCTCCCCCCCAAGGCCTAGTCCGAATTGGACTAGGGGGAGGGGCTGCGCCCCTTCCTTGTTTCCTACTCCTACTACATGGAAGGACTCCTAGTTGGACTAGGAAAGGGGAATCCTGCTCCCGGTGGGAGTAGGACTCCCCTAGGCGCGCCATAGAGAGGGCCAGCCCTCCCCTCCTCCACTCCTTTATATACGGGGGCAGGGGGCACCCCATAGACACATAAGTTGATCCACGTGATCATATTCTTAGCCGTGTGCGGCGCCCCCTGCCACCATAGTCCTCGATAATATTGTAGCGGTGCTTAGGCGAAGCCCTGCGACAGTAGTACATCAAGATCGTCACCACGCCGTTGTGCTGACGGAACTCTTCCCCGACACTTTGCTGGATCGGAGTCCGGGGATCGTCATCAAGCTGAACGTGTGCTAGAACTCGGAGGTGCCGTAGTTTCGGTGCTTGATCGGTCGGGCCGTGGAGACGTACGACTACATCAACCAAACGCTTCCGTTGTCGATCTACAAGGGTACGTAGATCACACTCTCCCCTCTAGTTGCTATGCATCACCATGATCTTGCGTGTGCGTAGGAAAATTTTGAAATTACTACGTTCCGAACAGTGGCATCCGAGCCTAGGTTTTATGTGTTGATGTTATATGCACGAGTAGAACACAAGTGAGTTGTGGGCGATATAAGTCATACTGCTTACCAGCATGTCATACTTTGGTTCGGCGGTATTGTTGGACGAAGCGTCCTAGACCGACATTACGCATACGCTTACGCGAGACCGGTTTTCCCGACGTGCTTTGCACATAGGTGGCTTGCGGGTGACAGTTTCTCCAACTTTAGTTGAATCGAGTGTGGCTACGCCCGGTCCTTGCGAAGGTTAAAACAGCACCAACTTGACAAACTATCGTTGTGGTTTTGATGCGTAGGTAAGATTGGTTCTTGCTTAAGCCCGTAGCAGCCACGTAAAACTTGCAACAACAAAGTAGAGGACGTCTAACTTGTTTTTGCAGGGCATGTTGTGATGTGATATGGTCAAGACATGATGCTAAATTTTATTGTATGAGATGATCATGTTTTGTAACCGAGTTATCGGCAACTGGCAGGAGCCATATGGTTGTCGCTTTATTGTATGCAATGCAATCGTGCTGTAATGCTTTACTTTATCACTAAGCGGTAGCGATAGTCGTGGAAGCATAAGATTGGCGAGACGACAACGATGCTACGATGGAGATCAAGGTGTCGCGCCGGTGAGGATGGTGATCATGACGGTGCTTCGGAGATGGAGATCACAAGCACAAGATGATGGCCATATCATATCACTTATATTGATTGCATGTGATGTTTATCTTTTATGCATCTTATCTTGCTTTGATTGACGGTAGCATTATAAGATGATCTCTCACTAATTATCAAGAAGTGTTCTCCCTGAGTATGCACCGTTGCGAAAGTTCTTCGTGCTGAGACACCACGTGATGATCGGGTGTGATAGGCTCTACGTTCAAATACAACGGGTGCAAAACAGTTGCACACGCGGAATACTCAGGTTATACTTGACGAGCCAAGCATATACAGATATGGCCTCGGAACACGGAGACCGAAAGGTCGAGCGTGAATCATATAGTAGATATGATCAACATAGTGATGTTCACCAATGAAACTACTCCATCTCACGTGATGATCGGACATGGTTTAGTTGATTTGGATCACGTAATCACTTAGAGGATTAGAGGGATGTCTATCTAAGTGGGAGTTCTTAAGTAATATGATTAATTGAACTTAAATTTATCATGAACTTAGTCCTGGTAGTATTTTGCAAATCATGTTATAGATCAATAGCTCGCGTTGTTGCTTCCCTGTGTTTATTTTGATATGTTCCTAGAGAAAATTGTGTTGAAAGATGTTAGTAGCAATGATACAGATTGGATCCGTGATTTGAGGTTTATCCTCATTGCTGCACAGAAGAATTATGTCCTTGATGCACCGCTAGGTGACGGGCCTATTGCAGGAGCAGATGCAGACGTTATGAACGTTTGGCTAGCTCAATATGATGACTACTTGATAGTTTAGTGCACCATGCTTAACAGCTTAGAATCGGGACTTCAAAGACGTTTTGAACGTCATGGACCATATGAGATGTTCCAGGAGTTGAAGTTAATATTTCAAGCAAATACCCGAGTTGAGAGATATGAAGTCTCCAACAAGTTCTATAGTTAAAAGATGGAGGAGAATCGCTCAACTAGTGAGCATGTGCCCAGATTGTCTGAGTACTACAATCGCTTGAATCAAGTGGGAGTTAATCTTCCAGATAAGATAGTGATTGACAGAATTCTCTAGTCACCATCACCAAGTTAGTAGAACTTCATGATGAACTATGATTTGCAAGGGATAACGGAAACGATTCCCAAGCTCTTTGTAATGCGGAAATTGATGAAGGTAGAAATCGAGAAAAACATCAAGTGTTGATGGTAGACAAGACCACTAGTTTCAAGAAAAGGGCAGAGGGAAGAAGGGGAACTTCAAAAAGAACAGCAAGCAAGTTGCTGCTCAAGTGAAGAAGCCCAAGTCTGATCCTAAGCCTGAGACTAAGTGCTTCTACTGCAAAGGGACTGGTCACTAGAAGCGGAACTACCCCAAGTGATTGGCGGATAAGAAGGATGGCAAAGTGAACATAAGTATATTTGATATACATGTTATTGATGTGTACTTTACTAGTGTTTATAGCAACCCCTGAGTATTTGATACTAGTTCAGTTGCTAAGATTAGTAACTCGAAACGGGAGTTGCAGAATAAACAGAGACTAGTTAAGGGTGAAGTGACGATGTGTGTTGGAAGTGGTTCCAAGATTGACATGATCATCATCGCACACTCCCTATACTTTCGGGATTAGTGTTGAACCTAAATAAGTGTTATTTGGTGTTTGCTTTGAGCATAAATATAATTTGATCATGTTTATTGCAATATGGTTATTCATTTAAGTAAGAGAATAAATTTTTGTTCTGTTTACATGAATAAAACCTTATATGGTTACACACCCAATGAAAATGGTTCGTTGGATCTCGATCGTAGTAATACACATATTCATGATATTGAAGCCAAAAGAAGCAAAGTTAATAATGATAGTGCAACTTATTTGTGGCACTGCCGTTTAGGTCATATTGGTGTAAAGCGCATGAAGAAACTCCATGCTGATGGGATTTTGGAATCACTTGATTATGAATCAGTTGATGCTTACAAACCATGCCTCATGGGCAAAGATGACTAAGACTCCGTTCTCCGGAACAATGGAGCGAGCGACAGATTTGTTGGAAATCATACATACTGATATATGCGGTCCGATGAATAGGCTCGTGGCAGGTATCATTATTTTCTAATCTTCACAGATGATTTGAGCAGATATGGGTATATATACTTGATGAAACATAAGTCTGAAACATTTGAAAAGTTCAAAGAATTTCAGAGTGAAGTGGAAAATCATCGTGACAAGAAAATAAAAGTTTCTATGATATGATCGCAGAGGTAAAATATTTGAGTTACGAGTTTGGAGGGGGGGGGCATGCGGCCACCCTTGAGGCCTTTCTCTCCTTTCCCGTAATGCCCATTAAGGCCCAATACGAATTTTCGTAACTCTCCGGTACTTCGAGAAATACCCGAATCACTCGGAACCTTTTCGATGTCCGAATATAGCCTTCCAATATATCGATCTTTATGGCTCGATCATTTCGAGACTCCTCGTCATGTCCGTGATCTCATCCGGGACTCTGAACAACCTTCAGTACATCAAATCACATAAACTCATAATATCAATCGTCATCGAACGTTAAGCATGCGGACCCTGCGGGTTCGAGAACTATGTAGACATGACCGAGACTCATCTCCGGTCAATGCCCAATAGCGGAACCTGGATGCTCATATTGGTTCCTACATATTCTACGAAGATCTTTATCGGTCAAACCGCATAACAACATACGTTGTTCCCTTTGTCATCAGTATGTTACTTGCCCGAGATTTGATCGTCGGTATCACCATACCTAGTTCAATCTTGTTACCGGCAAGTCTCTTTACTCGTTCCGTAATACTTCATCCCGTAACTAACTCATTAGTCACATTGCTTGCAAGGCTTATAGTGATGAGCATTACCGAGAGGGCCCAGAGATACCTCTCCGAAATACGGAGTGAGAAATCCTAATCTCGATTCATGTCAACCCAACAAACACCTTCGAAAACACCTGTAGAGCATCTTTATAATCACGTATTTATGTTGTGACGTTTGATTGCACACAAAGTGTTCCTCCGGATATTCGGGAGTTGCACAATGTCATAGTCTAAGGAACATGTATAAGTCATTAAGAAAGCAGTAGCAATAAAACTGTAACAATCATAATGCTAAGCTAACAAATGGGTCTAGTCCATCACATCATTCTCGTAATGATGTGATCCCATTCATCAAATGACAACACATGTCCATGGCTAGGAAACATAACCATCTTTGATAAACGAGCTAATCAAGTACGTAGAGGCATACTAGGGATACTTTGTTTTGCCTATGTATTCACACATTTACTATGTTTCCGGTTAATAAAATTCTAGCATAAATAATAAACATTTATCATGATATAAGGAAATAAATAATAGCTTTATTATTGCCTCTAGGGCATATTTCCTTCACGTACTACTACGTGGTAGCCATTGCCCAGTGGGCATTGACATGTGAAATGCTATTTAGTTGCACGAAGTTAGCCAATTCTCCGTTCAAAAAAAGTTAGCCAATTCTAATATGTTCTCTCTCCAAAAAATCTAATCAGTTATACATGCAGACCCTCTTGCATCTTGTCTACTGTCAAAGCATTATCGTCCACTAAGTTAGCCTTAAAGAAAAATCACCACATCACACGCTATGGCATCGCGGAACTTACCATCTGCACAATCGGAAGAGAGGACGGAATTGGGCCTTGTTTAATTGAAGAGGGAATTTAATCTTTATAATTCATTTGCATCGGGGATTGTCCATTAGATCAGTAGCTAAACACAAAGGTATTGCAAGTCACATCCGTATAGTGGATGTACAATGCCACACGGATTTTAGCGTAGCAGTTCCTCTCAGTTGACGTTGGAGTGTCCTATTTCTTTTACAATCCAATTTTGCATACTCAGTATGCATCTCATTAGAATGAGAATGTGTATTAGGTCATTATTTATTCCACCTGTAATACAATTTAGTTCTGTTGATGTAGCATTCCACATTCCTACCAACTGAAGAGTTTGGCAGTATTTTTCTGGAAACAACAAGCCTCCTCGTCGATTTTCATTGTAGAAACCATTTTCGGAAATAAGAGTATTTATCCCCATATATGCTCTTATTGCATTACAAGATTTGGCTCCCGTAGCAATGCACGGGCACGTACCTAGTAATCTTAACGGTTAGACAAATTAAGTGATCCTAATTGTGAGGCTGTAATTGATCTATGTTGTTACGTCTGCATTAGGCTGGATAGACTTAGGGATGAATATGTTTGCTGATTAGTACATCACATCACAGTTGAGATTAGGTGACACGTTTTTGTGGAAAAAGGTCCACTAATCTCCACGAGAGAACTGTCAACCAGCTCTCAAATTTTGCCTTAGATCATGTGGACAAAGTCTACCAAACATAGGGGTGGAGTGTTAAACTATCTGGATGTTCTTGACTGATCTCATGGGATTTTGTTTTTTAGGCTCCTCGACCAGCTTGGGATGTCGGCAAAGTATGACCCAGATACTTACTGCAGGCGATGCTTCATTAGTGGCAACTATGACCTGCTCAACACAAGAACGTTCCAATCCAACCTTGGTTAGTGACTATTACAGTGGCTACTCAACACAACAACATTCCAACCCAACCTTGACTAGTGACTATTACAGTGGCTGCTCAACAGAAATATGTTCCAACTGAACCTTGACTAGTGACTATTA
>NC_041392.1:84856822-84933758 GCF_002162155.2 Triticum dicoccoides
CATTGGCCCCAGCCTTCAGAGAAGTGTCATGTTGAGAAAATCCATAGGGCTTCGATAGAAATACTTGTGGTAGCAGAGATGTCAACATGAGACCAAATTTGTCTGATCTATGTGCATAGTTTCAGACCTACTTTTTTGGCAAACTATTGAACGTAGCCATGGCTGATGATTTCACTGAATAAACTGTTTGTTTATTTTTCTTATTTTCAACTTGCAGCATGGATCATAATTTTGGGTACCGCCCGAGAAATTCGGATACCGGGCAGTATCCGCGTTTCTCGCTGCCCCACGAAAAACACGCATGACGAGAAAAAATTTCAAAAATTTGAATTTAAATGCTCAAAGTGCATATAAATAGAGTGGCATCTCAGTCATAGCATCGTGCGTGGCTGTGGCCTAGTGGTAGGCGCCTACTGCAAGCTTCGGTAGGTCGCATGATCGAATTCGTTTCACTGGGCTACTGGCCAATATGTGACAGAAAGAGTTAATGTTCCTCTTATATCTAATTTTAAAAAGTTTGAATTCAAAATTTGATTACAAATTTCGTTCAAAATATGTTTGGAATTTCTCGGTAACCGTGGTAACCGAGAATCTCGCTCCCCCACGAGAAAATTTATCCATTCGGAATCCAAAACCTTGGCGTGGATCCATGAATTACACTAGACTTAAGAAAAAGAGTTACAGTACCAGCTAAACAGATTCAGAAAGTAGTATCAAAAGTTACCCTTAGGTGTCGCCCGAGCGTTGCACTACTGCATAGGCAGGCGCATCCCAACCAATCCAAATGAAATGGTTACAGTCGGTTGGATTCAAGTTTCTGTTTTGCATAAAGCTAAAGAAGCTTGTTTACATCTTATTATGTGGCATTGAAGCTAGCCGTGGCCGGGCATACACATTGGCAGCCAGTCGAGTTGAAGCTGGCCGTGGCCGGGCCCGGGCATAGACATATTGGCAGCCAGTACGTGAGCGTTGGCGAGGAGGTGATGTTTCGAGAGAGTTGGTTGTAGTTCAAGACACTGATGTGGAGAATAACGTAATAAATAGTCAACGGTGCCTGGCCGGGGAAAGAGGGGCGAGACGGTCTCACCATGGAGCACGGAGATGCACTTTTTTTGTCTATGGAAAATATTGAAAGGACAATGGAGGTGGGAATAAGAAAAGAAAACTTAAACTTCTACTGGATTAACAAATTTTCATACAGGAAATCGATTCATCGCAGCAGTGTAATCTAGTGGCAGCCTGGCAGGTACGTAAAGCTCACCACGACAATTTTCCGATACATGAACCGGGAGCAGACACTACACCACAGGAGAGCTTAGGTGATACGTTTGTGTGTGCAAAGTTAATCTCCAGCTAATATTCCAGTTTGTTAGGTCATAGGACGGTGACAACGAAACGTATTAGCTGGTTGCCAATAAACTAGAATATTAGCTGGTTGCCAATAATGAACATCAAGCTCATTATTGACGGTTGTTTTTTCATGTGTCAATGTAATGATCAAATGCTCATAGGACGGTGGCAACGAAATAAGAAGAAGTAGTGCCTTATCCTCGTCCTCAATCTTCACATCCAGACGCGCTAGATCCGTGACCAATTGATTAAAGGCATTCACATGCTCCGCAAGATCCGACCCCTTCTGCATCTTCAGCCCATAAAACTTTTGCTTCAAATACAACTTATTGGTCGCTGACTTGGACATGTAACGATTTGCCAACTTGTCCCAAATTCCTTTAGAAGTATCTTCGCCCATGACATGATACATGACCTGATCCGCAAGACAAAGCCGTATGGTAGCGGCCGCCTGCACTTGCATATCCTCCCACACATCGTTGTCAACCTTGACCGACTTCGTCTCCTGCAAACCCTTCAAGATTCCCTGCTGCGCCAGAATATCCTTGACTTTTGTCTGCCATAGATCGAAGTTACCCGTGCCATTGAATTTCTCCAAATCAAACCTGGTGAATCCCGACACCATGCCGAGCCGCGATCTAACCGACCTGTTGCCACCGGTCTGACCGCCCTTATTTTCTTCTGCGACTTCCTCACGAAAAAGACCACTGATCCTGTATTTCTTGTCTGAAGCCACGCCGCAATCCGCGATCTAACCAGAACCCTGACTTGCACCGCACCCAATCTGCCCTTCAGAAAAAACCGTAGCTGCTCAAACTAGCTCTCGCCGAAAACTAGCCCGCTCCACCTTTTTTCTAAACCTGCAGATTGATTTTTGTGTGCGCTTACCAAGCCTCGTCGTCACAGCCTTTTATTACCCGCTGAACACCACCGGCCCTATCTTTTCCTCTCTGACACGAAAAGCCGAGTCCAAAGCTGCCACGGTTCGCACAATCTCCAAATCAAGTCCAACGCTGGTCATGCACGGACCCAAACACGTATGCGCGCACATATCTCCTGATTTTAATCAAAACACCCTGTAGGCAGGCTTGTCCCCTGGACCACGCACACATCATCTTCCTTTTAAACTGGAACGCACATGCATGTATAGTATCCCCTGGACTCCTGCACGTAGTTGTTTTGATTATTTCTTTCCTTGCGCCCATGCCATCCATCGGAGACCTGCTGCCGCACGTAACTGAACATCTCGCGTACGCAGCTTGCCGTGACTTTCCTTTTCTCTATCCGTGTACCTCTGGAAAAAAATCCGCCGCTGTATCCGACGACAACTCGCCTTCCTGGTCCCTGTTTATTGGTTCTCGCCGGCAATCTGTCCAGCCCTGTCGCACGTACGTGCCGCACGTCAACCCTGCCACAACAGTCAGCCATCTTGCGTATCATCCGTGCACGAGCTGTGCCATACCCTGGCCATGCGCGTCGTCGACACAATCCGTCCGCAGTGCCGCGCCGCCGCCCTTGTACAACACCGAGCGCATCGTCTCGATGCTCTCACACTTCGATCTATTTGGCCGTCCCCACGTCTGGTCGCCGGTCTGATCGCGAGCCGAATCCGTCACCTCCGCAACGTCTTCAACAGCCACCACGCCGGTCCGATCGCCACGTCTAGCCGATCTTTACCGACCGCAGCCCATCGAACGGTTCAGGCCTTCTGCCCGAAGTGTCCGACACCACCGATCGCATCCGCGATCGCCGCCATGCTTCACCTTGCGCCAATCGGACGTTCCCTGACACCCATCGAGCATGATCCTCGTACCTTCGGATGATCTTCCGCATAGCCTTCTCGCAACCTTGCTCATGATACCACTTGTTAGAATAAAACGCTAATGCAAGATCATAGACGACACACCGAGGCACGATATTTTTTAACGAGGTTCACCGATACGGCTACATCCCCGGGGCATGACTACGGGCGCTCCTCCCCAAGATACCGTAACACCGTCCGCCCGGGCGCCGACACAAGCCGTCGGCTCCCCCGCGTACCTGTTGCTATCAAGTCGTCATGAGTTACAACGTGGGGTGCCCCTCCGTATATAAGAGGCCTATGATACAAGTGTCCGACTCCTACAAAACTCGTACCTAACCACACCAATTACAACTCCAAGTCCATGTAACCCCTTGCGTACATAATATTCGACACAAATATAACAGTATGCATTGGAGAGTCATGAAGGACGTACACATGCAAGTGGGTCCAGCCAGGGATTATTTAGCAACCACCAAGCCATGTACGTGCATGAAAGAAATGACTCATACACTAGCATGTTTGATAATCAAAAAAGGAGAGATATGATTATCCAGGGAGCAAGCAACAATTTGAATGGCTAGGAAAGTGCTGGTGGTTTCGTTCCAGATATAAAGTGATCTATTTCTTTTCTTGCCTATATAAAAGGAAAATATCGATGTGATCAGGGTGGCTAGATCATGGGACTTGCTTTCCCTTTTTCTTGAGTATTTGACAAAAAACTATTATATTAGGGGTTCCCGTCCCACAGAACTACCACATTTAAAAAAATGACTAATAACTATAAAAAAATTCTAATTTTATGACTAAAAACTACCACTTTTAAAATATGGTCAGTTTAGACCGATTTAACCGAGTTTACGACAGGTGGGACCCACCTATCAGGGCTGATGTGGCGGTAAAGTCAACTCCATTTGTTTTGACCATTAGTGTTGACCGTTATGACAGGTGAGGCCCACATCAACCTTCTTCTTCCTCCTTCTCTCTTTTTGGCATTTCAACAAACATCTTATGTGCATGGGAGGAAAGCAGGTGGCTACGGACGAGGATGGACGCGAGCGTGCTAATCCAGCTACTCCCGCGTTGATTGGGAGGAGCAGGTGAGGAAGCCAAACAAACAACTGCAGCTGACCGGGGACATGGCCGCGCGGCGTCGTGCACCGGACGGGTACGCGGCGTCGGTGGAGCCGAGCGCGAGCGCCGGGTCCACGTGGCCGGCCGACTCGGTGGTGCGGGTGGTGCTCAGTGGAGGTATACCGTATACGCGGGCGTGGCTACACCCAGGGACGAATCCAAGGGGGGACGAGGGGGGGGCTAGACCCCCCCTAACGATTTTTTCCTCCCCTTAATAGCGGTTGGTTGGTTGACTAATTTAGCATCTGCGTGACTAATTCTGCGGTTCTGCCCCCCCTGTGAAACGCAACGTCACCTGAAAACTCTGAAACTCTCAGGCCCCAACCCATCAACTGCAGACAGAAGCCCATATAGATCAGTTGGAAACCAGCAACACACATCAGCCTGTAAGTGGATGCGGGCCGTCCGCGGCACCCACGTCCAAGCCCGCAAAAATCGCGTACGTGGACACCCGCGTCTAATCGCCGAAATTATGTGGGACTTGCGGGCTTGTCCCACGGAACCCACGTTGATCCCACATCTGCCAACGCTACGCTAAAAAATCACACGACCACGAGATTGACTTGACCTTGCGGACTGAGCGCGGCGAGCAGCAGCCAGAGCGCCGCAGCTAGGTCCGGCCCAACCCATCCTACCTCACTGCCGTCGTTTCCGCCCTCCATGCCGCCAGGCCCGTCTGACCCTGACGTTGCTTCCGCAGTCGCCTCCCTCCTCGTCATCTTCACCCACCACATCTCCTCCCCGCTACCATTAGCTGCCGCTTGTACCTCATCGAGAATTCGAGACCTTCGGGTGACCTGAGTGTTGGAAATATGCCCTAGAGGCAATAATAAAAGTATTATTATATTTCCTTGTTCATGATAATTGTCTTTTATTCATGCTATAACTGTATTATCCGGAAATCGTAATACACGTGTGAATACATAGACCACAATATGTCCCTAGTGAGCCTCTAGTTGACTAGCTCGTTGTGATCAACAGATAGTCATGGTTTCCTGGCTATGGACATTGGATGTCGTTGATAACGGGATCACATCATTAGGAGAATGATGTGATGGACACGACCCAATCCTAAGCCTAGCACAAAAGGTCGTGTAGTTCGTTTGCTAGAGCTTTGCCAATGTCAAGTATCTCTTCCTTCGACCATGAGAGCGTGTAACTCCTGGATACCGTAGGAGTGCTTTGGGTGTATCAAACGTCACAACGTAACTGGGTGACTATAAAGGTGCACTACAGGTATCTCCGAAAGTATCTATTGTTTTATGCGGATCGAGACTGGGATTTGTCACTCCATGTAAACGGAGAGGTATCTCTGGGCCCACTCGGTAGGACATCATCATTTGCGCAATGTGACCAAGGAGTTGATCACGGGATGATGTGTTACGGAACGAGTAAAGAGACTTGCCGGTAACGAGATTGAACAAGGTATAAGGATACCGACGATCGAATCTCGGGCAAGTACAATACCGCTAGACAAAGGGAATTGTATACGGGATTGATTAAGTCCTTGACATCGTGGTTCATCCGATGAGATCATCGTGGAACATGTGGGAGCCATCATGGGTATCCAGATCCCGCTGTTGGTTATTGACCGGAGAACGTCTCAGTCATGTATGCATGTCTCCCGAACCCGTAGGGTCTACACACTTAAGGTTCGATGACGCTAGGGTTATATAGGAAGCTTGTATGTGGTAACCGAATGTTGTTCGGAGTCCCGGATGAGATCCCGGACGTCACGAGGAGTTCCG
Source organism: Triticum dicoccoides (assembly GCF_002162155.2). Lineage (NCBI taxonomy): Eukaryota > Viridiplantae > Streptophyta > Magnoliopsida > Poales > Poaceae > Triticum > Triticum dicoccoides. The sequence continues at coordinate 84,862,856 of NC_041392.1, forward strand.
GAATGGTCCGGAGGTAAAGATTTATATATAGGAAGTCCTGTTTCGGCCATCGGGACAAGTTTCGGGGTCATCGGTATTGTACCGGGACCACCGGAAGGGTCCCGGGGGCCCACCGGGTGGGGCCACCTGCCTTGGGGGGCCACATGGGCTGTAGGGGGTGCGCCTTGGCCTACATGGGCCAAGGGCACCAGCCCCAAGAGGCCCATGCGCCTAGGGAACCCTAGAGGGAAGAGTCCTCAAGGGGGAAGGCACCTCCGAGGTGCCTTGGGGAGGATGGACTCCTCCCCCCCTCTTGGCCGCACCCCTTTCTTGGAGAAAGGGGCAAGGCTGCGCCTCCCCCCTCTCCCTTGCCCCTATATATAGTGGAGGGGAGGGAGGGCATCCATACCTGAGCCCTTGGCGCCTCCCTCCCTCCCGTGACACCTCCTCCTCTCCCGTAGGTGCTTGGCGAAGCCCTGCAGGATAGCCACGCTCCTCCATCACCACCATGCCGTTGTGCTGCTGCTGGATGGAGTCTTCCTCAACCTCTCCCTCTCTCCTTGCTGGATCAAGGCGTGGAAGACGTCACCGGGCTGTACGTGTGTTGAACGCGGAGGTGCCGTCCGTTCGGCACTTGATCATCGGTGATTTGAATCACGGCGAGTACGACTCCATCAACCCCGTTCACTTGAACGCTTCCGCTTAGCGATCTACAAGGGTATGTAGATGCACTCTCTTTCTACTCGTTGCTGGTTTCTCCATAGATAGATCTTGGTGATACGTAGGAAAATTTTTGAATTTCTACTACGTTCCCCAACAGTGGCATCATGAGCTAGGTCTATTGCGTAGATTCTTTGCACGAGTAGAACACAAAGTAGTTGTGGGCGTTGATGTTGCTCAATATGCTTACCGTTACTAGTCCAATCTTGTTTCGACGGTATTGTGGGATGAAGCGGCCCGGACCGACCTTACACGTACTCTTACGTGAGACAGGTTCCACCGATTGACATGCACTTGGTGCATAAGGTGGCTAGCGGGTGCCAGTCTCTCCCACTTTAGTCAGAACGGATTCGATGAAAAGGGTCCTTATGAAGGGTAAATAGCAATTGACATATCACGTTGTGGTTTTGCGTAGGTAAGAAACGTTCTTGCTAGAAACCCATAGCAGCCACGTAAAACATGCAACAACAATTAGAGGACGTCTAACTTGTTTTTGCAGGGTATGCTTTGTGATGTGATATGGCCAACAAGAATGTGATGAATGATATGTGTTGTATGAGATTGATCATGTTCTTGTAATAGGATTCACGACTTGCATGTCGATGAGTATGACAACCGGCAGGAGCCATAGGAGTTGTCTTAATTTATTGTATGACCTGCGTGTCATTGAACAACGCCATGTAATTACTTTACTTTATTGCTAACCGGTAGCCATAGTAGTAGAAGTAATAAGTTGGCGAGACGACTTCATGGAGACACGATGATGGAGATCATGATGATGGAGATCATGGTGTCATGCCGGTGACGATGATGATCATGGAGCCCCGAAGATGGAGATCAATGGAGCTATATGATATTGGCCATATCATGTCACTACTATATAATTGCATGTGATGTTTATTATGTTTATGCATCTTGTTTACTTAGGACGACGGTAGTAAATAAGATGATCCCTTACAACAATTTCAAGAAGTGTTCTCCCCTAACTGTGCACCGTTGCTACAGTTCGTCGCTTCTAAGCACCACGTGATGATCGGGTGTGATGGATTCTTACGTTCACATACAACGGGTGTAAGACAGATTTACACAGCAATACACTTAGGGTTAACTTGACGAGCCTAGCATGTACAGACATGGCCTCGGAACACGGAGACCGAAAGGTCGAGCATGAGTCGTATAGTGGATACAATCAACATGAAGATGTTCACCGATGATGACTAGTCCGTCTCACGTGATGATCGGACACGGCCTAGTTTGAGTCGGATCATGTGATCACTTAGATGACCAAAGGGATGTCTATCTGAGTGGGAGTTCATAAGATGAACTTAATTATCTTGAACATAGTCAAAAGACCTTTTGCAAATTATGTCGTAAGCTCACGCTCTAGTTCTACTGTTTAGATATGTTCCTAGAGAAAATATAGTTGAAAGTTGACAGTAGCAATTATGCGGACAGTAGAAAGCTTATGTCCTTAATGCACCACTCAGTGTGCTGAACCCCAAATGTCGTTTGTGGATGTTGTGAACATCAGACATACACGTTTTGATAACTACGTGATAGTTCAGTGAAACGGTTTAGAGTTGAGGCATCAAAGACGTTTTTCGAAATGTCGCGGAACATATGAGATGTTTCGAGGGCTGAAATTGGGATTTCAGGCTCGTGCCCACGTCAAGAGGTATGAGACCTCCGACGATTTTCTTAACCTGCAAACTAACGGAGAAAAGCTCAATCGTTGAGCTTGTGCTCAGATTGTCTGAGTGCAACAATCACTTGAATCAAGTGGGAGTTAATCTTCCATTTGAGATAGTGATGTTTCTCCAAAGTCATTGCCACCAAGCTGCAGGAGCTTTGTGATGAACTATAACATATCAGGGATAGATATGATGATCCTTGAGGTATTCGCGTTGTTTGACATCGCTAAAGTAGAAATCAAGAAGGAGCATCAATTGTTGATGAAACCACTAGTTTCAAGAAGGGCAAGGGCAAGAAGGGATACTTCATGAAACGGCAAATCAGCTGCTGCTCTAGTGAAGAAACCCAAGGTTGAACCCAAACCCGAGACTAAGTGCTTCTGTAATAAGGGGAACAAACACTGGAGCAGAATTACCCTAGATACTTGGTAGATGAGAAGGCTGGCAAGGTCGATAGAAGTATATTGGATATACATTATGTTAATGTGTACTTTACTAGTATTCCTAGTAGCACCAGGGTATTAGATACCGGTTCAGTTGCTAAGTGTTAGTAACTCGAAATAAAGGCTACGGAATAAACGGAGACTAGCTAATGGTGAGCTGACGATATGTGTTGGAAGTGTTTCCAATGTTGATATGATCAAGCATTGCACGCTCCCTCTACCATCGAGATTGGTGTTTGCGTTGAGCATAGACATGATTGGATTATGTCTATCGCAATACGGTTATTCATTTAAGGAGAATAATGGTTACTCTGTTTATTTGAATAATACCTTGAATGGTCTTGCACCTAAAATGAATGGTTTATTGAATCTCGATCGTAGTGATACACATGTTCATGCCAAAAGATAGTAATGATAGTACCACCTACTTGTGGCACTGCCACGTAAGTCATATCGGTATAAAACACATGAAGAAGCTCCATGTTGATGGATCTTTGGGCTCACTCGTTTTTGAAAAGTTTGAGACATGCGAACCATGTCTATTGGTGTATATGCATGAAGAAACTCCATGCAAATGGATCGGTTGGACTCACTTGATTTTGAATCATTTGAGATATGCAAATCATACCACATAGGCAAGATGACTGAAAAGCCTCGGTTTCAGTAAAATGGAACAAGATAGCAACTTGTTGGAAGCAAACACATTTTGATGTGTGCAGTCCAATGAGTGCTGAGGCATGCAGTGAATATCATTATGATTCTTACTTCACAGATGATTCGAGTAGATGTCGAGAATATTTACTTGATGAAACACAAGTCTGAATTATTGAATGGTTCAAGTAATTTCAGTGTGAGGTAGAAGATCATTGTGACAAGAGGATAAAATGTCTATGATACGATCATAGAGATGAATATCTGAGTTACGAGTTTTGGCACACAATTAAGACATTGTGGAAATTTTTTCGCAATAAATACCGCCTGGAACACCATGGTGTGATGGTGTGTCCGAACATCATAGTTGCACCCTATTGGATATGGTGCGTACCATGATGTCTCTTATCGAATTACCACTATTGTTCGGGGGTTAGGCATTAGAGACAACCGCATTCACTTTAATAGGGCACCACGTAAATCCGTTGAGATGACACCGTATGAATTATGGTTTAGAGAAACCTAAGTTGTCGTTTCTTAAAGGTTTGGGGCTGCGATGCTTATGTGAAAAAGTTTCAGGTTGATAAGCTCGAACCCAAAGCAGATAAAATGCATCTTCATAGGACACCCAAAACAGTTGCGTATACCTCCTAATTCAGATCCGAAAGCAACATGGATTGTTTCTTGAATCGGGTCCTTTCTCGAGAAAAGGTTTGTCTCGAAAAGTTGAGTGGGAGGATGGTGGAGACTTGATGAGGTTATTGAACCATCACTTCAACAAGTGTGTAGCAGGGCACAGGAAGTTGTTCCCGTGGCACCTACACCAATTGAAGTGGAAGCTTATGATAGTGATCATGAAGTTTCAGATCAAGTCACTGCCGTACCTCGTAGGGTGACAAGGATACGTACTACTTCAGAGTGGTACAGTAATCCTGTCTTGAAGGTCATGTTGCTAGACAAAAATGAACCTACGAACTATGGAGAAGTGATGGTGGGCCCAAATTCCTACAAATGGTTAGAAGCCATGAAATCCGAGATAGGATCCATGTATCAGAACAAAGCATGGACTTTGGTGGACTTGCCCGATGATCGGCAAGTCATTGAGATAAATGGATCTTTAAGAAGAAGACGGACGTGGATGGTAATGTAACCATCTATGGAGCTCGACTTGTGACGAAAAGTTTTTCACAAGTTCAAGGAGTTGACTACGATGAGATTTTCTCATCCGTAGCGATGCTTAAGTCCGTCGGGTTCATGTTAGCATTAGCTGCATTTATGAAATCTGGCAGATGGATGTCAAAACGAGTTTCCTTACCAGTTTTCGTAAGGAAAGGTTGTATGTGATACAATCAGAAAAGTTTTGTCGATCCTAAGGATGCTAAAAGGTACGCTAGCTCCAGCGATCCTTCTAAGGACTGGAGTAAGCATCTCGGAGTTGGAATGTACACTTTGATGAGATGATCAAAGATTTTGGGTTTATACAAAGTTTATGAGAAACTTGTATTTCCAAAGAAGTGAGTGGGAGCACTATAGAATTTCTGATGAGTATATGTTCTTGACATATTGTTGATCAGAAATGATGTAGAATTTCTAGAAAGCATATAGGGTTATTTGAAAACTGTTTTTCAATGGAAAACCTGGATTAGGCTACTTGAACAATAAGCATCAAGATCTATAAGGATAGATCAAAACGCTTAATAGTACTTTCAAATGAGCACGTACCTTGACATGATCTTGAAGGTGTCCAAGATGAATCAGTCAAAGAAGGAGTTCTTGCCTGAGTTGTAAGGTATGAAGTTAAGACTTAAAGCTCGACCACGGCAGAAGAAAGAGAAAGGACGAGTGTCGTCCCCTATGCTTAAGTCGTAGGCTCTACAATATGCTATGCTCTGTACCGCACCTGAAGTGTGCCTTGCCATGAGTCAGTCAAGGGGTACAAGAGTGATCCAAGAATAGATCACAGGACAGCGGTCAAAGTTATCCTTAGTAACTAGTGGACTAAGGAATTTTCTTGATTATGGAGGTGATAAAGAGTTTGACGTAAAGAGTTATGTCGATGCAAGCTTAACACCTATCCGGATAGCTCTGAGTAGAAATACCGGATACGTATAATGGAGCAACTTTTAGTATAGCTCCAAGTAGAACAATTATTTGGATTAGCTCCAAATAGAGCGTGGTAGCTACATCTAGGAGATGACATAGAGATTTGTAAAACACACACGGATCTGAAAGGTTCGGACCCGTTGACTAAAACCTCTCTCACAAGCAACATGATCAAACCTAAAACTCATTGAGTGTTAATCACATAGTGATGTGAACTAGACTACTGATTCTAGTAAACTCTTGGGTGTTAGTCACATGGCGATGTGACCTGTGAGTGTTAATCACATGGCGATGTGAACTAGATTATTGACTCTAGTGCAAGTGGGAGACTGTTGGAAATATGCCCTAGAGGCAATAATAAAAGTATTATTATATTTCCTTGTTCATGATAATTGTCTTTTATTCATGCTATAACTGTATTATCCGGAAATCGTAATACACGTGTGAATACATAGACCACAATATGTCCCTAGTGAGCCTCTAGTTGACTAGCTCGTTGTGATCAACAGATAGTCATGGTTTCCTGGCTATGGACATTGGATGTCGTTGATAACGGGATCGCATCATTAGGAGAATGATGTGATGGACAAGACCCAATCCTAAGCCTAGCAGAAAAGGTCGTGTAGTTCGTTTGCTAGAGCTTTGCCAATGTCAAGTATCTCTTCCTTCGACCATGAGAGCGTGTAACTCCTGGATACCGTAGGAGTGCTTTGGGTGTATCAAACGTCACAACATAACTGGGTGACTATAAAGGTGCACTACAGGTATCTCCGAAAGTATCTATTGTTTTATGCGGATCGAGACTGGGATTTGTCACTCCGTGTAAACGGAGAGGTATCTCTGGGCCCACTCGGTAGGACATCATCATTTGCGCAATGTGACCAAGGAGTTGATCACGGGATGATGTGTTACGGAACGAGTAAAGAGACTTGCCGGTAACGAGATTGAACAAGGTATAAGGATACCGACGATCGAATCTCGGGCAAGTACAATACCGCTAGACAAAGGGAATTGTATACGGGATTGATTAAGTCCTTGACATCGTGGTTCATCCGATGAGATCATCGTGGAACATGTGGGAGCCATCATGGGTATCCAGATCCCGCTGTTGGTTATTGACCGGAGAACGTCTCAGTCATGTCTGCATGTCTCCCGAACCCGTAGGGTCTACACACTTAAGGTTCGATGACGCTAGGGTTATATAGGAAGCTTGTATGTGGTAACCGAATGTTGTTCGGAGTCCCGGATGAGATCCCGGACGTCACGAGGAGTTCCGGAATGGTCCGGAGGTAAAGATTTATATATAGGAAGTCCTGTTTCGGCCATCGGGACAAGTTTCGGGGTCATCGGTATTGTACCGGGACCACCGGAAGGGTCCCGGGGGCCCACCGGGTGGGGCCACCTGCCTTGGGGGGCCACATGGGCTGTAGGGGGTGCGCCTTGGCCTACATGGGCCAAGGGCACCAGCCCCAAGAGGCCCATGCGCCTAGGGAACCCTAGAGGGAAGAGTCCTCAAGGGGGAAGGCACCTCCGAGGTGCCTTGGGGAGGATGGACTCCTCCCCCCCTCTTGGCCGCACCCCTTTCTTGGAGAAAGGGGCAAGGCTGCGCCTCCCCCCTCTCCCTTGCCCCTATATATAGTGGAGGGGAGGGAGGGCATCCATACCTGAGCCCTTGGCGCCTCCCTCCCTCCCGTGACACCTCCTCCTCTCCCGTAGGTGCTTGGCGAAGCCCTGCAGGATAGCCACGCTCCTCCATCACCACCATGCCGTTGTGCTGCTGCTGGATGGAGTCTTCCTCAACCTCTCCCTCTCTCCTTGCTGGATCAAGGCGTGGAAGACGTCACCGGGCTGTACGTGTGTTGAACGCGGAGGTGCCGTCCGTTCGGCACTTGATCATCGGTGATTTGAATCACGGCGAGTACGACTCCATCAACCCCGTTCACTTGAACGCTTCCGCTTAGCGATCTACAAGGGTATGTAGATGCACTCTCTTTCTACTCGTTGCTGGTTTCTCCATAGATAGATCTTGGTGATACGTAGGAAATTTTTTGAATTTCTGCTACGTTCCCCAACAGTGGCATCATGAGCTAGGTCTATTGCGTAGATTCTTTGCACGAGTAGAACACAAAGTAGTTGTGGGCGTTGATGTTGCTCAATATGCTTACCGTTACTAGTCCAATCTTGTTTCGACGGTATTGTGGGATGAAGCGGCCCGGACCGACCTTACACGTACTCTTACGTGAGACAGGTTCCACCGATTGACATGCACTTGGTGCATAAGGTGGCTAGCGGGTGCCAGTCTCTCCCACTTTAGTCAGAACGGATTCGATGAAAAGGGTCCTTATGAAGGGTAAATAGCAATTGACATATCACGTTGTGGTTTTGCGTAGGTAAGAAACGTTCTTGCTAGAAACCCATAGCAGCCACGTAAAACATGCAACAACAATTAGAGGACGTCTAACTTGTTTTTGCAGGGTATGCTTTGTGATGTGATATGGCCAACAAGAATGTGATGAATGATATGTGTTGTATGAGATTGATCATGTTCTTGTAATAGGATTCACGACTTGCATGTCGATGAGTATGACAACCGGCAGGAGCCATAGGAGTTGTCTTAATTTATTGTATGACCTGCGTGTCATTGAACAACGCCATGTAATTACTTTACTTTATTGCTAACCGGTAGCCATAGTAGTAGAAGTAATAAGTTGGCGAGACGACTTCATGGAGACACGATGATGGAGATCATGATGATGGAGATCATGGTGTCATGCCGGTGACGATGATGATCATGGAGCCCCGAAGATGGAGATCAATGGAGCTATATGATATTGGCCATATCATGTCACTACTATATAATTGCATGTGATGTTTATTATGTTTATGCATCTTGTTTACTTAGGACGACGGTAGTAAATAAGATGATCCCTTACAACAATTTCAAGAAGTGTTCTCCCCTAACTGTGCACCGTTGCTACAGTTCGTCGCTTCTAAGCACCACGTGATGATCGGGTGTGATGGATTCTTACGTTCACATACAACGGGTGTAAGACAGATTTACACAGCAATACACTTAGGGTTAACTTGACGAGCCTAGCATGTACAGACATGGCCTCGGAACACGGAGACCGAAAGGTCGAGCATGAGTCGTATAGTGGATACAATCAACATGAAGATGTTCACCGATGATGACTAGTCCGTCTCACGTGATGATCGGACACGGCCTAGTTTGAGTCGGATCATGTGATCACTTAGATGACCAAAGGGATGTCTATCTGAGTGGGAGTTCATAAGATGAACTTAATTATCTTGAACATAGTCAAAAGACCTTTTGCAAATTATGTCGTAAGCTCACGCTCTAGTTCTACTGTTTAGATATGTTCCTAGAGAAAATATAGTTGAAAGTTGACAGTAGCAATTATGCGGACAGTAGAAAGCTTATGTCCTTAATGCACCACTCAGTGTGCCGAACCCCAAATGTCGTTTGTGGATGTTGTGAACATCAGACATACACGTTTTGATAACTACGTGATAGTTCAGTGAAACGGTTTAGAGTTGAGGCATCAAAGACGTTTTTCGAAATGTCGCGGAACATATGAGATGTTTCGAGGGCTGAAATTGGGATTTCAGGCTCGTGCCCACGTCAAGAGGTATGAGACCTCCGACGATTTTCTTAACCTGCAAACTAACGGAGAAAAGCTCAATCGTTGAGCTTGTGCTCAGATTGTCTGAGTGCAACAATCACTTGAATCAAGTGGGAGTTAATCTTCCATTTGAGATAGTGATGTTTCTCCAAAGTCATTGCCACCAAGCTGCAGGAGCTTTGTGATGAACTATAACATATCAGGGATAGATATGATGATCCTTGAGGTATTCGCGTTGTTTGACATCGCGAAAGTAGAAATCAAGAAGGAGCATCAATTGTTGATGAAACCACTAGTTTCAAGAAGGGCAAGGGCAAGAAGGGATACTTCATGAAACGGCAAATCAGCTGCTGCTCTAGTGAAGAAACCCAAGGTTGAACCCAAACCCGAGACTAAGTGCTTCTGTAATAAGGGGAACAAACACTGGAGCAGAATTACCCTAGATACTTGGTAGATGAGAAGGCTGGCAAGGTCGATAGAAGTATATTGGATATACATTATGTTAATGTGTACTTTACTAGTATTCCTAGTAGCACCAGGGTATTAGATACCGGTTCAGTTGCTAAGTGTTAGTAACTCGAAATAAAGGCTACGGAATAAACGGAGACTAGCTAATGGTGAGCTGACGATATGTGTTGGAAGTGTTTCCAATGTTGATATGATCAAGCATTGCACGCTCCCTCTACCATCGAGATTGGTGTTTGCGTTGAGCATAGACATGATTGGATTATGTCTATCGCAATACGGTTATTCATTTAAGGAGAATAATGGTTACTCTGTTTATTTGAATAATACCTTGAATGGTCTTGCACCTAAAATGAATGGTTTATTGAATCTCGATCGTAGTGATACACATGTTCATGCCAAAAGATAGTAATGATAGTACCACCTACTTGTGGCACTGCCACGTAAGTCATATCGGTATAAAACACATGAAGAAGCTCCATGTTGATGGATCTTTGGGCTCACTCGTTTTTGAAAAGTTTGAGACATGCGAACCATGTCTATTGGTGTATATGCATGAAGGAACTCCATGCAAATGGATCGGTTGGACTCACTTGATTTTGAATCATTTGAGATATGCAAATCATACCACATAGGCAAGATGACTGAAAAGCCTCGGTTTCAGTAAAATGGAACAAGATAGCAACTTGTTGGAAGCAAACACATTTTGATGTGTGCAGTCCAATGAGTGCTGAGGCATGCAGTGAATATCATTATGATTCTTACTTCACAGATGATTCGAGTAGATGTCGAGAATATTTACTTGATGAAACACAAGTCTGAATTATTGAATGGTTCAAGTAATTTCAGTGTGAGGTAGAAGATCATTGTGACAAGAGGATAAAATGTCTATGATATGATCATAGAGATGAATATCTGAGTTACGAGTTTTGGCACACAATTAAGACATTGTGGAAATTTTTTCGCAATAAATACCGCCTGGAACACCATGGTGTGATGGTGTGTCCGAACATCATAGTTGCACCCTATTGGATATGGTGCGTACCATGATGTCTCTTATCGAATTACCACTATTGTTCGGGGGTTAGGCATTAGAGACAACCGCATTCACTTTAATAGGGCACCACGTAAATCCGTTGAGATGACACCGTATGAATTATGGTTTAGAGAAACCTAAGTTGTCGTTTCTTAAAGGTTTGGGGCTGCGATGCTTATGTGAAAAAGTTTCAGGTTGATAAGCTCGAACCCAAAGCAGATAAAATGCATCTTCATAGGACACCCAAAACAGTTGCGTATACCTCCTAATTCAGATCCGAAAGCAACATGGATTGTTTCTTGAATCGGGTCCTTTCTCGAGAAAAGGTTTGTCTCGAAAAGTTGAGTGGGAGGATGGTGGAGACTTGATGAGGTTATTGAACCATCACTTCAACAAGTGTGTAGCAGGGCACAGGAAGTTGTTCCCGTGGCACCTACACCAATTGAAGTGGAAGCTTATGATAGTGATCATGAAGTTTCAGATCAAGTCACTGCCGTACCTCGTAGGGTGACAAGGATACGTACTACTTCAGAGTGGTACAGTAATCCTGTCTTGAAGGTCATGTTGCTAGACAAAAATGAACCTACGAACTATGGAGAAGTGATGGTGGGCCCAAATTCCTACAAATGGTTAGAAGCCATGAAATCCGAGATAGGATCCATGTATCAGAACAAAGCATGGACTTTGGTGGACTTGCCCGATGATCGGCAAGTCATTGAGATAAATGGATCTTTAAGAAGAAGACGGACGTGGATGGTAATGTAACCATCTATGGAGCTCGACTTGTGACGAAAAGTTTTTCACAAGTTCAAGGAGTTGACTACGATGAGATTTTCTCATCCGTAGCGATGCTTAAGTCCGTCGGGTTCATGTTAGCATTAGCTGCATTTATGAAATCTGGCAGATGGATGTCAAAACGAGTTTCCTTACCAGTTTTCGTAAGGAAAGGTTGTATGTGATACAATCAGAAAAGTTTTGTCGATCCTAAGGATGCTAAAAGGTACGCTAGCTCCAGCGATCCTTCTAAGGACTGGAGTAAGCATCTCGGAGTTGGAATGTACACTTTGATGAGATGATCAAAGATTTTGGGTTTATACAAAGTTTATGAGAAACTTGTATTTCCAAAGAAGTGAGTGGGAGCACTATAGAATTTCTGATGAGTATATGTTCTTGACATATTGTTGATCAGAAATGATGTAGAATTTCTAGAAAGCATATAGGGTTATTTGAAAACTGTTTTTCAATGGAAAACCTGGATTAGGCTACTTGAACAATAAGCATCAAGATCTATAAGGATAGATCAAAACGCTTAATAGTACTTTCAAATGAGCACGTACCTTGACATGATCTTGAAGGTGTCCAAGATGAATCAGTCAAAGAAGGAGTTCTTGCCTGAGTTGTAAGGTATGAAGTTAAGACTTAAAGCTCGACCACGGCAGAAGAAAGAGAAAGGATGAGTGTCGTCCCCTATGCTTAAGTCGTAGGCTCTACAATATGCTATGCTCTGTACCGCACCTGAAGTGTGCCTTGCCATGAGTCAGTCAAGGGGTACAAGAGTGATCCAAGAATAGATCACAGGACAGCGGTCAAAGTTATCCTTAGTAACTAGTGGACTAAGGAATTTTCTCGATTATGGAGGTGATAAAGAGTTCGACGTAAAGAGTTATGTCGATGCAAGCTTAACACCTATCCGGATAGCTCTGAGTAGAAATACCGGATACGTATAATGGAGCAACTTTTAGTATAGCTCCAAGTAGAACAGTTATTTGGATTAGCTCCAAATAGAGCGTGGTAGCTACATCTAGGAGATGACATAGAGATTTGTAAAACACACACGGATCTGAAAGGTTCGGACCCGTTGACTAAAACCTCTCTCACAAGCAACATGATCAAACCTAAAACTCATTGAGTGTTAATCACATAGTGATGTGAACTAGACTACTGATTCTAGTAAACTCTTGGGTGTTAGTCACATGGCGATGTGACCTGTGAGTGTTAATCACATGGCGATGTGAACTAGATTATTGACTCTAGTGCAAGTGGGAGACTGTTGGAAATATGCCCTAGAGGCAATAATAAAAGTATTATTATATTTCCTTGTTCATGATAATTGTCTTTTATTCATGCTATAACTGTATTATCCGGAAATCGTAATACACGTGTGAATACATAGACCACAATATGTCCCTAGTGAGCCTCTAGTTGACTAGCTCGTTGTGATCAACAGATAGTCATGGTTTCCTGGCTATGGACATTGGATGTCGTTGATAACGGGATCGCATCATTAGGAGAATGATGTGATGGACAAGACCCAATCCTAAGCCTAGCAGAAAAGGTCGTGTAGTTCGTTTGCTAGAGCTTTGCCAATGTCAAGTATCTCTTCCTTCGACCATGAGAGCGTGTAACTCCTGGATACCGTAGGAGTGCTTTGGGTGTATCAAACGTCACAACATAACTGGGTGACTATAAAGGTGCACTACAGGTATCTCCGAAAGTATCTATTGTTTTATGCGGATCGAGACTGGGATTTGTCACTCCGTGTAAACGGAGAGGTATCTCTGGGCCCACTCGGTAGGACATCATCATTTGCGCAATGTGACCAAGGAGTTGATCACGGGATGATGTGTTACGGAACGAGTAAAGAGACTTGCCGGTAACGAGATTGAACAAGGTATAAGGATACCGACGATCGAATCTCGGGCAAGTACAATACCGCTAGACAAAGGGAATTGTATACGGGATTGATTAAGTCCTTGACATCGTGGTTCATCCGATGAGATCATCGTGGAACATGTGGGAGCCATCATGGGTATCCAGATCCCGCTGTTGGTTATTGACCGGAGAACGTCTCAGTCATGTCTGCATGTCTCCCGAACCCGTAGGGTCTACACACTTAAGGTTCGATGACGCTAGGGTTATATAGGAAGCTTGTATGTGGTAACCGAATGTTGTTCGGAGTCCCGGATGAGATCTCGGACGTCACGAGGAGTTCCGGAATGGTCCGGAGGTAAAGATTTATATATAGGAAGTCCTGTTTCGGCCATCGGGACAAGTTTCGGGGTCATCGGTATTGTACCGGGACCACCGGAAGGGTCCCGGGGGCCCACCGGGTGGGGCCACCTGCCCCGGGGGGCCACATGGGCTGTAGGGGGTGCGCCTTGGCCTACATGGGCCAAGGGCACCAGCCCCAAGAGGCCCATGCGCCTAGGGAACCCTAGAGGGAAGAGTCCTCAAGGGGGAAGGCACCTCCGAGGTGCCTTGGGGAGGATGGACTCCTCCCCCCCTCTTGTCCGCACCCCTTTCTTGGAGAAAGGGGCAAGGCTGCGCCTCCCCCCTCTCCCTTGCCCCTATATATAGTGGAGGGGAGGGAGGGCATCCATACCTGAGCCCTTGGCGCCTCCCTCCCTCCCGTGACACCTCCTCCTCTCCCGTAGGTGCTTGGCGAAGCCCTGCAGGATAGCCACGCTCCTCCATCACCACCATGCCGTTGTGCTGCTGCTGGATGGAGTCTTCCTCAACCTCTCCCTCTCTCCTTGCTGGATCAAGGCGTGGGAGACGTCACCGGGCTGTACGTGTGTTGAACGCGGAGGTGCCGTCCGTTCGGCACTTGATCATCGGTGATTTGAATCACGGCGAGTACGACTCCATCAACCCCGTTCACTTGAACGCTTCCGCTTAGCGATCTACAAGGGTATGTAGATGCACTCTCTTTCTACTCGTTGCTGGTTTCTCCATAGATAGATCTTGGTGATATGTAGGAAATTTTTTGAATTTCTGCTACGTTCCCCAACACTGAGCACTCGCCGGCAATCGTGGTGGCACAACAACAAGCAGCTGCGGTGGGTGTTGTGAATATCCAGTCCCTCGCCACAAGCACTGTTATGGCTGCCGCACGCAGCTCGAGCTGATGGCTGATGCTGCCATTCGCGGGAGTATCATCAGAGCCCGCAAAAAGGCATCAGGAAGCCAACTACAATGTCGTATGAGTTTTCTGTCGCTATGATGATCGTGGCACTGTTACTACTCTATAAGCAATTTCTTGTCAGATTTTGGACTTTCGATTGATTTGAGTCACCGCTGAGTACAAGACAATGTGATTGGATTTCGGTTGCTACTTTCTCTAACTGCTGTTTTCCTGGGACCCAGCTATAGTTTTCTGTCGAGTTAGAAGTATTGCGTAACCAATCAATGGCTTAGTGTTGCATCAGTGCTTATAAGAATTTAACTTTAGTGGGCGTCCCACTAAACCCACTTATCCCGCATAAAAACATGTGGGCTTTGGCGGGCCTCCCACATAACGTATGCGGCAACTGTGGGGCGGACGCGGGACTCCCGCGTACAGTCCCACTTGCACCCTGAAACACACATGTATTTCTCAAAAAAAAAAGCAACACACATGTGGATTGGGCCAGCCGGCCTGGGACTTGGAAAGTGGAAACCATGGTGGCAGCAAACACGCGGTTACACAGATCCTGTTCGCCACACCTGTTTCGTTTGTGCTCCTGTTCGCCACTGCCGCCGAGGGTTATTTAGATCAGGCTTGGTTTCCATTGCAGATCAAAGATAGATGGTGAGAAGAGGGCGGTCATGCAAGGCTGCACGGGTGCACGCCCCGGCCGGCCGGCCGCTTGATCAAGATGAGCAGGGAGGAGGCAAGGAAGAAGAAAAGTTAGTCCACTCTCCTCTTGGATTTTGGTCGTGTTTTAGTTAGTCCTTGGATGATCATCCAACATTAAGTTAGCTTGTATCGAAACTACAAACGGCAAAATTCTATTGGCAAGTGTTCAATTGTTCACTTGTGCCTGTGGACATTAAGAGAACAAAACTACCAGCGAGGTTTTGTATTATAGAAATAATGTAGTTTTTTTAGGATTGAAATTATGTAGATTTTTCTATCATGGTGGCCACTGGATTGATTTTAAATTAATAGATACGGACCTGAGGATGCTTATTGTAATATATGACTATATTTTCTTAGATTTTTATGCTTAAAGTTCTCGCCCCCCTCGTCCCCATTTCCTGGCTCCGTCCCTGGCTACACCCAGCGGCGCTGCTCTTCCTCCACCAGCAAGCTCCCGACGCAGGCCGACGTCGCGCTCGCCGCCTGCGCCACGCTCCGCGGCGACCGGGCGCGCTCGCTCGCCGAGCTCATCCGCGGCACGCCCCGGCTCGCGGCCTCTTCGTCGGCGCCGCGCTGGTCGCCGCCGCGGAGCTCGCGTCCACGGCCGTCCCGCGCATTATCTCGACTCCTGGTACAGGTACAGGTAGAGTCACTTGGACACCGGCGGCGTGGAGTCGTCCATGCACGGCGTCCTGCTGTTCGTCTTCCTCGCCACGCTCCTCTTCCGCCTCTGCCTCGCCATGGTCCTCCGGGTCGCAATCGCGCGTCGGCAGCAGAGGAAGCCAGCGACGGTGGTGGCGGCGCGGCTGCTCATCTCCAACTCGCGTGGCAGTTCATGATCGCGGCCGCAAGCTGGAAGGAGGCCGCCGTGCAGGTGGTCGTGGTGAGCGTCGTGCAGGAGGTCGCTCTTCCCTTGCCGTCGCCTCCTTCCCTTAGATGCACAGAAAGTGTTTGTTGAAATGCCTGAGAGAGACAGAGGCGGAGCAGGAGGAAGGTTGATGATGATGTGTGAACTCCACTTGTCATAACGGTCAACTTGACGATCAAAACAAACAGAGTTGACTTTGTTGCCACGTCAGTCCTGATGCGTAGGTCCCAACTGTCATAAATGCATTTAAATCATCTAAACTAGCCATTTTTTAAAAGTGATAGTTTTTAGTCACAAATTTTAAAAAAATTGATAGTTATCAGTCATTTTTTTGAATGTGGGAGTCAGTGGGATGGGAACCCCTTATGTGGTAGTTTTTTGTCAAACACTTCTTTTTTCTAGACAAACTTGCTTTGCTTATGTGGGACAAGAGGGGCCCCACCTAGAGAGGCCAACGTGATTAGAGTCGAGAGAGTTATTTCAATTTATTATCTCTACTCCTAACTAGTAGAATGCCCGTGCGTTGCTACAGGCTTTGAATATATTTTGGCTGGTTGCATATATAAACATAATGTATGTCAAATTTTGCATACATGGAAATGATAGCCTGTAACAATCAAAAAGTAATTGAAATTCACTTCGCTTGCGATGTGAGTTGATAAAAATCTAATAGAACTATATGTACACCGGATGGTCCTTTTTAGTTTGCATATGAGCTTTGTCTAAAGTCAAAATATCTCTACTTTAACCAAACTTATGTAAAAAGTATCAACATTTATAATGTCAAATCAATAGATTCATTATGAAATATAGTTTCACAAAATAAATATTTGGAATTGTAGATGTTGTTATTGGTCAAACTTTGCAAAGTTTGACTTGACGCAAATCTAATACGCAGAGCAAAAAGGACCGAAGGGAGTACACAGAGAGCAATGATCCAACTAATTATCTTTTACAAACTAAGATCTACTTGGTATGTTTAAGATATCTACGTACAATGTGATAAATGTTGTCTTAAGCTTCATTTGCATGGTACAATGTGAGCACATTTTAATTTTAGTGAACTTTAAATTGTACGCTACCTATAGATACATTGGTTGGTATTTTTTCCTAAAATTGACTTATTAGGTGATGCGACATTGATGCCACCACATTGAAGCTGCTCCTTTCTGGAAAAAAAGCAGCCGCTCCTCTCCCCACTCACTTACTGCACAGCCGCCTCCTACTCTCCCCGCATAGCTAGGCAGCCACCGGTTGTTGCCTCATCTCATCTCCCCGTCACAGTGTTGCCGCCGCCATCTCTTCCGGGCACCTCCCCTCCACGCCATGGTGAAGCCCGCCCGCTCCTCTCCCCACCGCCTCCCCTCTCATCCACGGCGTCGCCAGCCCCGTCCTCTCCTTGCCCCGTCCACAATGTTGCTTGTATCACTATCCTCTTTGGATGAAAATGGCATCATGCTATTCATTTGCTAAAATAAATTACACCCAAGCGGGTGTATACTTCTTTAATATTGTTCCCAACATATCAAAGCATCACCCCCTTGGTTGTAATTACAGACCATGTTCGAAGCAATTAGATACTATACTTAATATACTGTAACCATCAGCCGCACAAAATCAGGTTTTACGACCACTTGTCTATGTTCTACATGATGAATACATTTTGTTAAAAAGATAGATTTGTATAATAAGAAACACCAAGTTTGTATCACATTACATCGAGTCGATGGACGTTAGGCTTGAAAAAGAAAACATTCTCATATATTTCTACTCTTTAAACATGGAACGGATGGAGCACCACTGTACAAGGCTTAAGCACCTCTCTTCAAAATTACAGTTATGTGTGACCTTTTACTACGAAGTGATTATAAATCTTTTCAAGATTTTTAAAGATTTGATGATGCTCAACCCATCGAGCATCATCTTTTAACACCAACAACTTCTGGGTGACCTAAGTTGCAGAACATTCTATACGTCATAATGTCCTTCCTGCAATAATCTAGTAAACATAGCTCAGATGAGATATGCTTGAACTGTGCATGAACTGGAAGGATGAAACAGAGCTTCAAAACTTTATATAAAAAAATTCCTATAAATATAATAATTTTTAGTCTAAAACAACCTTCTGATAACTATACTCAGCAAACCAGCATAAGTTGTACAACAAATATATACATGTAAGAATGTAAGCTCTTGTGCTGGTCAAACAAAGGAAAGAGTTGATCATAAAAAATGTCAAACACATATATACATGCGTTGCAACGGGTACAAAATGTATAAATATTTAGAAACCTAATACTTTAAGTCTAAATCAACCTCGCAAGAAGAAAAACAATATTCAAAAGTACAAAGGGTGATTCTTGAAAAAAAATCCATTCTCTAGTAGAAATATTTTATGTACTAAGTATATATTACCGCACACATCTTCAACCTCTCTTCTCGTCTCTGCTCTCGGTTCTATAGTACAGCAAAGCTCCACCGCCCATGACGCATTGCTCCTAAGTCCTAAGCTCATCGAATTGGTTCCATTTTCTTGCGTTAATTAAGCCTCTTGCTACCTCCTCCATGATAGTCTCGGATCCAGGGAGAGGAATAACCTGATGTTTGGTTTTAAAGACCACAGATCATCATCAGCAGGAGATGCATCAACATCGTGGTCATCGTCGGACCAACACCTCACCGCCCTCCTCAAGTATGAAGTTGCAAATCATAAGAACATGAATGGTAGAACATACTCATTAGCGGGTAGAGATGAAATTGTTAAGATCAACCAAACAATATTACTAACAAATCCATAGTTCGGTCAGAACTGGGTTTAGATGAGGCAGTTGGTAGTGTATGCATGTCAATTGAAAAAAATTTATAAATCAACCCAAAGAAAACAGAAAATTCTCAACTGGGGAGAATCCATAAATACGATGGGCATGTATCCATGATGTCCCAAAATGTAGATAGGTTATTCTCTACATTCTCGTATATCATTTTCAACCATTGATCCTTCTTTGTTGTGTAAATATTCCTTTAGAATATATCATGTAGCCACGATGAACCCGACAGTTCACAAATATTATACAAAAAGTAGTGATACGTCTCCGTCGTATCTATTTTTTCAAACACTTTTGCCCTTGTTTTGGACTCTAACTTGTATGATTTGAATGAAACTAACCCGGACTGACGATGTTTTCAGCAGAATTGCCATGATGTTGTTTTATGTGCAGAAAACAAAAGTTCTCAGAATGACCTAAAACTCCATGCAATATCTTACAATAAATAATAAAAAATCATCGCCAAAGATGAAGACCAGGGGGCCCACACCATGTCCACGAGGGTTGGGGCCGCCCCCCCCCTAGGAAAATAGAATGAAAGTATGCCGCTCAAAATATTATTTATCTCTATTTCAAAACCGAGCTCTGGCACCTCTACAAATCCATGTTTCCCTCTACGAAGGGCCTATCTATTTACTTTTATGTTGAGTCATCACCCTCTTATTAAAAGCACTAGCTGGAGAGCGCAGCTGTCATTTGCATTCATCACTGTGAATTTATATTGGGTATGACTATGATTGGATCTCTTTTACCATGAATTACAATGTCTAGTCAATCCTTAATCTTTAAAGGTGCTTTGCATTTATGTTTTGTGGTCTCAGAAAGGGCTAGCGAGATACCATCTTGTTATATCATATTATGATTGTTTTGAGAAAGTGTTGTCATCCGAGATTTATTATTATGGCTCGCTAGTTGATTATGCTATTGATATGAGTAATTATGAGACCTGAAAATTATTGCAAATGTGGTTAGTTATAATCTTTGCTGAAAACTTGAATGCTGGCTTGACATATTTACAACAACAAGAGCAAACAGAGTTTGTAAAAGTTTTTCTTTATTTTTTTCAGTTTGTCAACTGAATTGCTTGAGGACAAGCAAGGGTTTAAGCTTGGGGGAGTTGATACGTCTCCGTCGTATCTACTTTTCCAAACACTTTTTCCCTTGTTGGACTCTAACTTGTATGATTTGAATGGAACTAACCCGGACTGACGCTGTTTTCAGCAGAATTGCCATGATATTGTTTTATGTGCAGAAAACAAAAGTTCTCGGAATGACCTGAAACTCCACGGAATATCTTACAATAAATAATAAAAAATCCTCGCCAAAGATGAAGACCAGGGAGCCCACACCCTGTCCACGAGGGTGGGGGCGCCCCCCTAGGGCACGCCCCCTACCTCGTGGGCCCCCTGGAGACCCTCTGACGCCAACTCCATGTTGGGGAACGTAGCAGAAATTCAAAAAATTTCCTACGTATCACCAAGATCTATCTATGGAGAAACCAGCAACGAGTAGAAAGAGAGTGCATCTACATACCCTTGTAGATCGCTAAGCGGAAGCGTTCAAGTGAACGGGGTTGATGGAGTCGTACTCGTCGTGATTCAGATCACCGATGATCCTAGTGCCGAACGGATGGCACCTCCGCGTTCAACACACGTACAGCCCGGTGACGTCTCCCACGCCTTGATCCAGCAAGGAGAGAGGGAGAGGTTGAGGAAGACTCCATCCAGCAGCAGCACAACGGCATGGTGGTGATGGAGGAGCGTGGCTATCCTGCAGGGCTTCGCCAAGCACCTACGGGAGAGGAGGAGGTGTCACGGGAGGGAGGGAGGCGCCAAGGGCTCAGGTATGGATGCCCTCCCTCCCCTCCACTATATATAGGGGCAAGGGAGAGGGGGGAGGCGCAGCCTTGCCCCTTTCTCCAAGAAAGGGGTGCGGCCAAGAGGGGGGGAGGAGTCCATCCTCCCCAAGGCACCTCGGAGGTGCCTTCCCCCTTGAGGACTCTTCCCTCTAGGGTTCCCTAGGCACATGGGCCTCTTGGGGCTGGTGCCCTTGGCCCATGTAGGCCAAGGCGCACCCCCTACAGCCCATGTGGCCCCCCGGGGCAGGTGGCCCCACCCGGTGGGCCCCCGGGACCCTTTCGGTGGTCCCGGTACAATATTGATGACCCCGAAACTTGTCCCGATGGCCGAAACAGGACTTCCTATATATAAATCTTTACCTCCGGACCATTCCGGAACTCCTCATGACGTCCGGGATCTCATCCGGGACTCCAAACAACATTCGGTTACCACATACAAGCTTCCTATATAACCCTAGCGTCATCGAACCTTAAGTGTGTAGACCCTACGGGTTTGGGAGACATGCAGACATGACTGAGACGTTCTCCGGTCAATAACCAACAGCGGGATCTGGATACCCATGATGGCTCCCACATGTTCCACGATGATCTCATCGGATGAACCACGATGTCAAGGACTTAATCAATCCCGTATACAATTCCCTTTGTCTAGCGGTATTATACTTGCCCGAGATTCGATCGTCGGTATCCTTATACCTTGTTCAATCTCGTTACCGGCAAGTCTCTTTACTCGTTCCATAACACATCATCCCGTGATCAACTCCTTGGTCACATTGCGCAAATGATGATGTCCTACCGAGTGGGCCCAGAGATACCTCTCCGCTTACACGGAGTGACAAATCCCAGTCTCGATCCGCATAAAACAATAGATACTTTCGGAGATACCTGTAGTGCACCTTTATAGTCACCCAGTTACGTTGTGACGTTTGATACACCCAAAGCACTCCTACGGTATCCAGGAGTTACACGCTCTCATGGTCGAAGGAAGAGATACTTGACATTGGCAAAGCTCTAGCAAACGAACTACATGACCTTTTGTGCTAGGCTTAGGATTGGGTCTTGTCCATCACATTATTCTCCTAATGATGTGATCCCGTTATCAACGACATCCAATGTCCATAGCCAGGAAACCATTACTATCTGTTGATCACAACGAGCTAGTCAACTAGAGGCTCACTAGGGACATATTGTGGTCTATGTATTCACACGTGTATTACGATTTCCGGATAATACAGTTATAGCATGAATAAAAGACAATTATCATGAACAAGGAAATATAATAATACTTTTATTATTGCCTCTAGGGCATATTTCCAACAGTCTCCCACTTGCACTAGAGTCAATAATCTAGTTCACATCGCCATGTGATTAACACTCACAGGTCACATCGCCATGTGACTAACACCCAAGAGTTTACTAGAATCAGTATTCTAGTTCACATCACTATGTGATTAACACTCAATGAGTTTTAGGTTTGATCATGTTGCTTGTGAGAGAGGTTTTAGTCAACGGGTCCGAACCTTTCAGATCCGTGTGTGTTTTACAAATCTCTATGTCATCTCCTAGATGTAGCTACCACGCTCTATTTGGAGATAATCCAAATAACTGTTCTACTTGGAGCTATACTAAAAGTTGCTCCATTATACGTATCCGGTATCTTTACTCAGAGCTATCCGGATAGGTGTTAAGCTTGCATCGACATAACTCTTTACGTCGAACTCTTTATCACCTCCATAATCGAGAAAATTCCTTAGTCCACTAGTTACTAAGGATAACTTTGACCGCTGTCCTGTGATCCATTCTTGGATCACTCTTGTACCCCTTGACTGACTCATGGCAAGGCACACTTCAGGTGCGGTACACAGCATAGCATACTGTAGAGAGCCTATGATAAAAGCATAGGGGACGACCTTCGTCCTTCCTCTTTCTTCTGCGTGGTCGAGCTTTAAGTCTTAACTTCATACCTTACAACTCAGGCAATAACTCCTTCTTTGACTGATCCATCTTGAACACCTTCAAGATCATGTCAAGGTACGTGCTCATTTGAAAGTACTATTAAGCATTTCGATCTATCTTATAGATCTTGATGCTTATTGTTCAAATAGCCTAATCCAGGTTTTCCATTGAAAAACAGTTTTCAAATAACCCTATATGCTTTCTAGAAATTCTACATCATTTCTGATCAACAATATGTCAAGAACATATACTCATCAGAAATTCTATAGTGCTCCCACTCACTTCTTTGGAAATACAAGTTTCTCATAAACTTTGTATAAACCCAAAATCTTTGATCATCTCATCAAAGTGTACATTCCAACTCCGAGATGCTTACTCCAGTCCTTAGAAGGATCGCTGGAGCTAGCGTACCTTTTAGCATCCTTAGGATCGACAAAACTTTTCTGATTGTATTACATACAACTTTCCCTTACGAAAACTGGTAAGGAAACTTGTTTTGACATCCATCTGCCAGATTTCATAAATGCAGCTAATGCTAACATGATTCCGACAGACTTCAAGCATCGCTACAGATGAGAAAATCTCATCGTAGTCAACTCCTTGAACTTGTGAAAAACTCTTCGCCACAAGTCGAGCTTCATAGATGGTGACATTACCATCCACGTCCGTCTTCTTCTTAAAGATCCATTTATCTCAATGGCTTGCCGATCATCGGGCAAGTCCACCAAAGTCCATGCTTTGTTCTGATACATGGATCCTATCTCGGATTTCATGGCTTCTAACCATTTGTCAGAATTTGGGCCCACCATTGCTTCTCCATAGCTCGTAGGTTCATTGTTGTCTAGCAACATGACCTTCAAGACAGGATTACTGTACCACTCTGAAGTAGTACGTATCCTTGTCACCCTACGAGGTACGGCAGTGACTTGATCTGAAACTTCATGATCACTATCATAAGCTTCCACTTCAATTGGTGTAGGTGCCACAGGAACAACTTCCTGTGCCCTGATACACACTGGTTGAAGTGATGGTTCAATAACCTCATCAAGTCTCCACCATCCTCCCACTCAACTTTTCGAGAGAAACTTTTCCTCGAGAAAGGACCCGATTCAAGAAACAATCCTTATTGCTTTCGGATCTGAATTAGGAGGTATACCCAACTGTTTTGGGTGTCCTATGAAGATGCATTTTATCCGCTTTGGGTTCGAGCTTATCAGCCTGAAACTTTTTCACATAAGCGTCGCAGCCCCAAACTTTTAAGAAATGACAGCTTAGGTTTCTCTAAACCATAATTCATACGGTGTCATCTCAACGGAATTACGTGGTGCCCTATTAAAGTGAATGCGGTTGTCTCTAATGCCTAACCCCCGAACAATAGTGGTAATTCAATAAGAGACATCATGGTACGCACCATATCCAATAGGGTGCAACTATGATGTTCGGACACACCATCACACCATGGTGTTCCAGGCGGTATTTATTGCGAAACAATTTCCACAATGTCTTAATTGTGTGCCAAAACTCGTAACTCAGATAATCATCTCTATGATCATATCATAGACATTTCATCCTCTTGTCACGATGATCTTCAACTTCACTCTGAAATTACTTGAACCATTCAATAATTCAGACTTGTGTTTCATCAAGTAAATATACTCTACATCTACTCGAATCATCTGTGAAGTAAGAACATAACGATATTCACTGCATGCCTCAGCACTCATTGGACTGCACACATCAAAATGTGTTAGTTCCAACAAGTTGCTATCTTGTTCCATCTTACTGTAAACGAGGCTTTTCAGTCATCTTGCCCATATGGTATGATTTGCATATCTCAAGTGATTCAAAATCAAGTGAGTCCAAACGATCCATTTGCATGGAGTTTCTTCATGCATATACACCAATAGACATGGTTCGCACGTCTCAAACTTTTCAAAAATGAGTGAGTCCAAAGATCCATCAACATGGAGCTTCTTCATGCGTTTTATACCAATATGACTTACATGGCAGTGCCACAAGTAAGTGGTACTATCATTACTATCTTTTGGCATGAACATGTGTATCACTACGATCGAGATTCAATAAACCATTGAAGGTATTATTCAAATAAACAGAGTAACCATTATTCTCCTTAAATGAATAACCGTATTGCGATAGACATAATCCAATCATGTCTATGCTCAACGCAAACACCAAATCTCGATGGTAGAGGGAGCGTGCGATGCTTGATCACATCAACCTTGGAAATACTTCCAACACATATCGTCAGCTCACCTTTAGCTAGTCTCCGTTTATTCCGTAGCCTTTATTTTGAGTTACTAACACTTAGCAACCGAACCGGTATTTTAATACCCTGGTGCTACTAGGAGTACTAGTAAAGTACACATTAACATAATGTATATCCAATATATTTCTATCGACCTTACCAGCCTTCTCATCTACCAAGTATCTAGGGTAACTCTGCTCCAGTGGCTGTTCCCCTTATTATAGAAGCACTCAGTCTCGGGTTTGGGTTCAACCTTGGGTTTCTTCACTAGAGCAGCAGCTGATTTGCCGTTTCATGAAGTATCCCTTCTTGCCCTTGCCCTTCTTGAAACTAGTGGTTTCACCAACCATCAACAATTGATGCTCCTTCTTGATTTCTACTTTCGCGGTGTCAAACATCACGAATACCTCAAGGATCATCATATCTATCCCTGATATGTTATAGTTCATCACGAAGCTCTAGCAGCTTGGTGGCAATGACTTTGGAGAAACATCACTATCTCATCTGGAAGATCGACTCCCACTCGATTCAAGTGATTGTTGTACTCAGACAATCTGAGCACAAGCTCAACGATTGAGCTTTTCTCCGTTAGTTTGCAGGTTAAGAAAGTCGTCGGAGGTCTTATACCTCTTGACGTGGGCACGAGCCTGAAATCCCAATTTCAGCCCTCGAAACATCTCATATGTTCCGTGACGTTTCGAAAACATCTTTGGTGCCTCAACTCTAAACTGTTTATCTGAACTATCACATAGTTATCAAAACATGTATGTCTGTTGTTCGCAACATCAACAAACGACGTTTGGGGTTCAGCACACTGAGCGGTGCATTAAGGACATAAGCTTTCTAGTGTCCGCATAATTGCTACTATCAACTTTCAACTATATTTTCTCTAGGAACATATCTAAACAGTAGAACTACAGCGCGAGCTTACGACATAATTTGCAAAAGGTCTTTTGACTATGTTCAAGATAATTAAGTTCATCTTATGAACTCCCACTCAGATAGACATCCCTTTGGTCATCTAAGTGATCACATGATCCGAGTCAAACTAGGCCGTGTCCGATCATCACGTGAGACGGACTAGTCATCATCGGTGAACATCTTCATGTTGATCGTATCCACTATACGACTCATGCTCGACCTTTCGGTCTCCGTGTTCCGAGGCCATGTCTGTACATGCTAGGCTCGTCAAGTTAACCCTAAGTGTATTGCTGTGTAAATCTGTCTTACACCCGTTGTATGTGAACGTAAGAATCCATCACACCCGATCATCACGTGGTGCTTAGAAGCGACGAACTGTAGCAACGGTGCACAGTTAGGGGAGAACACTTCTTGAAATTGTTGTAAGGGATCATCTTATTTACTACCGTCGTCCTAAGTAAACAAGATGCATAAACATAATAAACATCACATGCAATTATATAGTAGTGACATGATATGGCCAATATCATATAGCTCCATTGATCTCCATCTTCGGGGCTCCATGATCATCATCGTCACCGGCATGACACCATGATCTCCATCATCATGATCTCCATCATCGTGTCTCCATGAAGTCGTTTCGCCAACTTATTACTTCTACTACTATGGCTACCGGTTAGCAATAAAGTAAAGTAATTACATGGCGTTGTTCAATGACACGCAGGTCATACAATAAATTAAGACAACTCCTATGGCTCCTGCCGGTTGTCATACTCATCGACATGCAAGTCGTGAATCCTATTACAAGAACATGATCAATCTCATACAACACATATCATTCATCACATTCTTGTTGGCCATATCACATCACAAAGCATACCCTGCAAAAACAAGTTAGACGTCCTCTAATTGTTGTTGCATGTTTTACGTGGCTGCTATGGGTTTCTAGCAAGAACGTTTCTTACCTACGCAAAACCACAACGTGATATGTCAATTGCTATTTACCCTTCATAAGGACCCTTTTCATCGAATCCGTTCCGACTAAAGTGGGAGAGACTGGCACCCGCTAGCCACCTTATGCACCAAGTGCATGTCAATCGGTGGAACCCGTCTCACGTAAGAGTACGTGTAAGGTCGGTCCGGGCCGCTTCATCCCACAATACCGTCGAAACAAGATTGGACTAGTAACGGTAAGCATATTGAGCAACATCAACGCCCACAACTACTTTGTGTTCTACTCGTGCAAAGAATCTACGCAATAGACCTAGCTCATGATGCCACTGTTGGGGAACGTAGCAGAAATTCAAAAATTTTCCTACGTATCACCAAGATCTATCTATGGAGAAACCAGCAACGAGTAGAAAGAGAGTGCATCTACATACCCTTGTAGATCGCTAAGCAGAAGCGTTCAAGTGAACGGGGTTGATGGAGTCGTACTCGTCGTGATTCAGATCACCGATGATCCTAGTGCCGAACGGACGGCACCTCCGCGTTCAACACACGTACAGCCCGGTGACGTCTCCCACGCCTTGATCCAGCAAGGAGAGAGGGAGAGGTTGAGGAAGACTCCATCCAGCAGCAGCACAACGGCATGGTGGTGATGGAGGAGCGTGGCTATCCTGCAGGGCTTCGCCAAGCACCTACGGGAGAGGAGGAGGTGTCACGGGAGGGAGGGAGGCGCCAAGGGCTCAGGTATGGATGCCCTCCCTCACCTCCACTATATATAGGGGCAAGGGAGAGGGGGGAGGCGCAGCCTTGCCCCTTTCTCCAAGAAAGGGGTGCGGCCAAGAGGGGGGAGGAGTCCATCCTCCCCAAGGCACCTCGGAGGTGCCTTCCCCCTTGAGGACTCTTCCCTCTAGGGTTCCCTAGGCGCATGGGCCTCTTGGGGCTGGTGCCCTTGGCCCATGTAGGCCAAGGCGCACCCCCTACAGCCCATGTGCCCCCCCGGGGCAGGTGGCCCCACCCGGTGGGCCCCCGGGACCCTTCCGGTGGTCCCGGTACAATACCGATGACCCCGAAACTTGTCCCGATGGCCGAAACAGGACTTCCTATATATAAATCTTTACCTCCGGACCATTCTGGAACTCCTCGTGACGTCCGGGATCTCATCCGGGACTCCAAAAAACATTCGGTTACCACATACAAGCTTCCTATATAACCCTAGCGTCATTGAACCTTAAGTGTGTAGACCCTACGGGTTCGGGAGACATGCAGACATGACTGAGACGTTCTCCGGTCAATAACCAACAGCGGGATCTGGATACCCATGATGGCTCCCACATGTTCCACGATGATCTCATCGGATGAACCATGATGTCAAGGACTTAATCAATCCCGTATACAATTCCCTTTGTCTAGCGGTATTATACTTGCCCGAGATTCGATCGTCGGTATCCTTATACCTTGTTCAATCTCGTTACCGGCAAGTCTCTTTACTCGTTCCGTAACACATCATCCCGTGATCAACTCCTTGGTCACATTGCGCAAATGATGATGTCCTACCGAGTGGGCCCAGAGATACCTCTCCGCTTACACGGAGTGACAAATCCCAGTCTCGATCCGCATAAAACAATAGATACTTTCGGAGATACCTGTAGTGCACCTTTATAGTCACCCAGTTACGTTGTGACGTTTGATACACCCAAAGCACTCCTACGGTATCCAGGAGTTACACGCTCTCATGGTCGAAGGAAGAGATACTTGACATTGGCAAAGCTCTAGCAAACGAACTACATGACCTTTTGTGCTAGGCTTAGGATTGGGTCTTGTCCATCACATTATTCTCCTAATGATGTGATCCCGTTATCAACGACATCCAATGTCCATAGCCAGGAAACCATGACTATCTGTTGATCACAACGAGCTAGTCAACTAGAGGCTCACTAGGGACATATTGTGGTCTATGTATTCACACGTGTATTACGATTTCCGGATAATACAGTTATAGCATGAATAAAAGACAATTATCATGAACAAGGAAATATAATAATACTTTTATTATTGCCTCTAGGGCATATTTCCAACACTCCAACTATATATATTTGCTTTCGGGGAGAAAAAATAGAGGAGAAGAAATCATCGCGTTTTACGATACGGAGCCGCCGCCAAGCCCTAAAACCTCTTGGGAGGGCTGATCTGGAGTCCGTTCGGGGCTCCGGAGAGGGGGATTCGTCGCCGTCATCATCATCAATCATCCTCCATCACCAATTTCATGATGCTCACCGCCGTGCGTGAGTAATTCCATCGTAGGCTTCCTGGACGGTGATGGGTTGGATGAGATTTATCATGTAGAGTTAGTTTTGTTAGGGTTTGATCCCTAGTATCCACTATGTTCTGAGATTGATGTTGCTATGACTTTGCTATGCTTAATGCTTGTCACTAGGGCCCGAGTGCCATGATTTCAGATCTGAACCTATTATGTTTTCATGAATATATGTGTGTTCTTGATCCTATCTTGAAAGTTTATAGTCACTTACTATGTGTTATGATCCGGCAACCCTGAAGTGACAATAATCGGGACCACTCCCGGTGATGACCATAGTTTGAGGAGTTCATGTATTCACTATATGCTAATGCTTTGTTCCGGTTCTCTATTAAAAGGAGGCCTTAATATCTCTTAGTTTCCGCCACGGGAGGGTAGGACAAAAGATGTCATGCAAGTTCTTTTCCATAAGCGCGTATGACTATATTCGGAATACATGCCTACATTACATTGATGAATTGGAGCTAGTTCTGTGTCACCCTATGTTATGATTGTTACATGATGAACCGCATCCGGCATAATTATCCATCACCGATCCGATGCCTACGAGCTTTCCATATACTGGTTTACGCTTATTTACTTTCCCGTTGCTATTGTTACAATCACTACAAAATACCAAAAATATTACTTTTGCTTTCATTACTCTTTTGTTACCGTTACCACCACTATCATATTACTATGCTACTAAATACTTTGCTGCAGATACTAAGTTTCCAGGTGTGGTTGAATTGACAACTCAGCTGTTAATACTTGAGAATATTCTTTGGCTCCCCTTGTGTCGAATCAATAAATTGAAGGAAATATGCCCTAGAGGAAATAATAAAGTTATTATTTATTTCTTTATATCATGATAAATGTTTATTATTCATGCTAGAATTGTATTAACCGAAAACATAATACTTGTGTGAATACATAGACAAACTAAACGTCACTAGTATGCCTCTACTTGACTAGCTCATTAATCAAAGATGGTTATGTTTCCTAACCATAGACATGTGTTGTCATTTGATTAACGGGACCACATCATTAGGCGAATGATGTGATTGACATGACCCATTCCATTAGCTTAGCACCCGATCGTTTAGTATGTTGCTATTGCTTTCTTCATGACTTATACATGTTCCTGTGACTGTGAGATTATGCAACTCCCGTTTGCCGGAGGAACACTTTGTGTGCTACCAAACGTCACAACGTAACTGGGTGATTATAAAGGTGCTCTACAGGTGTCTCCAAAGGTACATGTTGGGTTGGCGTATTTCAAGATTAGGATTTGTCACTCCGATTGTCGGAGAGGTATCTCTGGGCCCTATCGGTAATGCACATCACTTAAGCCTTGCAAGCAATGCAACTAATGAGTTAGTTGCGAGATGATGTATTACGGAACGAGTAAAGAGACTTGCCGATAAGGAGATTGAACTAGGTATTGAGATACCAATGATCGAATCTCGGGCAAGTAACATACCAATGACAAAGGGAACAACGTATGTTGTTGTCCGGTCTGACCGATAAAGATCTTCGTATAATATGTAGGAGCCAATATGAGCATCCAGGTTCCGCTATTGGTTATTCACCGGAGACGTGTCTCGGTCATGTCTACATTGTTCTCGAACCCGTAGGGTCCGCACGCTTAACGTTACGATGACAGTTTCATTATGAGTTTATACATTTTGATGTACCGAAGGTTGTTCGGAGTCCCGGATATGATCATAGACATGACGAGGAGTCTCAAAATGGTCGAGACATAAAGATCGATATATTGGACGGCTATATTCGGACACCGGAAGTGTTTCGAGTGATTTCGGAGAAAACCAGAGTGCCGGAAGGGTTACCGGAACCCCCTGGGGAAGTATTGGGCCTTAGTGGGCCTGAGGGGAGAGAGAGGGCAGCCGCCCAGGAGGTGGCGCGCCCCCTCCCATGAGGAGTCCGAATTGGACTAGGGGAGGGGGCGCGACCCCTCTTTCCCTCTCCCTCTCCCTCTCTTTCCTTCCCACTTCTCTCTTCCTAGTTGGACTAGGAAAGGGGAGTCCTAATCCTACTAGGAGGAGGACTCCCCCCCTCCTTGGCGCGCCCCAAGGGCCGGCCTGCCTCCCCACTTCCTCCTTTATATACGGGGGCAGGGGGGCACCTCTAGACACACAAGTTGATCTTCGTGATCGTTCTCTTAGCCGTGTGCGGTGCCCCCCTCCACCATAATCCTTGTTAATATTGTAGCGGTGCTTAGGCGAAGCCCTGCGATGATAGAACATCAAGATCGTCACCACGCTGTCGTGCTGACGGAACTCTTCCCCGACACTTTGCTGGATCGGAGTCCGGGGATCGTCATCGAGCTGAACGTGTGCTAGAACTCGGAGGTGCCGTAGTTTCGGTGCTTTTTCGGTCGGGCCGTGAAGACGTACGACTACATCAACCGCGTTGTGCTAACGCTTCCGCTTTTGGTCTACGAGGGTACGTAGACAACACTCTTCCCTCTCGTTGCTATGCATCACCATGATCTTGCATGTGCGTAGGAATTTTTTTGAAATTACTACGTTCCCCAACAGTGGTATCAGAGCCTAGGTTTTATGTGTTGATGTTATATACACGAATAGAACACAAGTGAGTTGTGGGCGATATAAGTCATACTGCTTACCAGCATGCCATACTTTGGTTCGGCGGTATTGTTGGATGAAGCGGCCCGGACCGACATTACGCGTACGCTTACGCGAGACTGGTTCTACTGACGTGCTTTGCACACAGGTGGCTAGCGGGTGTCAATTTCTCCAACTTTAGTTGAACTGAGTGTGGCTACGCCCGGTCCTTGCGAAGGTTAAAACATCACCAACTTGACAAACTATCGTTGTGGTTTTGATGCGTAGGTAAGATTGGTTCTTGCTTAAGCCCGTAGCAGCCACGTAAAACTTGCAACAACAAAGTAGAGGACGTCTAACTTGTTTTTGCAGGGCATGTTGTGATGTGATATGGTCAAGACATGATGCTAAATTTTATTGTATGAGATGATCATGTTTTGTAACCGAGTTATCGGCAACTGGCAGGAGCCATATGGTTGTCGCTTTATTGTATGCAATGCAATCGCCCTCTAATGCTTTACTTTATCACTAAGTGGTAGCGATAGTCGTAGAAGCATAAGATTGGCGAGACGACAACGATGCTACGATGGAGATCCAGGTGTCGCGCCGGTGACGATGGTGATCATGACGATGCTTCGGAGATGGAGATCACAAGCACAAGATGATGATGGCCATATCATATCACTTATATTGATTGCACGTGATGTTTATCTTTTATGCATCTTATCTTGCTTTGATTGACGGTAGCATTATAAAATGATCTCTCACTAAATTTCAAGATAAAAGTGTTCTCCCTGAGTATGCACCGTTGCCAAAGTTCGTCGTGCCCAGACACCACGTGATGATCGGGTGTGATAAGCTCTACGTCCATCTACAACGGGTGCAAGCCAGTTTTGCACACGCAGAATACTCAGGTTTAACTTGATGAGCCTAGCATATGCAGATGTGGCCTCGGAACACTGAGACCGAAAGGTCGAGCGTGAATCATATAGTAGATATGATCAACATAGTGATGTTCACCATTGAAAACTACTCCATTTCACGTGATGATCGGTTATGGTTTAGTTGATTTGGATCACGTGATCACTTAGAAGATTAGAGGGATATTTTTCTAAGTGGGAGTTCTTAAGTAATATGATTAATTGAACTTAAATTTATCATGAACTTAGTACCTGATAGTATCTTGCTTGTTTATGTTTAATTGTAGATAGATGGCCAGTGTTGTTGTTTCATTGAATTTTAATGCGTTCCTTGAGAAAGCAAAGTTGAAAGATGATGGTAGCAATTAGACGGACTGGGTCCGTAACTTGAGGATTATCCTCATTGCTGCACAGAAGAATTACATCCTGGAAGCACCGCTGGGTGCCAGACCTGCTGCTGATGCAACTGACGACGTTAAGAATGTCTGGCAAAGCAAAGCTGATGACTACTCGATAGTTCAATGTGCCATGCTTTACGGCTTAGAACCGGGACTTCAACGATGTTTTGAACGTCATGGAGCATATGAGATGTTCCAGGAGTTGAAGTTAATATTTCAAGCAAATGCCTGGATTGAGAGATATAAAGTCTCCAATAAGTTCTATAGCTACAAGATGGAGGAGAACAGTTCTGTCAGTGAGCATATACTCAAAATGTCTGGGTATAATAATTACTTGATTCAAGTGGGAGTTAATCTTCCGGATGATTGCGTCATTGACAGAATTCTCCAATCACTTCCACCTAGCTACAAGAGCTTCGTGATGAACTATAATATGCAAGGGATGGATAAAACAATTCCCGAGCTCTTCGCAATGCTAAAAGCTGCGGAGGTATAAATCAAGAAGGAGCATCAAGTGTTGATGGTCAACTAGACCACTAGTTTCAAGAAAAAGGGCAAGGGGAAGAAGAAAGGGAACTTCAAGAAGAACAGCAAGCAAGTTGCTGCTCAGGAGAAGAAACCCAAGTCTGGACCTAAGCCTGAAGCTGAGTGCTTCTACTGCAAGCAGACTGGTCACTGGAAGCGGAACTGCCCCAAGTATTTGGCGGATAAGAAGGATGGCAAGGTGAACAAAGGTATATGTGATATACATGTTATTGATGTGTACCTTACTAGAGCTCGTAGTAGCACCTGGGTATTTGATACTGGTTCTGTTGCTAATATTTGCAACTCGAAATAGGGACTACAGATTAAGCGAACACTGGCGAAGGACGAGGTGACGATGCGCGTGGGAAATGGTTCCAAAGTCGATGTGATCGCAGTCGGCACGCTACCTCTACATCTACCGTCGGGATTAGTATTAGACCTAAATAATTGTTATTTGGTGCCAGCGTTAAGCATGAACATTATATCTGGATCTTGTTTGATGCGAGACGGTTATTCATTTAAATCAGAAAATAATGGTTGTTCTATTTATATGAGTAATATCTTTTATGGTCATGCACCCTTGAAGAGTGGTCTATTTCTAATAAATCTCGATAGTAGTGATACACATATTCATAATGTTGAAGCCAAAAGATGCAGAGTTGATAATGATAGTGCGACTTATTTGTGGCACTGCCGTTTAGGTCATATCGGTGTAAAGCGCATGAAGAAACTCCATACTGATGGACTTTTGGAACCACTTGATTATGAATCACTTGGTACTTGCGAACTGTGCCTCATGGGCAAGATGACTAAAACGCCGTTCTCCGGTACTATGGAGAGAGCAACAAATTTGTTGGAAATCATACATACAGATGTATGTGGTCCAATGAATGTTGAAGCTCGTGGCAGATATCGTTATTTTCTCACCTTCACAGATGATTTAAGCATATATGGGTATATCTACTTAATGAAACATAAGTCTGAAACATTTGAAAAGTTCAAAGAATTTCAGAGTGAAGTTGAAAATCATCGTAACAAGAAAATAAACTTTCTACGATCTGATCGTGGAGGAGAATATTTGAGTTACGAGTTTGGTCTACATTTGAAACAATGCGGAATAGTTTCGCAACTCACGCCACCCGGAACACCACAGCGTAATGGTGTGTCCGAACATCGTAATCGTACTTTACTTGATATGGTACGATCTATGATGTCTCTTACAGATTTACCGCTATCATTTTGGGGTTATGCTTTAGAGACGGCCGCATTCACGTTAAATAGGGCACCATCAAAATCCGTTGAGACGACGCCTTATGAACTGTGGTTTGGCAAGAAACCAAAGTTGTCGTTTCTAAAAGTTTGGGGCTGTGATGCTTATGTGAAAAAAACTTCAACCTGATAAGCTCGAACCCAAATCAGAGAAATGTGTCTTTATAGGATACCCAAAGGAGACAGTTGGGTACACCTTCTATCACAGATCCGAAGGCAAGACATTTGTTGCTAAGAATAGATCCTTTCTAGAGAAAGAATTTCTCTCGAAAGAAGTGAGTGGGAGGAAAGTAGAACTTGATGAGGTAACTATACCTGCTCCCTTATTGGAAAGTAGTACATCACAGAAACCGGTTTCTGTAACACCTGCACCAATTAGTGAGGAAGTTAATGATGATGATCATGAAACTTCAGAACAAGTTACTACTGAACCTCGTAGATCAACCAGAGTAAGATCCGCACCAGAGTGGTACGGTAATCCTGTTCTGGAAGTCATGCTACTAGATCATGATGAACCTACGAACTATGAAGAAGCGATGGTGAGCCCAGATTCCGCAAAATGTCTTGAAG
Source organism: Triticum dicoccoides (assembly GCF_002162155.2). Taxonomy (NCBI): domain Eukaryota; kingdom Viridiplantae; phylum Streptophyta; class Magnoliopsida; order Poales; family Poaceae; genus Triticum; species Triticum dicoccoides. Next base: position 84,898,414 of record NC_041392.1, read on the forward strand.
CGATGAAATCTGAGATGGGATCCATGTATGAGAACAAACTGTGGACTTTGGTTGACTTGCCCAATGATCGGCAAGCAATTGAGAATAAATGGATCTTCAAGAAAAAGACTGACGCTGACGGTAATGTTGCTGTCTACAAAGCTCGACTTGTCGCAAAAGGTTTTCGACAAGTTCAAGGGATTGACTACGATGAGACCTTCTCACCCGTAGTGATGCTTAAGTCTGTCCGAATCATGTTAGCAATTGCCGCATTTTATGATTATGAAATTTGGCATATGGATGTCAAGACTGCATTCCTGAATGGATTTCTAGAAGAAGAGTTGTATATGATGCAGCCGGAAGGTTTTGTCGATCCAAAGGGAACTAACAAAGTGTGCAAGCTCCAGCGATCCATTTATGGACTGGTGCAAGCCTCTCGGAGTTGGAATAAACGCTTTGATAGTGTGATCAAAGCATTTGGTTTTGTACAGACTTTTGGAGAAGCCTGTATTTACAAGAAAGTGAGTGGGAGCTCTGTAGCATTTCTGATATGATATGTGGATGGCATATTATTGATTGGAAATAATATAGAATTTCTGGATAGCATAAAGGGATACTTGAATAAGAGTTTTTCAATGAAAGACGTCGGTGAAGCTGCATACATATTGGGCATTAAGATCTATAGAGATAGATCAAGACGCTTAATTGGACTTTCACAAAGCACATACCTTGACAAAGTTTTGAAAAAGTTCAAAATGGATCAAGCAAAGAAAGGATTCTTGCCTGTGTTACAAGGTGTGAAGTTGAGTAAGACTCAATGCCCGACCACCGCAGAAGATAGAGAGAAAATGAAAGATGTTCCCTATGCTTCAGCCATAGGCTCTATCATGTATGCAATGCTGTGTACCAGACGTGATGTGTGTCTTGCTATAAGTCTAGCAGGGAGGTACCAAAGTAATCCAGGAGTGGATCACTGGACAGCGGTCAAGAACATCCTGAAATACCTGAAAAGGACTAAGGATATGTTTCTCATATATGGAGGTGACAAAGAGCTCATCGTAAATGGTTATGTTGATGCAAGCTTTGACACTGATCCGGACGATTCTAAATCACAAACTAGATACGTATTTACATTAAACGGTGGAGCTGTCAATTGGTGCAGTTCTAAACAAAGCGTCGTGGCGGGATCTACATGTGAAGCGGAGTACATAGCTGCTTCGAAAGCAGCATACAAAGGAGTCTGGATGAAGGAGTTCATATCCGATCTAGGTGTCATACCTAGTGCATCGGGTCCAATGAAAATCTTTTGTGACAATACAGGTGCAATTGCCTTGGCAAAGGAATCCATATTTCACAAGAGAACCAAGCACATCAAGAGGCGCTTCAATTCCATCCAGGATCTAGTCCAGGTGGGAGACATAGAGATTTGGAAGATACATACGGATCTGAATGTACTAGACCCGTTGACTAAGCCTCTTCCACGAGCGAAACATGATCAGCACCAAGGCTCCATGGGTGTTAGAATCATTACTGTGTAATCTAGATTATTTAATGCAAGTGGGAGACTGAAGGAAATATGCCCTAGAGGCAATACTAAAGTTATTATTTATTTCTTTATATCATGATAAATGTTTATTATTCATGCTAGAATTGTATTAACCGGAAACATAATACTTGTGTGAATACATAGACAAACTAAACGTCACTAGTATGCCTCTACTTGACTAGCTCGTTAATCGAAGATGGTTATGTTTCATTTGATTAACGGGATCACATCATTAGGAGAATGATGTGATTGACATGATCCATTCCATTAGCTTAGCACCCGATCGTTTAGTATGTTGCTATTGCTTTCTTCATGACTTATACATGTTCCTATGACTATGAGATTATGCAACTCCCGTTTGCCGGAGGAACACTTTGTGTGCTACCAAACGTCACAACGTAACTGGGTGATTATAAAGGTGCTCTACAGGTGTCTCCAAAGGTACATGTTGGGTTGGCGTATTTCGAGATTAGGATTTGTCACTCCAATTGTCGGAGAGGTATCTCTGGGCCCTCTCGGTAATGCACATCACTTAAGCCTTGCAAGCAATGCAACTAATGAGTTAGTTGCGAGATGATGTATTACGGAAGGAGTAAAGAGACTTGCCGATAACAAGATTAAACTAGGTATTGAGATACCAACGATCGAATCTCGGGCAAGTAACATACCGATGACAGAGGGAACAACGTATGTTGTTGTGCGGTTTGACCGATAAAGATCTTCGTAGAATATGTAGGAGCCAATATGAGCATACAAGTTCCGCTATTGGTCAATAACCGGAGACGTGTCTCGGTCATGTCTACATTGTTCTCGAACCCGTAGGGTCCGCACGCTTAACGTTATGATGACAGTTTCATTATGAGTTTATATATTTTGATGTACCGAAGGTTGTTCGGAGTCCCGGATATGATCACAGACATGACGAGGAGTCTCGAAATGGTCGAGACATAAAGATCGATATATTGGACGGCTATATTCGGACACCAGAAGTGTTTCGGGTGATTTCGGAGAAAACCGGAGTGCTGGAAGGGTTACCGGAACCCCCCGGGGAAGTATTGGGCCTTAGTGGGCCTGAGGGGAGAGAGAGGGCAGCAGCGCAGGAGGTGGCGCGCCCCCTCCCATGAGGAGTCCGAATTGGACTAGGGGAGGGGGGCGCGGCCCCTCTTTCCCTCTCCCTCTCCCTCTCTTTCCTCCCCCCTTCTCTCTTCCTAGTTGGACTAGGAAAGGGGAGTCCTAATCCTACTAGGAGGAGGACTCCCCCCTCCTTGGCGCGCCCCAAGGGCCGGCCGGCCTCCCCCCTTGCTCCTTTATATACGGGGGCAGGGGGGCACCTCTAGACACACAAGTTGATCTTCGTGATCGTTCTCTTAGCCGTGTGTGGTGCCCCCCTCCACCATAATCCTCGATAATATTGTAGCGGTGCTTAGGCGAAGCCCTGCGACGGTAGAACATCAAGATCTTCACCACGCCGTCGTGCTGACGGAACTCTTCCCCGACACTTTGTTGGATCGGAGTCCGGGGATCGTCATCGAGCTGAATGTGTGCTAGAACTCGGAGGTGCCGTAGTTTCGGTGCTTGATCGGTCAGGCGTGAAGACGTACGACTACATCAACCGCGTTGTGCTAACGCTTCCGCTTTCGGTCTACGAGGGTACGTAGACAACACTCTCCCCTTCGTTGCTATGCATCACCATGATCTTGCGTGTGCGTAGGAATTTTTTTGAAATTACTACGTTCCCCAACATAAATTTGGGTTGAATACTCTACCCTCGAAAGCTGTTGCGATCCCCTATACTTGTGGGTTATCAAGACTAATTTCTGGCACCATTGTCAGGGAGCATAGCTCTATTCTTTGAGTCACTTGGGATTTATATCTGCTGGACACTATGAAGAACTTGAAAGACGGTAAGACAACAATTTATCCCTCAATTTAGCTCTGCACTTGATTCACCTTCTGTTATGAGTAAGCTTGCGACACCTAAACCTGCTTCTGCTATTCGTTCCGATATGTCGCGTGTTATTGATGATGCCACTTCTGCTATGCATGATACTTATGATGAAACTACTTCTATGCCTGATACTACTGTGCCCCTTAGTGAATTTCTTGAGGAAAAAATTGCTAGGGCTAGAGAGAAAGACATTATTGAATCTGATTATAATGATGAAAGTGATGATGAAGATAGGCCTGTTATTCCTGAGGGTTATGTTTTTGATATGGAATCTTCTACCACTATTTTAGCTTGCAAAGATCGTCATGAACTTAAAAGGCTATTAATTAAATGGAACAAAGAATCACTTAGAGATAAAATGAGGCCTGATCCTGCTTTTGCTACTTCACCTATTTGTGTTCCCGATAAGGATTATGAATTCTCTATTGATCCTGATATAATTACTCTGGTTGAATCTGATCCTTTCCATGGCTATGAATCTGAAACTGTTGTGGCACATCTTACTAAATTAAATGATATAGCCACCTTGTTTACTAATGATGAGATATCGTGCTACTTTTATATACTTAAAATATTTCCGTTCTCATTAAAGGGTGATGCTAAGATATGGTTTAATTCTCTTGATCCTAATTGTGTGCGTAGTCCCCAGGATATGATTTATTACTTCTCTGCTAAATATTTCCCTGCTCATAAGAAACAAGCCGCTTTAAAGGAAATATACAACTTTGTGCCAATTAAAGAAGAGAGTCTCCCACAAGCTTGGGGGAGGCTTCTCAAGTTACTTAATGCTTTGCCTGATCATCCTCTTAAGAAAAATGAAATACTTGATATCTTTTATAATGGACTAACTGATGCTTCCAGAGATTACCTGGATAGTTGTGTTGGTTCTCTTTTCAGGGAAAGAACACCGGATGAAGCTGAAATTCTATTGAATAATATGTTGACAAATGAAAATAATTGGGCACCTCCTAAGCCAGTTCCTGCTCCAATTAATGATCCTATTCCTAAACTAACTCCGAAGAAGAGAGGTGTTCTATTTCTCAGTCCTGAAGATATGCAAGAGGCAAAGAAATCTATGAAAGAAAAAGGTATTAAAGCTGAAGATGTTAAGAATTTACCTCCTATTGAAGAAATACATGGTCTTAATTCACCGCCTGTTGAAGAAACATATGATCTTGATCCGTTACCTATTGAAGAACCTCATGATCCCGATAACCCGACACAGGTAGTAAAGGTAAATTCTCTCTATAGATATGATAAAGCTGAAGTCCCTCGTACTAAAATTGCTAGTCAGTGCTTGGATGAGTTTGATAACTTTATGTTTAAGCAAGAAGACTTCAATGCTTATTTTGGTAGACAATTAAAACAAAATGCTTATATGATTAAACACTTGGGTGATTATATGGCTAATATTAGAGATGAACTTAAACTTGTTAGCAAACATGCTTATATGGTTACCACTCAAGTAGAACAAGTACTTAAAGCTCAAAATGATTTGCTTAATGAAATGAATAGTAAGAAAAATGATTATGCTGTTAGAGTGGCTACTAGAACTGGTAGAATGACTAAGAAATCTTTGTATCCTGAAGGCCACCCTAAGAGAACTGAGTAAGATTCTCAGAGAAATAATATTGATGCTCCTAGTTCTTCTAAAAGGAAGAAAAAGAAAAATGATAGGACTTTGCAAACTTCTAGTGAACCTATTGCTGAACCACCTGATAATCCAAATGATATCTCTATGTCTGATGCTGAAACACAATCTGGTAATGAACATTAACCTAGTGAAAATGTTAATGATGATGTTCATGATGATGCTCAACCTAGTAATGATAATGATGTATAAATTGAACCTGCTATTGATCTTGATAACCAACAATCAAAGAATCAATGTTATGATAAGAGAGACTTTGTTGCTAGGAAACATGGTAAAGAAAGAGAACCTTGGGTTCAGAAACCCATGCCTTTTCCTCCCAAACCATCCAAGAAAAAGGATGATGAGGATTTTGAGCGCTTTGCTGAAATGATTAGACCTATCTTTTTACGTATGCGTTTGACTGATATGCTCAAGATGAATCCTTATGCTAAGTACATGAAAGATATTGTTACAAATAAAAGAAAGATGCCGGAAGCTGAAATTTCCACCATGCTTGCTAATTATACTTTTAAGGATGGAATACCAAAGAAACCTGGAGATCCAGGAGTACCTACTATACCATGCTCCATTAAAAGAAATTATGTTAAAACTGCTTTATGTGATCTTGGAGCCGGTATTAGTGTTATGCATCTCTCTTTATATCATAGACTTGACTTGGATAAGTTGACACCTACTGAAATATCTTTGCAAATGGCTGATAAATCAACTGCTGTACCTGTCGGTATTTGTGAGGATGTGCCTGTTGTGGTTGCAAACGTTACTATTTTAACAGACTTTATTATTCTTGATATTCCCGAGGATAATAGTATGTCTATTATTCTTGGAAGACCTTTTCTTAATACTGCAGGGGCTGTTATTGATTGCAACAAAGGCAATGTCACTTTTCATGTTAATGGTAATGAGCATACGGTACACTTTCTGAGGGAACAACCTCAAGTCCACAGTATCAACTCTATTGGAAAAATTCCAACGATTATATTTGGAGGTTTTGAATTTCCTATTCCTACTGTCAAAACGAAATATGATATACTTATTATTGGGGATGTGCATATCCCCGTTGAGGTAACCTAGTGTTATTCGAAATTTCACCGGTTTCATGTTAATCGGAATGAGTTTGTTAACAAGACTTGATCAACCTTGTTAGTGGATTCTTTTTGATGAGCATGAGATGGATGAAACTAGAAGCACAACCTTATGTACCCTCTTTATACTTTCTGTTATTTAGTTGAAATAAAGTAAAAAAAAGTATTTTTCTGTCTGTTTCCTGATTTATCCGTGCAATATAAAAATATCCCAAAAATAAAAGTCCTCAGAATGACATGCCAATTTAATACGATTTTTTTGGGAATATTTGAGGATTTATGGTGCAAAAATCACCGTGGGGGGAGCTGCCACCTGGTCACGAGGGTGGAGGGCGCGCCCCGTGCCTCGTGGGCCCACGGTGGCCCTCCTCCACTTATTCCTGCACCCATCCTCTTCTTCTTCCTCCCACAAACACGAAAAACCAACTCAAGCACGAGTTCCAGCCCTCTTTGCTGTAATTTTTGATCTCCTTGCTCAAAGCACCTCTCGCAAAACTACTTGGGGAGATTGTTCCTTGGTATGTGACTCCTCCATTGGTCTAATTAGTTTTTGTTCTAGTGCTTTATTCATTGCAAATTTTTGCTGCATAGGTGACCATGTTCTTGAGCTTGCATGTCAAATTTATATGGTTCCAAGTAGTTCTAATGCTTGATATAGGTTCTAGGCACTTGTAGGAGTAGTTGCTATCAGTTTTATTGAAGTTGGTTCACTTTTGTTTGAAGTTACTAAAAATTTCAGATTATTTCAGAAAATAATGAAGAGACTTTTGAGGGGCTCATCGAGCTGAAGTTCGAAGGAGAAACAAAATGAAGAAGCACAGAGGCCCGAATATATTTTGCCTCGTACCGCGGAGGTCCGGCCGTGTGAATGGCCTTCCAACGACTTCTTGAGAAGAGCCGGGATTTATGAGGATTTCTATTCATTGATTGAGAATGCTGGCCTCACCGACTTTGTCCGCGACCAACATCATCAGTATCTCTTACTCACAAATACTTTTGTGCAAAACTTCTATTTTTTCCCTAAGGAATCACCTCCTTCAGTAGAGTTTCATTTATATGACGTTGTTAAAAAGATGCCATTAGCTGAATTTTGCAAGGTTTGCAACATACCCCCTGAGGGTACCTTAGAGGAACCACACCGTAAAGATGTGTAAGCATTTATTAACACTATCACCGTGGGAGAAACCAGAAAGATTTCTGATGCAAGAATCACTAGCATACATTTTCCTGTTTTACGCTACTTTGCCATATTTTCTAGTCGTTGCTTGATTGGTCGTGGGAACTGTGGAAACCTTAGTGTTCCTGATATTATTATTTTGTTCCATGGTTTATACCGCGACAACACTATTAGTATGGGCGGAATTATTGCTAGACGGTTAAGTATGAACCGTACTAAGGGTCCCATCTTTGGAGGCATTTATGCTTCACGCCTCGCTGCACATTTTAACATAATATCTATTAGGCATTATGAGAAAGAAGAAAAATTGCTTCCTAGTGCTTATTTAGATTATAAGAGTATGCTAGCACATGATTTTATTGTTAAGGGCGGGGATGGAGAGCTCAAATATAAAGTATTCTTTCATAAACATCATCCTGAAACTATTACCTTGCCTGCTCCTTCTTTGTTTAATTTTGAAGGACATTATCTCGTTACGTGGGCTGCCGTTCAAGCTTACTGGAATCCTGCACCAGCCCCGGAACCGGAACCGCAAGATGAACCTCCACGACAATCTGTTTATTCTTGGGATCCAGAGATGACTGTCAGCCAATGGCAGTCAGAGTCTTCCTCATCATAGTATGATCCCAATGCGTCGCAGTACGACCCCAACTACACCTACGGATATCAGCAAGGCTATCCCTGGCAATAGACCAACTTAGGCCAAAAGCCTAAGCTTGGGGGAGTACTTATTTCTCACCGACATTACATTTATGTTCACACACACTCATTGCTAGATGTCGGTGCTCATACTCTTTCACTGTAATACCGATGCTAGGTTATTTTCTTTTCCCTGCTTTCTTCTTGTGTGTTTGATAAACCTTAAGAAAAAAAACATAAAAAATTTAGTAGTAGTTTACTTTCTTGCTGTAGTAGTAGTAATTAAAAATAAAACCCAAAAATATTTCCCGGTCTTCTTTTGCTTGTTGGGAGCTTTCCCGTGTAAATAGTTTTTATTTCTTTTCTTTTCTTTGGGGGTCGATGGGAGAAGACCATGATTAAATTGTTGAAGTGGCTCTTATATGCATTATTGTTGATTTAACCAAGAGCCCATATTGCCTTTTCTTCTCCTGTTTATTGAATGCTCGTAGATTCCAGCTTAGTCCAATGCACGTACACTCTTATTATTATTCACATCGTTCGGTCGTGCAAGTGAAAGGCAATTATGATGATATATGATGGACCGACTGAGATGAGAAAAACTGGTATGAACTCGACCTCTTTTGTTTTTGTAAATATGATGAGTTCATCGTTCTTGATTCAGCTTATTATGAATAAACATGTTTGCTATGACAATTAGAGATCATAGTTACTTGTGCCATGCTTGATTAGCTATGAGTTATAATGGTTTACCTTGCATGCCAACATGCTATCGAAATGGTTATGATGTGGTATGATGGGGTGGTATCCTTCTTTGAATGATTTAAGTGACTTGACTTGGCACATGTTCACGCATGTAGTTGAAATAAATCAACATAGCCTTCATGATATTTATGTTCATGGTGGATTATATCCTACTCATGCTTGCATCCAATGTTTATTAATTTTAATGCATGTACATGGCTGTTGTCGCTCTCTGGTTGGTCGCTTCCCAGTCTTTTGCTAGCCTTCACCTGTACTAAGCGGGAATACTGCTTGTGCATCCAATCCCTTAAACCCCAAAGTTATTCCATATGAGTCCATTATACCTTCCTATATGCGGTATTTACCTGCCGTTCCAAGTAAATTTGTATGTGCCAAACTCTAAACCTTCAAATAAACATTCTGTTTTGTGTGCTCAAATAGCTCATGTATCAACCAAGGCTGCCCTTATCTTCCATGTTAGGCGGGTTATTCTCAAGAGGAGTGGACTCCGCTCCTCACTCACGAGAAAATGGCTAGTCACCGGGATGCCCAGTCCCATGCTTTATGCAAATTAAATCAAAATTAATTGCAAACAAAACTCCCCCTGGGACCTGATGTATGTTGGAGGCACTCGTTGTTTCGAGCAAGCCATGGATTGATGCTTGTTGGTGGAGGGGGAATATAAACTTGACCATTCTGTTTGGGAACCGCCTATAATGTGTGTAGCATGGAAGATATCGCCATCTCTTAGTTGTTATGTTGACAATGAAAGTATGCCGCTCAAAATATTATTTATCTCTATTTCAAAACCGAGCTCTGGCACCTCTACAAATCCCTGCTTCCCTCTGCGAAGGGCCTATCTATTTACTTTTATGTTGAGTCATCACCCTCTTATTAAAAGCACTAGCTGGAGAGCGCAGCTGTCATTTGCATTCATCACTGTTAATTTATATTGGGTATGACTATGATTGGACCTCTTTTACCATGAATAACAATGTCTAGTCAGTCCTTGATCTTTAAAGGTGCTCTGCATTTATGTTTTGTGGTCTCAGAAAGGGCTAGCGAGATACCATCTTGTTATATCGTAGTATGATTGTTTTGAGAAAGTGTTGTCATCCGAGATTTATTATTATGGCTCGCTAGTTGATTATGCTATTGATATGAGTAATTATGAGACATGAGAATTATTGCAAATGTGGTTAGTTATAATCTTTGCTGAAAACTTGAATGCTGGCTTGACATATTTACAACAACAAGAGCAAAGAGAGTTTGTAAAAGTTTTTCTTTATTTCTTTCAGTTTGTCAACTGAATTGCTTGAGGACAAGCAAGGGTTTAAGCTTGGGGGAGTTGATACGTCTCCGTCGTATCTACTTTTCCAAACACTTTTGCCCTTGTTTGGACTCTAACTTGTATGATTTGAATGGAACTAACCTGGACTGACGCTGTTTTCAGCAGAATTGCCATGATGTTGTTTTATGTGCAGAAAACAAAAGTTCTCGGAATGACCTGAAACTCCACGGAATATCTTACAATAAATAATAAAAAATCCTCGCCAAAGATGAAGACCAGGGGGCCCACACCCTATCCACGAGGGTGGGGGGCGCCCCCCCTAGGGCGGGCCCCCTTACCTCATGGGCCCCCTGGAGACCCTCCGACGCAACTCCAACTCTATATATTTGCTTTCGGGGAGAAGAAATCATCGCGTTTTACGATACGGAGCAACCGCCAAGCCCTAAAACCTCTCGGGAGGGCTGATCTGGAGTCCGTTCAGGGCTCCGGAGAGGGGGATTCGTCGCCGTCGTCGTCATCAACCATCCTCCATCACCAATTTCATGATGCTCACCGCTGTGCATGAGTAATTCCATTGTAGGCTTCCTGGACGGTGATGGGTTGGATGAGATTTATCATGTAATCGAGTTAGTTTTGTTAGGGTTTGATCCCTAGTATCCACTATGTTCTGAGATTGATGTTTCTACGACTTTGCTATGCTTAATGCTTGTCACTAGGGCCCGAGTGCCATGATTTCAGATCTGAACCTATTATGTTTTCATGAATATATGTGTGTTCTTGATCCTATCTTGCAAGTTTATAGTCACTTACTATGTGTTATGATCCGGCAACCCTGAAGTGACAATAATCGGGACCACTCCCGGTGATGACCATAGTTTGAGGAGTTCATGTATTCACTATGTGCTAATGCTTTGTTCCGGTTCTCTATTAAAAGGAGGCCTTAATATCCCTTAGTTTCCTCTAGGACTCCGCTGCCACGGGAGGGTAGGACAAAAAATGTCATGCAAGTTCTTTTCCATAAGCACGTATGACTATATTAAGAATACATGCCTACATTACATTGATGAATTGGAGCTAGTTCTGTGTCACCCTATGTTATGATTGTTACATGATGAACCGCATCCGGCATAATTATCCATCACTGATCCGATGCCTACGAGCTTTCCGTATACTGGTTTACGCTTATTTACTTTCCCGTTGCTATTGTTACAATCACTACAAAATACCAAAAATATTACTTTTGCTTTCATTACTCTTTTGTTGCCGTTACCACCACTATCATATTACTGTGCTACTAAATACTTTGCTGCAGATACTAAGTTTCCAGGTGTGGTTGAATTGACAACTCAGTTGCTAATACTTGAGAATATTATTTGGATCCCCTTGTGTCGAATCAATAAATTTGGGTTGAATACTCTACCCTCGAAAGCTCTTGCGATCCCCTATACTTGTGGGTTATCAAGTAGCAATTAGTTGTTATTGCTTCTCCACCTGATGTTCTCTGAAGAAGTTATATGTGTTGGATAATTAATCAGAGTGAATTTAGTGCTGCAAAAGCAAATGCACTTTCTCAGAATTCACTCAATTAAGAATCTTATTTATATCAATGGACTCAAGTACTTTTGACAACACTGCTACATGGATCACACAAGTAACAGTGTAGCATATAAATTATCAGTTATCACCTCCAAGAATCGATGGAACATAAGCTATGATCTGTAAAAGAACTCCACACACCTTAGTGATGCATCCATCTATGTAAGTCTTGAAAGGATACTACTCTGGATCCATGAGTAGCTCCTCCCAAAATGTGCAGCCGAGAAGCTCCAACTCATCTTCTTGCAGCCAAACTTTTGAAGGCATGCCAATAGGAATGGCCTCTCACTAAATTTCCCCATGTACTTTGTTTTGATTTTGTCTAAAAGCACCACCCATATCAAGAAATATCTTAGAACATATAATGCCAATTTCATAATTATAATTGAGGGAGTCCTGGATTAGGGGGTCTCCGGTCAGCCGGACTATATCCTTTGGCCGGACTGTTAGACTATGAAGATACAAGATTGAAGACTTCGTCTCGTGTCCGGATGGGACTCTACTTGGCGTGGAAGGCAAGCTAGGCAATACGGATATGTGTATCTCCTCCTTCGTAACCAACCTTGTGTAACCCTAACCTCTTCGGTGTCTATATAAACAAGAGGGTTTTAGTCCGTAGGACAACATACAATCATACCATAGGGTAGCTTCTAGGGTTTAACCTCTCTGATCTCGTGGTAGATCTACTCTTGTACTACCCATATCATCAATATCAATCAAGCAGGACGTAGGGTTTTACCTCCATCAAGAGGGCCTGAACCTGGGTAAAACATTGTGTCCCCTGCCTCCTGTTACCATCCGCCTTAGACACACAGTTCGGGACCCCCTACCTGAGATCCTCCGGTTTTGACACCGACATTGGTGCTTTCATTGAGAGTTCCTCTGTGTCGTCGCCGTTAGGCTTGATGGCTCCTACTATCATTGATGGCGATGCAGTCCAGGGTGAGACTTTTCTCCCCGGACAGATCTTCGTGTTCGGCGGCTTTGCACTATGGGCCAATTCGCTCAGCCATCTAGAGCAGATTGAAAGTTACGCCCCTGGCCATCAGGTCAGGTTTGGAAGCCTAAACTACATGGCCGATATCCACAGAGACTTGATCTTCGACGGCTTCGAGCCTCTGCCTTGTGCGTCACGCGGTCACGATGAGTACGATTTAGCTCTACCATCAGACGGCATTCTGGAGATCGCACCGGCAGCCTCTCTGACCCTCAATTCGGAGCCAGTTACGCCTTCCGCGGACTGGTGGATGGACCCCGCCACGGAGGCGTTACCCTCAGCGGCGATCGAGCCGAACATCGACCTTACCTTGCACGAGAGTCGTGTTGTTAAACTGCCGAATTCTTCTCCGGCCACGGACTTCGAACCGCCTGCGCCCGTTCCTATCGAATCTGATTGGGCGCCGATCATGGAGTTTACCTCCGCGGATATCTTTCAGCACTCGCCCTTCGGCGGCATACTGAACTCATTAAGGTCTCTCTCCTTGTCAAGAGAGTCCTGGACGAACTACGTCCGGCAGGACTGGGATGCAGACGACGAAGAAATTCGCGGCCCACCAAGTAGCCACTGCCGACGACTTAACCGACATGCTCGACTTTGACTCTGAAGATATCGGCGGTACGGATGACGATGTGGGAGACGAAGAGGAACCACTGCCCATAGGGCACTGGACATCCACCTTATCATACGATATATATACATGGTGGATACACCCAAAGAAGGCAATGGAAACGAGACAATGGAGGATGACCCCTCCAAGAAGCAACCCAAGCGCCAACGTCAGCGGCGCCGCTCTAAGTCCCGCCAAAGCAAAAGTGGTGATACCGGCACAGGAGGTAATAACACTCCGGATAGTGCCGAAGACAACAACAACCCCCTCCAGCAAGATTTAGAACAGGAGGATGGAGGAGCTTGCCCTCCTGAGAGAGCGGCAGACGGAGAGGCGGAGGATGATAATTACATGCCCCCTCCGAAGACGAGGCAAGCCTCGGCGATGACGAATTCGCCGTGCCAGAGGATCCCGTCGAACAAGAGCGCTTCAAGCGCCGGCTTATGGCCACGGCAAATAGCCTTAAGAAAAAGCAGCAGCAGCTTCAAGCTGATCAAGATCTGCTAGCTGACAGATGGACTGAAGTCCTCGCAGCCGAGGAATATAAACTCGAGCGCCCCTCCAAGAGTTACCCAAAATGCAGGCTGCTACCTCGACTGGAGGAAGAAGCGTATGATGCGGCTGATCGGCCACCTCGTGGCTGTGATAGAGAGGCATTCCAGCCAAAAGCTCAGCCTGCACCCTGACGCCATTCAAATAAAAAAGCATGGGGAAACACGCCAGACCTGCGAGACGTATTGGAGGACAAAGCAAAACATGCAAGATCGATCTACGGATCACGAGGGCGCACCACTGTGCGAGACGATAAACGTCACGCCGGATAGAGTGAAAGTAAATCCGGCCGGGCCGAACACAGCGGGCAAGACCCATTTGAGCTACGTCGCGATATAGCCCAATACAGAGGCGCCGCACACCCCTTATGCTTCACAGACGAAGTAATGGATCATCAAATCCTAGAAGGTTTCAAACCTGTAAATATTGAATCATACGACGGCACAACAGATCCTGCGGTATGGATCGAGGATTTCCTCCTCCACATCCACATGGCCCGCGGTGATGACTTACACGCCATCAAATACCTCCCACTAAAGCTCAAAGGACCAACGCGGCATTGGCTTAACAGCTTGCCAGCAGAGTCCATTAGCTGTTGGGAAGATCTGGAGGCCGCATTCCTCGACAACTATCAGGGCACTTATGTGCGACCACCAGATGCTGATGACTTGAGCCACATAATTCAGCAGCCAGAAGAATCGGCCACGCAATTCTGGACTCGGTTCCTAACAAATAAAAATCAAATCATCGACTGTCCGGATGCAGAGGCCCTAGCGGCTTTCAAACACAACATCCGCGACGAGTGGCTAGCCCGGCACCTTGGTCAGGAAAAGCCAAAATCTATGGCAGCCCTCACGATACTCATGACCCGCTTTTGTGCGGGAGAAGACAGCTGGCTGACTCGCAGTAACAATATGTCAAAGAACCATGGTACCTCGGATACCAAGGACGGCAATAGCAGGTCCCGTCGCAACAAACATAAGCGCTACGTTAACAGCGATAATACTAAGGATACGGCAGTCAATGCCGGATGCAAAGGCTCTAAACCCGGTCAGCGGGAAAAGCCATTTAAACAAAGTATGCCGGTCCCGTCCAGTTTGGACCGCATACTCGATCGCTCGTGTCAAATACACGGCACCCCAGACAAGCCAGCCAATCACACCAACATGGATTGTTGGGTGTTCAAGCAGGCCGGCAAGTTAATTACCGAAAACAAGGATAAGGGGTCACATAGCGATGACGATGAGGAGCCCCGGCAGCAACACACCAGAGGACAGAAGAGGTTTCCCCCACAAGTGCAGACAGTGAAGATGATATACGCAACCCACATCCCCAAGAGGGAGCGGAAGCGTGCACTCAGGGACGTATATGCGTTGGAGCCAGTCACCCCAAAGTTCAATCCATGGTCCTCCTATCCAATCACTTTCGATCGCAGGGACCACCCCACTAGTATTCGTCATGGCGGATTTGCCGCACTAGTTCTAGACCCAATCATTGACGGATTTCACCTCACTCGAGTCCTTATGGATGGTGGCAGCAGCCTTAACCTGCTTTATCAGGACACGGTGCACAAAATGGGTATCGACCCCTCAAGGATGAAACCCACAAAAACGACCTTTAAAGGCGTTATTCCAGGCGTAGAGGCCCATTGCACGGGCTCAATTACACTGGAAGTGGTCTTCGGATCCCCGGATAACTTCTGAAGCGAAGAGTTAATCTTCGATATAGTCCCGTTCCGCAGTGGTTATCATGCACTGCTCGGGCGAACCGCATTTGCGAGATTCACTGCGGTACCGCATTATGCATACCTCAAGCTCAATATGCCAGGACCTCGTGGGGTTATTACAGTCAATGGAAACACAGAGCGCTCTCTCCGAACGGAGGAGCACACTGCGGCCCTCACAGCAGAAGCGCAAAGCAGCCTCTCAAGGCAATCCACCAGTTCGGGGTTTCAAGACCAGGACACCGTCAGGCGCGCTCGGAGCAATCGGCAACTAGACCGCCTGGCGCAATCTGAGCTCGCGTAGCAATGCGGCCCCCACCCCAGTCCCAGCCAAGCGACGAAACTCGTCCCATGCGTACATAATTATGCAGTAAAAATACCATGGGCACGGGCGGGGAGGGGGGCACAACTGTGGCACGCCCCAAGACGCGGCTTAAACCGCACTAGGGGCTTCCCGCTTAGTTATTTTTCTCTTTTTCAGGACATTAATCTCTGGAAACCCTGTCCAGCAGCACTATTGCCGAACACATGATGCAACAACCAAGGAGGCAGCAAGCTACGTCACACCACGGAATTCGTAGGTGGATTACAGTAACGAGCGAAATATTTGATTTAATACTATTCCTAAGCTTGCCCTTGGAAGGGACATAGTCCTACTCTTTGCTTATCACACTATCCGTATCATTTTGCTTTAACGCACCTTTTTGAATAAACAATGCGTAACATTACAACTATTATTGCATTCCTGTTATATATATATGTGTTCATTAATGACGCCTTGCAACCGTACACTTTGGTACGACCAATACACCAGGGGCTTGCGTACCCCACAATATGGTGTGAAAAGTCCGAACACTTTCACAAGTGCGGCACCCCGAACTTATAGCATTATATGCATCAGCTCTGAATCATGTCTTTGGTCAAATGTTGGGTTTGACCGGCTCCTATGTTTTGGTACCTTACGTTTCGCTCTATCGGCTAAGGTAGCGCTTGGAGAACTACTGTGATTGTGCCCCGGTTCTGCTGGGTTAAGCACCTCAGTAGAGAAAGCTAAAACTGACTGCCATGATAAGGCGAGAGACTGGTCGCTGTTCGGCGAGGTTTCGAGTCCCTAAAGACTTATGCCGCTTAGAGCGAGGGGCCGGCCCTGTCCGGCTTAAAGGCGTGTATCGCGCCCCGAATTCGGCCTTCCGAATACCAGGGGCTTCGCCGAAATTTAAAATTATAGAATTCTATGGCTAAGTGAGAGTGATAAAGCATTATTAGTCCGGTTTCCTTGTTCGTTGTGCTGAGCACCTCCTTCGAAGGACCCAAAAATGGGAACATGAGTGCTCAGGTTTATCCCGAACACCCCAGCACTCGCGACATGGGGGCAGAAGCCGAGGACTAGCCATCTCTCAGATTGGATAAACAGCCAAACAGAAGGTAATATTTTAAATTCAAACAAGCGTTGCATAGCGCATATGAAACAAGTTTTCATAAATACAGGATCACACGAGCAAGTTTTACTCAAATATTACATCTTTTGTCCACTCGTCCGCTACGAGACGGGCACCCGGCAGAACACCCTCGTAGTACATCTCAGGGTGGCGATGCTCCTTGCCCTCCGGCGGCCCTTCCTTGATTAACTTCACGGCGTCTAGCTTGACCCATTGCAATTTCACACGGGCGAAAGCCCGGCGTCACTACAAGAAAATTGAGATACTGTGACGAAAATCCTCGTGACGATGGTTGACAGTGTCATCGAAATATCTAATGTGTGACGTTTTGAAGGTCGTGTCACTTATTACTATGAATCAAAGACGATTAATGTCACTAAATCGCCTGGGGCACTGAGCCACACCTGGTTGCCAATTTTTATGACGCGTTGGTAATTTCCGTGATGAACCTACTACTGTCATTGATGATTACAAATGTAGCATTTTATAGGTGGTGTTCATCATCAATGGATATGGCAGCATAGTGTCGCAGTTGTTTCATTCTATCAAAAAAGGAAATAAGAGATTGGATGGGAATTAGTTCGGTAGGAAGAGTTTGAACCTGCCAGCTGCAACACAGCCTTCTATAATGTACACGAGTTCGGAATTTTGGCGATCATTATTATTCGTTGGTATTTTTTGTTATGGTTGCATGACAAACATTTGTATTTGTGTCTTTTCTAGGAAAATTTGTATTTGCATCTAACCCACATGTAGAGCACAAAATGAATCCAATGTTTCCCAATGTTTTGATCAGACTATACACATATATGGTACGTGCTTTTTTACTTTTTTTAATCAGATTATACACATACATGTTACCCGCGTTTTTTTATCAGATTATACACAGACATGGTACTTGTCAAACCCACTGTTTTTCTTTTGTCTTATAATAAAAAACCTACTACTTTTCCTTGTAAGTGTGTCAAATTCACTAGTTTAAGGGTGGAATCGATTTGCCCTCTGGCGCGCCGAAAATGAAATTTTATACGTACTTATTAGGGTCGTCCGGAAGGTTGCTTAGGCGGGGTGGCCATTTTTTGTGGAGCGAAGCCCATTTAACTAAAACCGGATGACCCTAATCCCCATTATCCCATCTGGCACCGTCTTCTTCGTTTCTCAATCCCGATACAATCTTCGCCTTCCCTCCGCCGCTCATCTCCCGTAACCCCCACGTTCCCACTCCCATCCACCTCCGCCGCCCCGACCATCAACGCAAAAACCACCCCCACCGCCAGCATCGAGAACCCGGAGTAAGCCCCTGCAGCGCCCGTGGTGGCAGAGGAACTGCCGCCGCCGCATGTAGTCGGGCCCGGGAGGTGGAGCCCCTACACGAGGATTCGATCTGGTGAAGCAACAGGACGACCCGCCTGTAGAACTCAGTGCGCCTTCTCTTCTTGACCCTCTTGGCTCATCTATGGCATGATCTTCGCTGACGCTGCCGTGTTTCCTAGCCGATGCTACGCTCCTGAACGCGTCACCACCTTCGTGTCCCTCCTCGGACATCCACCACAATGGGAGCAGTGGTGCAGCCCGGCCACGACGAACACCTCCTTCTCGCGCTCCTCGCGACTCCCGCCGTCTGCTCATCGTTGTCAGCCACCACAGCGAGCAAGGCCACCTCCACGGGGACTGGATCCGCCACCACGGCCACGAGGACGCCCATCCGCCAAGGCCAACCCCCTGCCTGCCTCACCGTCGGATCCGCTTCTGCCGTCCAGAGGCTCCACCCGCAAATGGTCGATGGATGCAGCGGGTCACCGGCCAACTAGATGACAACGAGCACCGTGAGGAGATCCCCTTTTCTCTCTCTATTTCCCCCTGTTATAGGTCATCCAGTGAACTTGCTAGTGATGAACTAGGTGATGAACTAATACCTTCGTTAATTAACACTTATTTCGGACGGTTAGAATTTATTGTTATATAGATCAGCACCTTCTGTGATTTGGGAGCACTTTTATGTGCATAGATACTTGGCACTTTGAGAAATATTCCAGCGGTTTTTTTGTACAGGTGCAGCAAGTCAGTTTTAGTATCAATGCCTTGAGAAATATACAATACTAGTGCAACTTGTATCTGCATTCTAAGTTAGCTGCTTGATTAGATTCATGCGTGCTTTAGAAAAATACATATGCACATGTAAAATGGCTGCATTGTTAAGGTCCAGTTCCAAACAAATTTAAGCGGAATTCATTTAGTTAGTGTTGATACCATAGGCTGAAAGGTATTTTGGCAATTCATCTAGTTCTATTTTCTGTCATATTTTTGCTGCTTCAGGTGCTCAAGCATGCCACTAGTTTCGAAAAGTGAGAGGGAAAGGAGGGCATTTCTTGCGGAAGATAAACGCACCGCGAGGTGTATGATAACCTAAGGAATGCACATATTGCAGGTTCTTTAACCATTATAACTCTAGCTATGGGTTAGGAATGTTCTTTAACCATTATAACTAATTCTTGGGTTTATTTAATAATGCACTTTTCTATTTCACATTCATAAATTGGTAGATTCTGAGCTTCTTAGTGGTACTCTTGTAACTTGTTGTCTTGTTTGTTTTCATTTAACAAAGCTGCAATGGTGTTGTGTTTTGTTAATTTATAGGCAGTGGGAGGAGTTAATCGTGAGACTTGAGCAGAAGAGAGAGCACTTGAAGAGATAAAGAGGATGCAACAAGAAGAATCTGAATATGTGAAGAAGATCCAGCAAGACAAGAGTGAAGCCTGAAAATGAAGCCACGTGAAATGGATAAACTGATTGGTCATCTCTGGAAGGCTCAAGCAACTATTTAGTCCCAATCCAAACTTGTGCATGAAGGCCATTGGGGCAACAATTTTGTGGTCTTTAGTTATCTATAAATATTACTTTGCAACTTTTTATTGTCGTGCTTGTGAATCTGTGTAATTTTTGTTAAGAGGGTGATTTGGCTGAGATAATGGAATTTATAATACGATTTGTATTCTATTTCAATCTATAATGTGCATTGGCTCTAATTTATTTATATAATGGGATGTAAATTAAATACTTGTTATGATATGCATTTTGACTATATTGGATTTGATAATTCATAATGTGGCCTATGCTAGCGTGGCATCAAGTCAGTGACGTTGCTTTGTCATTGAATATGGTAGACTATGGCATATTTTCATCTAACATGTGACGTTTATTGCCCGTCACAGAAATACCAAAGTCGATGACATTGTAGAGGACGTCACCGAAGGTCCCATTTTCAGTGACGTTTAGTGTGCGCCTCGTCACTATGAGTAATCTGTGACGGAGATTCTGTGATGATGCTCGTGACGCCCATAAAATGTCATGAAGGTGTATTTTGTGACGTTTTTGGCTATTCCATGACATTCTTTGGCTCGTCATAGTAGGCCCAATCTCTTGTAGTGCGTGCACCTTCAATGCAGACGGATCGCTTGACGACCTCCAGCCGCGGGCAGGCATCCACAAGTCGCCTCACCAGGTCGAAGAAGCTGTTCGGAAGGGCGTCGCCAGGCCATAGCCGGACTATAAAGCCCTTCATGGCCTGTTCGGCCGCCTTATGTAGCTCGACCAGCTGCTTCAGCTGGTCGCTCATTAGCACCGGGTGTTCGGCCCTAGTATACTGAGACCAGAACAACTTCTCCGTTGAGCCTCCATCCTCGGCCTGGTAAAATTGGGCGGCATCGGACACGCTGCGGGGCAAATCTATGAATGCTCCTGGAGAGCTCCAGATTCGGGTAAGTAATCGGTAATTTACTTTTACATGCTTGCTTTGCATATAGAATGCCTTACCCGCCGCTATCTTCTTCATTGCGTCGATCTCCTGGAGGGCCTTTTGGGCTTCGGCCTTGGCAGTTTTTGCACTCTCGAGGGCCGCGGCAAGCTCAGACTCTCGCGTCTTCGAGTCAAGCTCCAACACCTCGTGCTTCGTCACAAGAGCCTGGAGCTCTTGCTGCACCTCGCCCACCCGAGCCTCCTGCTTTTCTCGCTCGATGCGCTCCTTGGCCGCTTTATCTTCGGCCTTGGACGACGCTTGCTTTAGGGTCGCCACTTCGGTCGCGGCCCCTGGCAAATTCATGATGATCCTGTCATTTTGCAGTCGCATTATTTTCGTACATATCCACAGACTAGGTACTACTTACCTTTGTTCTCCTCGAGCTGCCTCTTGGTAAGGCTGAGCTCGTCCTGGGACCCTTTAAGGTCCTGCTTCAGTACGGCGACCTCCGCAGTCAGTGCGGTGGACACCAGCAGCGAAGCCTGCATATGCATATTGACATACTCATATTAGACTCCTGCAATATTGTTGGATCCTCTGTTCGGCTTTTCTTTGTGAACACCGAACAGAGCATCAGGGGCTACTGTCTATGCGGTAATATTTTTCCTATATTTTAAATACTTACCTCAAAGCCTGTTAGAAGGCTGGCACAGGCTTCAGTCAATCCGCTCTTGGCGGACTGAACCTTTTGGATCACCGCACTCATAATAGTGCGGTGCTCCTCGTCGATGGAAGCGTTGCGAAGCACTTCCAGTAGATTGTCCGGTGCCTCTATATGGACAGAGGTCACCGGTGCAGGCGTCTTGCCCCTCTTAGAAGGAGGCCGCCTGCCCGAGTCTGGAACCACTCGAGGTTCTGGCGCGGTGTTCGGCTGAGGGCCGAACTCGGAGCCCTTAGGGGCCTTGTCCCCTCCGCTCCCGGAGTCCGGGAGGCCGCCTTGAGGCGCCTCCGGGACTGTCTTCCCTCGACCCGTTGCCTCTTGAGACAGCACCTCGGCGTCGTCCGCAGGATGGGGGGAGGTGCCGGTCGGAACTGGATCGCTATCCATATCCGACGAGCCCAGGGAGTCGTCCGATGATACATCGATATGGGCTCGGGGCGGCCTGCATTATCACATTCGGCATTAGGTAAAGTAGTGCGAAAAAGGGGTGCTATGGGTGACTCTGGTATCCGAATACTTACGACTTCCCCAGGGGCTTGACCCTGGGCAGCCACTCGTCTTCGCCATCGGCGGTGGTGGTAGATTTGTCCGGAAGGAGAGTCCTTCCCTTCTTGGACCCTTCGGCCTCCCCAGTTGGGGCGGCCTTCCTTTTCTTGTCTCCCCCGTCTGGAGGGGGAGCATCTTCTTCTGCCTCCTCGTCTTTGGGGGAGGATTGTGCCGTAGAGTCCTCGGACGGTGAGTCCGATGACGCCTGGCGCTGGGAACTCTTTCGGGTTCCCTTGGCCTTCTTGGTCTTCTCCGGCACCGTATAAGGAGCCGGGGTCAGCAACTTCGTCAGAAGAGCGTCTGCTGGGCCTTCGGGCAAAGGAGCCGGACAGTCGATCTGCCAGGCCGTCTCCTGCCAATCCTGTCAAAGGTATGGGAGTTTAGATCCCACATGGAGTTAAGCTATGAAAAACAAGTATCCTGTAAAAGGAAAACCAGCTTACCGCGCTGGCTTGGCGCTTCGCGCTGAATCCGCGATCATCAGTAGTGGGAGAGGGGACCTCGGCGCTCTTGAACAGCACCCTCCAGGCATCTTCGTGAGTTGTGTCAAAGAGCCTGTTCAGAGTTCGGTGCTGCGTCGGGTCGAACTCCCACAAGTTGAAGGCCCGTTGTTGGCACGGGAGGATCCGGCGGATGAGCATGACCTGGACTACGTTGGCAACTTTGAGCTTCTTGTTGACCATATTTTGAATACATGTTTGGAGTCCGGTCAGCTCTCCCGAACTACCCTAGGACATGCCCTGCTCTTGCCAGGAGGTGAGCCGTGTGGGGAAGCCAGATCGGAACTCGGGGGCCGCTACCCATGTAGGGTCACGCGACTCGGTGATGTAGAACCACCCCGACTGCCACCCCTTTATGGTCTCCACAAAGGAGCCCTCGAGCCATGTGATGTTGGACATATTGCCCACCATGGCGCCTCCGCACTCCACCTGGCGGCCGCTCGCTACCTTCGGCTTGACATTGAAAGTCTTCAGCCATAAGCCGAAGTGGGGCTTGATGCGGAGGAAAGCCTTGCACACGACGATAAACGCCGAGATATTGAGGATGAAGCTCGGGGCCAGATCGTGGAAATCCAGGCCGTAGTAGAACATGAGCCCCCGGACAAATGGGTGCAGAGGAAACCCCAGTCCGCGGAGGAAATGGGTAAGGAACACTACCCTCTCATGGGGCTTGGGGGTGGGGATGAGCTGCCCTTCCTCTGGGAGCCGGTGCGCGATGTCGTCGGGCAAGTATCCGGCTCTCCTCAGCTTCTTGACGTGTCCCTCCGTGACGGAGGAGACCATCCACCTGCCTCCCGCTCTGGACATGGTTGGAGTAGGTCGAGGTGGGAAATGCGAACTTGGGCGCTGGAGCTCGAGTGCGCGGAAACGGATGAGCGAAGGAGGAAGAAGGCATGGATGAAAAGGTAAATCCTTATCCCTTTATATGGGCTGACGAAACTATGCGTCCCCACTAGCCTGGTAAAACTCGCTCGTCCCCCAAGCACTGTAATCGATGGCACGGTTGGGTTACCCACACCCGTATTGATGAGAATCCCGTGATAAGGGGACACGATCTCTGCTTTGACAAGACGTGTCAAAAAACTGCCTCGCGTTATGTGCGTGGCTAGTTAAAGGAAACGGTTCGAATAATCACTGGGCCATGACATAATGTCGTGTTGCCAAAACAAGTCAGCAAATTAGATTTGTGGAAATACTATTCTCTCTACGGTGGTATGTGGAACTTATTTTGCAAGGCCGGACACTATCCTTGTATTCAAACTCTTTCATGGTGTATTCGGAGGAGGAACCCGCCTTGCAATGCCGAAGACAACACTGCGCGCCGGACTCATCGTCATTGAAGCTTGATTCAGGGGCTACTGAGGGAGTCCTGGATTAGGGGGTCTCCGGACAGCCGGACTATATCCTTTGGCCGGACTGTTAGACTCTGAAGATACAAGATTGAAGACTTTGTCTCGTGTCCGGATGGGACTGTACTTGGCGTGGAAGGCAAGCTAGGCAATACGGATATGTGTATCTCCTCCTTTGTAACTGATACGTCTCCGTCGTATCTAATTTTCCAAACACTTTTGCCCTTGTTTTGGACTCTAACTTGTATGATTTGAATGGAACTAACCCGGACTGAAGCTGTTTTCAGCAGAATTGCCATGATGTTGTCTTATGTGCAGAAAGAAAATATTCTCGGAATGACCTGAAACTCCACGGGAGGTCTTAGAAAAAACAATAAAAAATCCTCGCCAAATATGAAGACCAGGGGGCCCACCCCCTACCTCGTGGACCCCCTGTTGCGTCTCCAACTCCAACTCCACCTCCATATATTGAGTTTCGATGAGAAAAATATCAGAAAGAAGCAATCATCGCGTTTTACGATACGGAGCCGCCGCCAAGCCCTAAAACCTCTCGGGAGGGCTGATCTGGAGTCCGTTCGGGGCTTCGGAGAGGGGGATTCGTCGCCGTCATCATCATCAACCATCCTCCATCACCAATTTCATGATGCTCACCGCCGTGCGTGAGTAATTCCATCGTAGGCTTGCTGGACGGTGATGGGTTGGATGCGATTTATCATGTAATCGAGTTAGTTTTGTTAGGGTTTGATCCCTAGTATCCATTATGTTCTGAGATTGATGTTGCTATGACTTTGCTATGCTTAATGCTTGTCACTAGGGCCCGAGTGCCATGATTCCAGATCTGAACCTATTATGTTTTCATGAATATATGTGAGTTCTTGATCCTATCTTGCAAGTCTATAGTCACCTACTATGTGTTATGATCCGGCAACCCCGAAGTGACAATAATCGGGACCACTCCCGGTGATGACCGTGGTTTGAGGAGTTCATGTATTCACTATGTGCTAATGCTTTGTTCCGGTTCTCTATTAAAAGGAGGCCTTAATATCCCTAAGTTTCCAATAGGACCCCGCTGCCACGGGAGGGTAGGACAAAAGATGTCATGTAAGTTCTTTTCCATAAGCATGTATGACTATATACGGAATATATGCCTACATTACATTGATGAATTGGAGCTAGTTTTGTGTCACCCTATGTTATGACGGTTACAAGATGAACCGCATCCGTCATAATTATCCACCACTGATTCGGTGCCTACGAGTTTTCCATATACTGGTTTACGCTTATTTACTTTTCCGCTGCTACTGTTACAATCACTACAAAATACCAAAAAACATTACTTTTGCTGTCTTAATTTTGTTGCCGTTACCACTACTATCATATTACTTTGCTACTAAACACTTTGCTGCAGATACTAAGTTTCCAGGTGTGGTTGAATTGACAACTCAGCTGCTAATACTTGAGAATATTCTTTGGCTCTCCTTGTGTCGAATCAATAAATTTGGGTTGAATACTCTACCCTCGAAAGCTGTTGTGATCTCCTATACTTGTGGGTTATCAGTAACCGACCTTGTGTAACCCTAACCTCTCCTGTGTCTATATAAACCGGAGGGTTTTAGTCCGTAGGACTACATACAATCATACCATAGGTTAGCTTCTAGGGTTTAGCCTCTCTGATCTCGTGGTAGATCTACTCTGATACTATCCATATCATCAATATCAATCAAGCAGGACGTAGGGTTTTACCTCCATCAAGATGGCCCGAACTTGGGTAAAACATTGTGTCTCCTGCCTCCTGTTACCATCCGCCTTAGACGCACAGTTCGGGACCCCCTACCCGAGATCCGCCGGTTTTGACACCGACAATAATCTTTCGCCTTGTGTGTAGTATTTAATGTATACGTTTTAAGATATTTCTGTAACATCAAGGTTTAGTCATATACACATGAGTGCAGTGCGCTTTAGCTTTCTATTGTGGATAATGATTCTTACAACTATACAAAACCTCTGATCAAATAAATACTTCTGTAAATTAGACACAAAATAAAGAGGAGTCGTACTGCCGTCTTTGGATTTTTATTTCCTATAAATGAATGCCATAACTGGTCCTCAAATTTGCTTGTTGATTATACTACCGTCAACAGTATTCTCCGAGACTGATCATAGCCTCGGTAGAATGGGAACTCCCAAACGTCCAATAATCTCAAAATCTACCATAACAAATCAACCAACAAACATCAACGACCCCCAAGTCATACCTATTGAACCAAAGTTCAGTGGTTGTGTTGTAGCCGTGTTCATGGCCACAGTTGAGGAAGAGCAGCCACCCTTGCCGCGCAGGTCTCCTCACCGTCGTTCCCCGCTTCGTTGTTGCTGTAGCCACATGGGCGGAGGAGGAAGGGGAGGGTCGATCGTCAAGGTCACGGATCCATATGACGACGATGGAGGTAGCCCACAGGTAGCCATAGCGATCTGCAATCTCTCCGTGTGAGATGCGCGAACAGGGGCCATCAGTGCTAGCGAGGAGGAGGGCGAGCAGGGCCGTGGGTGCGTCCCGCGGCATCGACCAGGGTGAACGCTTCATAGCCACATGATGTCCGGCCCATGCAGCCGCACCACGGCACTGGACGGCGGGAGCGTCGCCCGCTATGCGCCGGTTCACCTTGCTGCAGCGGGTCCTTGGAGAAGGCCAGCAACTGAAGGCAACGCCGGGCTGTAGCTGTCGTCGCTCTTCTTGGCCTTCATGGGAATTTGAAGCCGATGATGTCCCCGTCTCCGTCGGCGAACCCAGCATCTATGATCCAGCGGAGGAAGGAGCTTGGTTGATGCCATTGCCATGCCGCCACTGTCGTATTGGAGCACGGCCTACCAGTCTTGCCTCGGCGGTGATGGGGGCTCCGACACTGCCATCGTACATCATTTGTGCAGATCAGTGTGGGTGATGAAAGGTGAGCACAGGCAGCGGCAAGTGAGAGATACGGGATCGAGAGTGAGATGAGAGGGTTGGGGAAGATCGGGCATCGGGCGTGGGTTCGTGCGTCGCAGCCTCACAGGAGAGGGGAGATCGTGGGTGAGAGGATCGGGATAAGTCGGGGCGTGGGTCACGTCTTTTTTTAACGAAGGAAATCATGTGAGGGAGTGCAGTATTGATCGCGAGCCGGGGGTAGAGAAGATTTGGTCTTCACAAATTAATTAAATATTTATCATGACTTATTCATTTCCATATATAAAAGTTACCAAATACTACTAAAAATTGATCTTACCGACAAGTAAAATCGGTTTAAATATGTGTTTCCTATTTAATGTGACTGAGCGATTTAAATTAAGGTTAATTAATTTGGATTTGATCTTTACAGATTGATTGTGATTGATTCTTTCACATAAAGACATTACTAAAAATAACTTGCACCAGTATGGAAAGTTCTGATCTGTTCAGATTTTTTTCATTGTGTGAGAGGGTAACGCGAAACTAAACTGGTGGGGTGTGAGAGGGACGGAAAAAACCAGCAAAATAAAATGGTTGAAAGTGGTGGGATGAAAATAAACCATATTATTCAACCAACACAGACATTAGGAGTAGAGATGGAGGAGTTGGTAGCCTTGTACGATTTATTTTTGTCCGGTTTTTGTTTGTCTCAACTCCCATCACCCCTCGCCAACTGGTTTTTCTCCTTCCCATTGAAAAACAAATCCTATTAAAAAGTAGATCTTGTTTCGTGCTTACTACAGTAGGTTCTGATTCATTTCAATCACGTAAATAATAGGTAATTAAGAGTTCATAACTCACACCATATATGTGAGATCACCTTCCTAAAATATAGATGTAATATTTTCCTCGATAACCTTCCAAAAACAAAATGAGATATTTCTCAATAACAAATCATTAATCCTGCGCACTATGTCATTTATTATTATTATTATATTATTATTATTATTATATTATTATTATTATTATTATTATTATTATTATTATTATTATTATTATTATTATTATTATTATTATTATTATTACAAGTTTCGTAAACAACAAAAATAACGTATCTTTTACTTGTAGCGTATGCATCCGCTTGCTCCTATGGAGGACGCGTGCGCGACACCATGGAAGACGTCGTGGCCATGCCTGACATCGGCGCGATACTCGAGAATGCCAGGGCATGCATCAGGTGTCGAGGACGTCCGTGGCGGAAGGCAGGTCGTCAGACCACCATGTACATGGGGGAAATATCTTGTACTCCCACCACTAGGGTGCTCCCGGTGCTCCAAACTCGATAGCACATTTTAAAATGTTAAAAAAAATCTAAAAAAATCCAGCCAATTGAGACAACATCAATGTATGCTGTTAAAAAAATCAAATCAAAATTAGAAACATTGCTCGTGATATAAAAATGACAAAATGGACATCAATGTGATAATGGGACTAATCTAAAGCCCAAATTAAGTTGCGTACTATTTACTATCAAATTTGTCATTTATGTTTGTCAAGCTACATTTCGAATTTTGATTTTAAATTTTTTTGACAACATACTTAGATGTTGCGTCAATGTGCTGGATTTTTTTTCAGAATTTTCCGAACATTTAAAAATGTGCTACAGAGTTTTGGAGCACCGGGAGCACTCTAGGGGTGGGAGTACCAGATATTTCTCCCGCGTACATGTGTTCGTGGATACGATCATATTATATTTCTTGTCATTAATACACAGAGCCAGACGTGCTACATTCTCAAATCAAGTGTGTTCATTCAAATGTTAAGAAATTCGTTAAGGAAATGTGTTCTACAATACTCGGTAGTCGTCGTCATTTGTAGTAGCCATTGATGCTATTTTTTCTGGAAATCAAGTGTTGAATCGATTTGAAAAACAAACCTTTAATGCAATTAATTAGCTAGACGATTAGTTATGTATGCAATTAATTAGGTCTATTTAAATATAAATTTTGAAACCAAGTCATTAATGCAATTAATCGTTTGGGTAGACACTTAATTATGCCTACATATAATTAGAAGTAGAGATTTTTTCCCAATTAGGCATGTAATTAGTTGATTTGGTTGGCAATTAATTAGGCATGCGAAGAATTAGGTAGGCTATTAACTATTTGTGTAATTAATAAATTAAGCAAGCATTTCATCACGTTGAATCATTTTGAAAGCGCTCGTCGGCAAGGACGATCAACAGGCTATAAACGACATGGCCGAGCACCACTTGCCAATATGGGCGACGGTCACCATGGGCCCACGACATGAACGGCCTAGCGTTCACCAAGATGAATGACGACCATGCTCTGCAGGATGTCCACACATTGATGGTTGCCGAAACGTTCGCGGATGAGGACAACACGACACTACATTGGCTAGGTGGTTCATGCTATAGTTGAAAGGGAGAGTGCTCCAAGAATAAGAAGGAAAAAAGAACTAAAGCGACCAAGTGGTCCATGGTGTTGGAGAAGGAAAGAGTTTCTAAAAAAATAAAGCAAAATAAGAAAGAAATATTATTATAAAAAATAAGTAAGAATGAGAATTAAAACTGGCGAGGAAGGAGGAAGAAGAAGATGAGGCGTCGCTGACAAACACGTTGATGTTGACGTGGTGCTGGTTGGCGCCAACGAAACGGGTTGGCGAAGAGACTAAAAGTAGAAGATGTAGGAAAGGACGAGGAAGAAAAGAACATTAATTATCCATTCTAGCAGCGAATGATATTTGGGCTGAAGGTGGAGCTTTTTTTTTTGAGGGAACTGGAGGTGGAGCTTATGGGTGACTAGAAATACATTCAGGTGTTCACTTACCTTACATGTCAGTGTGCATTGGCAAAGTTGAATGGACCTTTGAGACTAATCTTTATAGTTATCTATTATTGTTGTTTTACGCATTACATGGGAGGGACGAGTACGTGTAATTACATAGATTACCGCTAATGACTATGTACCGGCTACACATTCCTTCGATGGTCGGAGGGAGGGGGGTCAGGCCCCTGCTTGCCCCGTTGTCTCTGCCGGGGCGTGAGTGCGAGTTGGCGCGGGGCGCAGCATCCGTCTGGATGGTGCCGGTGGCGTGCAAGCTACGCGGGGGCTGCGCTTGCGCTCGACGGCGGCAATGGGCGCACGACATCGGGTTGCGCTTGTGCTCGACGACACAGTGGGTGTGTGAGGGTCAGGATGCATGTGCGCTCAGTGGTGGCAGTAGGTTTACGAGGGTCGGTGGGATAGCGATAGTGGCGTAGACAAGGGGGGTGAGAAGGGGTCTACCCTCCCCCAACCATCAAAGGAATGTGTAGCAGGTACATAGTCATTAGCGGTAGTCCATGTAATTACACGTATTTGGCCCCTTTCATCTGAAGCGTAAAACAACAATAAAAGGAAAGGCCCATGATACAACCCATCAGACACATACGGGACAACCTAGCTGCTCACATCGTTGACGTTTGTGATTTGCGCTGCATCGCTCAAACCCTATGCCCCAGCTGCCACCTCTAGTCCTTCCTCCGAAATAGGTTTTCGCCCCGCTTTATAGACAAAGCATAAGTCCATACAGCCACATCGCAGGTATAGTCAGCAAGAAAGGAGAAAACGCTGGGGCCACAGCACAAAGAAGCTCAAAAGAAAGGAAAAAACAAAGACCTCTAGTCCTTCCTCGCGATCGATATTGTCTGTGTCACGATAGATTTTTTTTTTTGCGCTCGTCAATTCTACGGTCCAGCCAAGGAAGGTTAGCAATAGCTCTAGTGATTTGTATCAATTTCTCTTAATTCTTGTGTTGTGATGCTAATTCTGAAAGATATTTTTAGTTCTTATACATCAGATTGTTGTGTGGTGATGCTAAATCCAGCTCTAGCAATTCACGTGAAATAACTGAAATGGAAACAATACTTAACGGAAAAAGATCGACCTATTTCCAGACGACCACATTGTCAGCAACCTTCCCACACCTGGGCTGACGGGGACGTGCGCGACGCCTGAGCGGCCCAAGAGAGAGAGGAGGCCGTGCCACAGGTTCACTGGGCCTCAGTGGGTATCCTACATGTTCGGCCCAGGGGAACCCACGAGTGACTGATATATGCGAGTGTGGCGTGTGTGAGTGGGTATCCTGGCTTGGATCAGAACAGACCGGCGGCGGCTGTAGCGTGTATCTCGTCCTGTACTCCATCCCCCTCCCTCGAATTCCCTTGTAATCGCCACTATACCGAATTCACCATTGATCAATTGAGAGAGTAGTAGTTGGTGCCTAACACGTGGTATCAGTCGCCAGCCCGCCCCTCTTCCCCGCGCTGGAGACATGCAAGCAGACGGCCGACCGTCAGCGACTCCTCGCCGCCATGGATCCGGCGCTCAAGTCCTACCTCGACAAGATGGTGGAAAGCTTAACCAAGGCGAGCGACGACACCCACGCCGACATCAAGCAGCTTGCGGGCCGCATCGACACCCAAGCGGCGCAAGTTGAAGAACTTTCCGCGTGGAAGCCCGATCTAGAGGACCGCATCTCCAAACTCCAGGAAGCGGTCGGGGCGCTGCAAGGCAAGCGGCCACCGGCAGCGACAACATCCATGGGTGGATCGCGCGCGGTGGATCTGTCCAATCTGACGCCCGGCGACGAGATCCACGGGCCCGATGGCCACGGCGGTCCTCACCAGCACCGGGGCGGTTCGCCGGCGGGTGGCACCCCGTCGGCGACCTCTCCGACCAATGATATCCGCGCCGTGGTAATGGTTCAGCGTCCCAAGGATCTGGACACATCTTGTGCGCTAGCTGTCCTGCAGGAGGAAGTGGTTGAGGGCAACAAAGGGGCATGGTTCAGTCAACCGGAAGGCCCTGGGTTACCTGGGCGCGCACGGCAGCCAACACCATTGCCGTTGCCGCCACCACCAGCGCGGGCACCAGCCGCACACCCTGTAGCAGAGGATCGCCGGGGAACGGATGCAGCCCGAGCCAACAGTGACGCGTCGAAACTCACTGCACTTCGCAACTTTCGTCGTGCTAAGGGGCTCTGTTTCAAGTGTGGAGAGCGGTGGGGGCATGATCTTGTGTGCCCCCCGATAGTCAAGCTGCACGTGATTGAGGAGATGCTCAGTTTATTCAGCCTGGAGGCGTCAGATGAACATACAGCTCCCCATCCAATAAATCAAGATCAAAACGATGCACAAGAGCAGGTTTGGCAGCTGTCTTTGCAAGCAGTGTCGGGTACAGATGCGCCCACATGCCTTCAACTGCACTGGTGGCTTCAGGGGCAAGAGGTGTTGATGTTAGTCGACTCGGGTAGCTCTGCGTCATTCGTGTCCCAACAATTGCAGTCCAAGCTGAGAGGAATTCAGGATATGCCGCGTCCCGTGAAAGTGGCAGTAGCAAATGGATCCGAGCTGTGGTGCAGGCAGGAAGTGTTGGGGTGTTCCTGGTATTCACAAGGCAAGGTGTTTACTACCAATTTCAGGTTACTACCACTGGGCTGTTACGATGTCATTTTGGGCATGGACTGGCTTGAATATCACAGCCCTATGCTCATTGACTGGCCAAGGTGTCGCATGCAAATCGGACACGAAGGTTTTACAGTCATCCTGCAAGGAATCACCTCGTCAGTCAGCAAGTGTGACACATTGAACAACATTCAACTCGCGAGCATGGAAAAACAATCAGCATTCGCCTATGCCGTTCACCTCTGTTATGTCCAGGATTCGGAGAACATCACTGACATCACATGCGAGGAGCTGCCACCAGAGATCGCCGAGGTATTGCTAGAATACGAGGATGTATTCATGGAACCTGTAGGGCTGCCACCGAAGCGTGATTGCGATCATCACATACCACTCATGCAGGGCGCACAACCTGTTAATATACGAGCATATCGTCTCAAGCCTGAACTAAAAACAGAAGTGGAACGCCAGATAGCAGAGATGCTCAAAGCAAGCATTATTCAAAAAAGCAGCAGTCCTTTCTCTTCGCCCATTATCCTGGTGAAAAAGAAAGATGGAACTTGGCGAATTTGTGTTGACTACCGAAGACTAAATGCCATGACCATCATCAGCAAATATCCAGTACCAGTTATCGAGGATATCTTGGATGAGCTAGCAGGGGCCCATTGGTTCTCTACACTGGACCTGCGGTCAGGGTACCATCAAATTCGTCTGGCCGAGGGTGAAGAGTTCAGGACAGATTTTCAAACACATTGCGGCCATTTTGAATACAAAGTGGTTCCGTTTGGCTTGGGAGGAGCACCCGCAACTTTCTTGGGAGGATTAAATGTTACTCTGAAGCCAGTTAATCGCGTGTGTGCTATGTCGTTCTTCGACGACATTCTCATCTTCAGCCTCACCTACGCGCTGCACATTCAACACTTACGTCAAGTCCTGTCGCTTCTCAGGAAAGATCAATGGTATGTCAAGCGGTCCAAATGTGTGTTTGCACAGCAGGAGGTCAGCTATCTTGGGCACACCATCTCGGTCAAAGGACTGGCCACCGACCAAAGCAAGGTGCAGCAAGTGATCGACTGGCCAGTTCCAGTCTGTGTCAAAGACGTCCGGGCATTCCTCGGTCTGGCAGGGTATTACAGGCGCATTGCCAGGCAGTTTGGCATGCTAGCGCGACCGCTAACAAATCTCCTGCGCAAACATACTCCGTTCCAGTGGACAGAAACAACCCATACCGCTTTCGAAGCTCTCAAAACTGCACTGACGTCAGCCCCTACACTGGCTTTACCGGATTTCACCAAACCCTTCGTGGTCGAAACAGATGCCTGTGAGTACGGAGTGGGCGCAGTTCTCCAACAAGAAGGCCACCCAATTGCATACCTCAGCAAGGCATTGGGCCCGAGAACCAAAGGGCTGTCTACGTATGAAAAAGAATACTTAGCAATTGTTTTGGCGGTTGAGCAGTGGCGAACCTACCTACAGTTTGGAGAGTTTGTGATCAAAACTGACCAGCGAAGTTTGGTGCACCTGGAAGAGCAGTGTTTACACACTTCCTGGCAACAAAAAGCTTTCACCAAGCTCTTGGGGCTGCAGTACCGTATCTGTTATCGCAAGGGATCGGAGAACGGTGCCGCCGTTGCACTTTCCAGGCGACCGGTGCCTATTATTGAACAAGTCCAGGCCATATCAGTTTGCCAACTAGCATGGTTACAGGAGATAGTCAAAGGCTGCGATGTCGACCCAAAGACCCAGCAACTGATCGCACGGTTGGCAGTGGCACCCGTGGAGGACAGTCATTTCACTCTCAGCAAAGGAATTGTGCGTTTTAAAGGGCGTGTCTGGCTGGGCAACAACACCCAGCTGCAGCAACAGATCATGCGCGCCTTGCATGACAGTGCTGTCGGCGGCCATTCAGGGTTTCCCGCTACCTACAGAAGAATCAAGCACTTGTTTGTGTGGCCGGGTATGAAGCAACACATTAAGGAGCACGTTCAGTCCTGTCAAGTGTGCCAACAGGCCAAACTAGACCGAGCTCAATATCCAGGGCTGCTCCATCCATTACCAGTCGCCGAGCGCAGTTGGGATCTGATCTCCATGGATTTCATAAGTGGATTACCTCCCTCTCGGCAATACAACTGCATATTGGTGGTGGTAGACACGTTCTCCAAGTTCTCCCATTTCCTGCTAGTCAAGCACCCCTACACGGCACAGACTATTGCACAGCTCTACATCGATCAAATATACAGATTGCACGGCATGCCAGAGGCCATTATCTCGGACAGAGACGCTGTTTTCACGAGCAAAGTTTGGCAGGAGATCTTCAGGCTGAAGGGCGTGGAACTGAAGATGAGTTCGTCCCATCACGCTCAGACGGACGGGCAGACTGAAAGGGTCAACCAATGCCTAGAAACCTACTTGCGTTGCTTCGTCCATAGTTCTCCCAACAACTAGAGCAGATGGTTGGCGCTGGCTGAATTCTGGTATAATTCAACGTACCATTCCACGCTGAGCAAGACACCATTCGAGGTGGTTTATGGCCAGGAACCGCGGCACCTGGGGCTGATTCCTGAACAAGCAACACCAATTCCAGAGCTCAACGAGTGGTTGGAAGAGCGGCAGCAAATGCAAGATATCTTGAGACAACACTTACTGCGTGCCAAGCAGGTCATGAAACAACAAGCAGACAAGAAAAGAACTCCTAGAGAGTTCCAGGTGGGCGACCAGGTGTTTCTCAAGTTGCAACCGTACATTCAGACGTCCGTGGCACGCAGAGCCAACCATAAGCTGAGTTTCAAGTTCTTCGGACCCTATACAGTGATCCGCCGAGTGAATGAAGTTACATACGAGCTGCAGCTACCCAAGGGATCATCAATCTTTCCAGTATTCCATATGTCACAATTGCGCAAGGCGCTGACCTCAGGTGCGAGTGCTTCATCTTCCCTTCCATCCCTCACTGATGTGGTTAATGTTCGAGTGGAGATTTTGGACACAAGATGGCGTCGCGGCTCGAACAAGATGCGAGAGCAAGGACTCGTTCGCTGGCAGGATTCCAAGGCTACTCCAGACACTTGGGAAGACATCGAAGATCTTCGCAGACGATTTCCCTCTGCTCCGACTTGGGGACAAGTCGTT
>NC_041392.1:84933953-85000816 GCF_002162155.2 Triticum dicoccoides
CCCACACCTGGGCTGACGGGGACGTGCGTGACGCCTGAGCGGCCCAAGAGAGAGAAGAGGCCGTGCCACAGGTTCACTGGGCCTCAGTGGGTATCCTACATGTTCGGCCCAGGGGAAGCCACGAGTGACTGATATATGCGAGTGTGGCGTGTGTGAGTGGGTGTCCTGGCTTGGATCAGAACAGACCGGCGGCGGCTGTAGCGTGTATCTCGTCCTGTACTCCATCCCCCTCCCTCGAATTCCCTTGTAATCGCCACTATACCGAATTCACCATTGATCAATTGAGAGAGTAGTAGTTGGTGCCTAACACACATTCATTTTATTTATTACGTGAATTGCTGTGGCTAGTTTCGATATCAGTTATTTCAACGTGAAATTATACATCAAATTTTAGTTATTTTATGTGTTTGAAATTATTCAACTTCGGTCATTTTGGTTGTCTTGTGATTCTGACACTTGTAGTTCTACAACTCATTTTCTAAACATGCAAGAACTTGCTTTCTAATTGAATGATAATACACATTGAAAGGAATTAGCGGTCAGGTTCTCTCCGGATCAAATTTCATATACCTTTTAACCTTTTTGGCATTCATAGAGGTAAATTGAAACTAATACTACAATTTAACCATATTTCACCCTAAAGAGTTTTTTATCAACTTGACTCTCCTCCCCCTATACCCAAATCATGGCTCCGCCCCTGGATAGCGACGGGGCTTGCAAGCAAGGGCAGCAGTTTGGAGGAGCGGCTCTGCGTGATTTGCCAAGGCTATGCCATTTTGTGCCATCTTCGACCTAGATCCATGGTCTTGTGCCCAGATTCACCGTGGAAACTGCTCGATATCCTGGGTAAGGCATCTCGTGCGGTGGCTACAAGAAGGGGGGCAAGGATGCAGAGGAGGCGGCCCTGGGTTGACGGCTGCGACGACATGTGTTTCTACGAAAAATGGGGTGGTGGGTTCAGAGTGGTGTGCTCTAGATCTGACCCCAACAGGTGTGTCATTTAGTCGTGGCAAGAGGAGCTGCCGTGTTATGTCACATGAAAATCTGGTGGCTGGCGATGGGGTGTGCTGCACAACAGGCATGACTCCGGTGGTCTTGGTACCATTGGTGCTCCAGATCTACAAGCTCACGACACTGATGTAGAGGAGGGACTTGGGCGAAAGCCTTCGAGAATGGTGGCACCTGCGGGTATCACCACCTCCTTGGAGGCGTGTCTCGAAGCTCCTCTTCCTCCTGCTTGTTGTGGTGCTTGGGCTCTCTGGGTGAAAACCCAAACTTCGTCTTTCCATAGTGGGCAGAGGCAGCGTCTACGTAGTAACTGAAGGAAATATGCCATAGAGGCAATAATAAAGTTATTATTTATTTCCCTATATCATGATAAATGTTTATTATTCATGCTAGAATTGTATTAACCGGAAACATAATACATGTGTGAATACATAGACAAACAGAGTGTCACTAGTATGCCTCTACTGGACTAGCTCGTTGATCAAAGATGGTTATGTTTCCTAACCATAGACATGAGTTGTCATTTGATTAACGGGATCACATCATTAGGAGAATGATGTGATTGACTTGACCCATTCTGTTAGCATAGCACTTGATCGTTTAGTTTGTTGCTATTGCTTTCTTCATGACTTATACATGTTCCTATGACTATGAGATTATGCAACTCCCGTTTACTAGAGGAACACTTTGTGTGCTACCAAATGTCACAACGTAACTGGGTGATTATAAAGGTACTCTACAGGTGTCTCCGAAGGTACTTGTTGGGTTGGCGTATTTCGAGATTAGAATTTGTCACTCTGATTGTCGGAGAGGTATCTCTGGGCCCTCTCGGTAATGCACATCACTTAAGCATTGAAACTAATGAGTTAGTTGCAGGATGATGTATTATAGAACGAGTAAAGAGACTTGCCGGTAACGAGATTGAACTAGGTATTGAGATACCGACGATCGAATCTCGGGCAAGTAACATACCGATGACAAAGGGAATAACGTATGTTGTTATGCGGTCTGACCGATAAAGATCTTCGTAGAATACGTGGGAGCCAATATGAGCATCCAGGTTCCGCTATTGGTTATTGACCGGAGACATGTCTCGGTCATGTCTACATAGTTCTCGAACCCGTAGTGTCGTGGTTTTGTCACGGCAGATGTCCTCGTGAAAGTACTTAGTCATGGAGCCATCGCAACGGGTTAGCTTGAAGGGGTTAAAGCGGACACAGGGACGCAAGAGAGTTTATACTAGTTCGGCCCCTTCGATGAAGTTAAAGCCTACATCTAGTTGTGATGGAATTGATGGGGTTTCGATGACTAGGGAGCAAACAAGCTTCGCCTAAGTCTCGAGTTGTTGTCTGTCCTCCTTGAACTGCCGCCGGGTCGTCCCCTTATATACAAGGGTGACGCCCGTCGGTTTACAGATTCCCAACACCGACTCATATACGTGTTCGGTTTGGTCTCTACTTATTCCTAACTTACAATACAAGTTTACATACCGATGCCGGTTTACGGCTACATGCCTTAAACCGATCATGGGCTTTAAGCCCTCATCTACCTTCATGGGCTTTAACATATTTAACTATTGATGAAGTTAACCCGACCCAGATAGGCCGGTTTATGCCCAGTAGTAATATCCCCAACATTAGGCCCCAGATTGATTTGAACATGTTCATGTCAATCCTTTAGCAAAAACTTCATTTTCAACATCTTCTTGTAGTTTGGTGAACTGCTGTGATGTCATCTTCTCTGATTGCTGTAAACCAGAGTGACGTCATCTGTCATAAAGAAACTATCCATGATACCTTCTTGTTTAATAGATCTACGACAATCGAGGACAGCTCCGTTTCCAAATTCGTGGCCCCTTGATTCTCGCGCCTGACACATGTCCCTTTCTTTATAAATAAGACCAAAGGGTCATTTCTTTTTTCCCCTTCATGCCCTTCTATTTCGTCTTCCTCGCGTCGCCCAGCTTCGGAGCTCCATCGCCACCGTCAACTACTGCACCAACCTTGGCCGCTGCATCACCCTGAGCGTACCAGAGCACTGCGGCGACCTTCCGCGTCTTCCTCAGCTTCGGTAAGTCTTCAATCTTTTTCATTATAGATCTGTTCTAGGGTTTCCATGCTCTCTAGTGTTCATCGCCTGCTCCTTGTTCATATGCTAGATCTTTAGACGAGTCTGTGAATCTTTGCTTTTGTGTAGCAGTAGTTTTTACCCTCTATTTTCACTTTCGCATATTAAGACCATAGATCTTATCCGTAGCAATGTCTCATTGATTCGGCACTGCTCCTTTTGTGCCTTGAATTTTTATCTCTTTTATGAACATGTTCCAGATCCAACGCTATAGTATAATCTTGTGAAACCTGCTTTTGCATACTTACTCATCCGCAATCTCGACTGTTTCAATGTTTAGACCAGGCGGTTTAACTTTGTAGAATAAATTGCCAAACCGGTATATACCATTAGTCCCCTTGTTGAACCGCCAGATGCTGTTGCTTCATAAAACTCCGGTTTAGATAGAGCTGTCTCCGGTTTAACATTGTACATACCAGTGTACTTTAATCAATGCATTCTTGAACCGGAATCACCTATCTTGTAGATTTCATCATGGCCAAGCAAGTATATGAGTGCAACTAGGTTCCTTCTCGCGTCACAGAGACTCAACTGAACAATTTAGTCCTGATCGGCGCCTTAGGCAGCAAAAATACCATCCATTGGAGGGTCCCTGGCAAAGAATGCCCTCCCACACCTCAAGAAGGAGAGGTCGTCGTTTTCGTAGATCACTTAGCCCGGGGCTTTAAGCCGCCCGGTTCTAAATTTTACCGGGATGTTTTGGCCAATTTTCAACTCCGCCCACAAGACACTGGCCCCAACTCTGTTACAAACATGTGTCACTTCCAAGTGCTCTGTGAGGTGTTATTTCAAGAGGAGCCCACAGTTGAGTTGTTCAGAGACTGCTTCCATCTAAACCGCTGTACTGAGTTTACTGACGGTTCCAATACAGAATTGGGTGGTGTGGCGATTCAGAAAAGGAAAGAGGTCACATACCCTCACGCCAAACTGCACAGCCACCCCAAAGAGTGGAATCAAACATGGTTCAATTGCAAAGACACCACGCCTGCTGGTGAAAATCCTTTGCCTGGCTTTCGTCCGGAGCGGCTTAGCAATACACACCCCTTTCCGCAAAGGTTGACTGCCAAGGAGAGAAGCAAATACGCTCCTCAACTGTCCAAGCTCAGAGCCTTCATGGCCAATGGTTTAACAGGGGTTGATCTCGCTCGCTGTTGGATATCGTGGAGCATACTGCCCCTTAGTCAGCGCTCCAGTTTGATGTGCGAGTATACTGGCAGTGTTGATGACCCACTACGTCATGCTAACATCCAGCTCACTGACGAAGAAATCACAGAGGCTGTGAATAAAATGCGGAATGAACCGGAACACATCTGTGCTCGAACCGGCCTGCTTCCCTTCTGTGCCACCAACATACCGCCAGCTGTAAGAGTTTGA
The DNA here is from genome assembly GCF_002162155.2 of Triticum dicoccoides. Taxonomy (NCBI): domain Eukaryota; kingdom Viridiplantae; phylum Streptophyta; class Magnoliopsida; order Poales; family Poaceae; genus Triticum; species Triticum dicoccoides. Next base: position 84,938,463 of record NC_041392.1, read on the forward strand.
TTTTTCTTTTTACTGAACCTGTTATTGATATATCTGGTCATTATTTGATATCAACGTCTGTTTAAACAGGGCAATGATCCGTTTTGGAGCAAGAAGCTTCCGCAGGAGAAGCCAGAAAAAACAGACAAACCGGAAAGACCAACCCGACCAAAGACTAAAGTCGTGAAACGGCCTGCTCATAAGAAGAAAACCACTGCATCTTCTGATCCGGCCCCTGATGATGATGTGGGTAATCCGGACCTTGAGGTAGAGCTTGACTCACTTGGCTTATTTTTCATACGCCTTATTGATGATGATATTTGTCAGGATGATGCCGAAGCCAGCCACTCTGATGCTGCAGAGGTAATTACTCTCTCTTCCGATTCAAACCCTTTTCCTTCACTAAAAATCCGTCAGGCAAACCGGAAGGTTAAATTTTCTCATCCTCTTGCTTACTTGGATCCCAAATTTCTTATGAAGACCCAACAGCACGAAGCTCGCCGCACAACCCGGCACAGCGGCCAGGTAGTTACCTCGCCGGTTTACCGAACAGTCCGGTTCGGAAACGCCGTTCAAAGGTCTCTAATTTGCTTGTCAGTACTTGTCCTAAAGAGGGCTGTTTTCGTCAACCTCTTAATCCATCTGACTCCGATTATTAGGTTACTTCCCACTCATCCTCTGGCGAGTCATCGGCTACTCAGCTGCCACCGCTCAAAACGGTGCTTGGGTAAGCTATACTTATCATAATATTTCTGGTACATCACCTTGGAACATATGCTGTATTTGACTTTGTTATTCCTTTCAGGGCCAAGCCTAGGCCGAGCAAGAAGGCTCTCCTGGATAAAGCGGCCGAGGAGGACGCCGTCCCTGAACCGGGTGAAACACTAGATCTTGAAGCGGCTATTCCTGAAGATATACCCAATGATCCACCACAGCAGGATGACGATTTTATTGCTGAAGAAAGGCCTATTGAAACCTCAAGCCCTGTCAACCAGCCCACAAGCCCCATCCGGTTTGGGAGATCCACCAGTCCATCCCAGCCTGCTGACAAACCGACTGCGCCAGTGCAAACCGGTGATGCTAAGGATGATGAAGTTGTAATTACTGGCATTGGTCGTACAGAGCCCAGCAATCCTGTTGTTTTATCCAAACATACCGCCAAAGAAGAATTTGCTGCCATGGGGGCAAGTGGAATGTTGACTTCGCGACCTATGCTGCTCTGAATGCCCAAGATCTTCATTCTGGCTACCTGAACCGGCTGTATATCAGCCGTGATTATGAAGCTGGTCTGGTGAATATGATGAAAGAGAAATTTGAGGTAACTTTCATGTACTTTTTCCTGCTTGGATATTTCAATCTTGTTAACTCTCCTAGCCCCCAAGGGTCAGTTTAAAATCTTTATTCAAACCGGGACTTGCTAATATAAATCCCAATGCTTCGGAATTCGCTGATGTAGCTCCCAAGGGCCGGTTCAACTTGGTGTAGTTAAACCAGGACTTTAAGTAATTGAGATCGCAGCATCAGAATTCATTCGAGCAAATAGCCATTAGCCCCCAAGTGCCAAGTTGAATACTTGTATTGGTCTTGGGACTTTATAATCAAGTGAAATAGGAAGATCAAATAGGCATTAGCCCCCAAGTGCCAAGTGCATAACTTGTTATGTGGTTGGTGCTTCAATTCTTGCACTGCTTGCTGAATCATATAACTGTCTGTATGCAGGCTGAGCTGAAGACAAAAAAAACCAAGTCACTGATCTCCAAGAAAATCTGAAGTCCCAACAGACTGAAACCTCAAATGCAAAAGAGGAGTTAACCAGCGCCTTAAGCGTCATGGAACAGCTTAAGAAGGATTTCAAGAAGGAGCGGGTGGATTGGGCCACTGAAAAATCCGCTTTAACCAAACGAGCAGAAGATGCCGAGGCTGCATTGAAACCGGTGGTGGACGAACTGACCAGCATAAAGCGGCACATGCATGCCATGACCGTTGCTATCTTTGGTAAGCTGGTTTGATTTCTGGATTGATTTGGCCGTCTTATAAAACTGCCGGTTTGTTAACCCTTTGTAATATTTCAGGGACACGCATTGGTCACTTGGGGTCAGATGTGCGGAAGAAATTGAAAGCCGCCTACACATTGATCGAACAACTATACACTGGTGCACAGCGGATCATCTCTACTGCATCCCACAACAATTCGGCGCCCACTTTGATTCAGGACACTCTGAAGAGACTGTCGATGCTTCCTGCCCGGGTTGAAGAGCTGAAGAAATCTGCTGCTCGAATCGGTGCGATCAATGCCTTAATCCGGGCAAAAGCTTGGGTGCCGGATTTTGATCCTGTTGAAGCGGCTCAGGGCTATCCCAGCTTGAAGGAAGACGGGTCAGAGTTTAGTGAAGCGGATCTGCGAGCAATAAACCGGGAGGTGCATCCGCTAGCTTGTCAATTGGTTGAAGAAGCAGACTTGTCTCATTATCAAGCCCAATATGACAACCAAAACAAGCGAGTAGTTGCACCCATTCCTGAAGTGGAAAATCTTATCCCTCCAATCGTAAGCATACTTACGCTCCCGATATTGAACCGTCGTTGCTGATCCATGATGAAGCTGTCTTTCAAGCATTAATGGGAATTGACTGGACAACTGTTGATTTCCAGCCGCTGGGTAGAGAAGCTGAAGTTGAAGCGGCGCGGGATGACCCACAACCGTCAGGCCAGGCTGGTGACCAAGCTTGAACCGGAAGCCGGTTTTAAACTGCTTCTCCTTTGCGAAAAAACAATGATCTTATTTTGGGCACCGTGTTGCCTTGTAATAGGCTAGCCGATACTCTTGATTTTGATATGCCTTCGTGCATAATTACTGCAACTTGTTCTTCCTTTGGGTGATGAACTTTCCAAGGTATTTTCTGCAATATAAAAAATCTTAAAGTGCCACCGCGGTTGTACCGTCAGGCGGAGTATGATGTCTGCATATATGAAGTCAAAATATCTGAAATTTAAGCATATGATCAAAACTTTGAGATACATAATACCTGCCATCATTGGGCATGAAGTTGGCTTGGCCAATCTTGAAGTGGAGGTCTATAAATCCACACTGTTGGAGGAGATAGCAGCTCCTATATATATAATGCCGGTTTACCATGTAAACTGTGCCGGGTTATAATAAAACACCGTGTTACTCCGTAATAGGATGTTAATAAAAAATCAAACCGGGCAAATAGTCTCCGGATTAAAAATGGACCGTGTTCCGTCAATTGACAGTTTGAACCGGCTTAAAACTTTGCCGGTTTTAAAAAAACGCAACAAAAAGAAAGAAATATGTATCAAAGAAAATTGTGAAGCAAAGGCAATGATAAAACCGTTTGCAAAAAGAGGCTTTATTTGAGCCGATCAGATGGCGTTACCATGGTCGGACACGACCAAGCTCCCGATAGGTGTAGCTATGGTTCAAGTCAGCCAGGTCCCCAAATGAAACCGTGGCATTTATGCCGATCAAGAGGCGTGGCAATGGTTCGAGTTCGACCAAGCCCCCAAGTGATTCTGTGGCCTTAGGCCGATTAAGAGGCATGACTGGTTCAGACGTGACCAAGTCCCCAAGTGATCTGGTGGCTCTCGCCTATCAAGAGGTGTTGCATTGGTTCGGACACGACCAAGCCCCCAAGTGACATAACATGATGCTTTGAAAAGCGAACTCAAGGGGTAAACCGGAGGCCGTTTTAGAACAACTCCGTGTAACCACACATGATGTAAAAGAACAGATACCCCACTTTAGCTGAGGTTCCGGTTTATTATATTTTAATCATAATATATACATCGTCGTAATATGTACATAAGTAGAGCCAATGCCTCAGGTATAGTAAGGCCGAAGATGAGCTATGTTCCACGGCCTGTTGGTCTCCTCCTCTGATGTACATGAGTCTTTATGCTCTCGAATATCGATCAGATAGTATGACCGTTGTGCAGATTCTTGCTAACCATGAAAGGTCCCTCCCAAGGTGGGGATAGCTTATGCATATCAGTCTGATCTTGGATGAGCCGAAGCACCAAATCTCCTTCCTGAAAGGTTCTGGTTCTGACTCGGCGACTGTGATAACGACGAAGATCCTGTTGGTAAATCGCCGAGCGGGCGGCTGCTATGTCACGTTCTTCATACAACAGGTCCAAAGCGTCTTGTCGTGCTGTTTCGTTTTCCGCTTCAACATAAGCCGCCACACGAGGTGAGTCATGACGGATATCACTGGGGAAAACCGCCTCCGCTCCGTAGACCATGAAGAACGGTGTGTATCCTGTTGATCTGTTGGGTGTAGTATTGATGCTCCATAACACAGATGGTAACTCTTAAACCCAACAACCCGGTGTTCTCTGCAAAGGAACCATAAGCCGGGGCTTGATGCCTCTCAAGATCTCTCGATTAGCCCTTTCTGCTTGACCATTGGACTGTGGGTGTACCACTGATGAAACGTCAAGCCGGATGTGCTCCCGTTCGCAGAACTCCTTCATGGCACCCTTGGAAAAATTGGTACCATTATCTGTGATAATACTGTGTGGAAAGCCAAACCGGAAAATCACTTTTTTGATGAACTGAACCGCCATGGACGCATCACACTTGCTAACAGGTTCTGCCTCCACCCACTTTGTAAACTTGTCAACCGCCACCAGGAGGTGGGTCTTCTTATCTTTGGACCTTTTGAAAGGCCCAACCATATCCAGCCCCCGAGTCGCAAACGGCCAAGTAATTGGAATCATTCTCAATTCTTGAGCCGGCACATGAGCACGTCTTGAAAACTTTTGGCAACCGTCACATCATCTGACCAGATCCTCCGCATCAGCATGAGCAGTTAACCAATAGAAGCCATGGCGAAACGCTTTAGCCACCAAAGATTTTGAACCGGCGTGGTGACCACAATCTCCTTCGTGGATCTCATGCAAAATTTCACAGCCTTCTTCAGGAGACACACAGCATTGAAACGCCCCTGATACACTACAATGATGCAACTCGCCATTGACAATAGTCATGGACTTGGACCGCCGGATTATCTGTCGGGCCAGAGTCTCATCTTCTGGTAATTCGCCCTGGTTCATGTACGCCAGGTACGGAAGCGTCCAATCCGGAATGACATGAAGAACTGCCACCAATTGAGCCTCCGGATCAGGAATAGCCAAATCTGCTTCACCAGGGAGCTTGACCGACGGGTTGTGCAACACATCCAGAAAAACATTGGGCGAGACCGGTTTGCGCTGAGAGCCGAGCCGGCTTAAAGCGTCCGCCGCTTCATTCTTCCGTCGGTCCACGTGGTCCACCTGATATCCTTTAAAGTGACCTGCAACAATATCCACCTCACGACGATATGCTGCCATGAGTGGGTCCTTGGAATCCCAAGTGCCAGACACTTGTTGAGCCATGAGGTCCGAGTCACCGAAGCACTTAACTCGACTTAGATTCATCTCCTTAGCCATCCGGAGACCATGGAGCAAGGCTTCATACTCAGCTGCATTGTTAGTACAAGGGAACATTAAGCGGAGAACGTAACAAAACTTATCACCTCGTGGGGAAGTTAATACGACTCCAGCCCCCGAGCCTTCCAATTGCCTGGATCCGTCAAAATGGATGGTCCAATATGTGTGATCCGGCTTTTCTTCAGGTGCTTGCAGTTCCGTCCAATCATTGATGAAATCAACAAGTGCTTGAGACTTAACCGCCGTCCGAGGCACATACTTCAACCCGTGTGGCCCAAGCTCTATAGCCCACTTGGCAATCCGGCCAGTTGCTTCCCGGTTCTGGATGATATCCCCCAAGGGAGCAGAACTGACCACCGTAATTGGGTGCCCTTGGAAGTATTGCTTGAGCTTCCGGCTTGCCATAAAAACTCCATATACCAGCTTTTGCCAATGCGGATACCTTTGCTTGGACTCAATGAGTACCTTGCTGATATAATAGACCGGGCCTTGAACCGGATGCTCCTTGCCTGCCGCTTTTCGCTCCACCACAATAGCCACACTGACCGCACGAGCATTAGCAGCAACATATAGCAGCAACGGCTCCTTGTCCATGGGAGCGACGAGCACAGGCGGATTGGCCAATTGCCACTTTAAGTCCTCAAATGCTTTGTCAGCAGCAGAACTCCAGATGAATTGATCCGTCTTCTTCAACATCTGATACAAAGGGATTGCCTTCTCACCAAGGCGGCTGATAAACCGGCTTAACGCGGTAATCCGGCCTGCCAAGTGTTGAACATCGTTGATACACTTCGGTTTAGCCAGGGAGGTGATGGATGTGATCTTCTCTGGATTAGCCTCGATTCCCCTGTTGGACACTAGAAAACCCAATTACTTGCGTGCCGGTACACCAAAGACACACTTGGCCGGATTAAGCATCATCTTGTATGTCCTCAGGTTATCAAAGGTTTCCTTCAAGTCGTCAACCAGAGTCTCTTTCTCCCTTGACTTAACCACGATATCATCCACGTAAGCATGTACATTATGACCAATCTGCTTGTGAAGACAATTTTGTACACACCGTTGATAAGTTGCCTGGGCACTCTTGAGCCCAAAGGGCATAGACACGTAGCAGAAGGCTCCAAAGGGAGTTATGAATGCCGTCTTCTCCTGGTCCTTAACTTCCATTTTGATCTGATGATAGCCAGAATATGCATCCAAAAAACTCAAACGCTCACAACCTGCCATAGTATCAATAATTTGATCAATACGGGGGAGGGCAAAAGGATCTGCTGGACAAGCCTTATTAAGATCTGTGTAATCCACACACATGCGCCAGGTGCCGTTTTTCTTAAGGACCAGCACCGGATTGGCAAGCCACTCAGGGTGGAAAACTTCAATAATAAAGCCAGCTGCTAAAAGCCTGGCTACCTCTTCTCCAATCGCCTTGCGTCTTTCTTCGTTAAACTGGCGGAGGAACTGTTTCACCGGTTTGTATTTAGGATCCACATTAAGGGTGTGCTCAGCGAGTTGCCTCGGTACACCTGGCATGTCAGAGGGCTTCCATGCAAAAATGTCCCGATTCTCACGGATGAACTCGATGAGCATGCTTTCCTATTTAGGATCCAAGTTGGCACTGATGCTGAACTGCTTGGACGAATCGCCAGGCACGAAGTCAACAAGCTTAGTTTCAGCTGCCGATTTGAACTTCAGGGCCGGATCATGCTCCGTAGTTGGCTTCTTTAATGGAGTCATGTCCGCCGGATCAACATTGTCCTTATAATACTTCAGCTCCTCGGTGGCACAAACCGACTCTGCATAGGCCTCATCTCCTTCCTCGCACTCCAAAGCAATTTTACGGCTTCCATGAACCGTTATTGTCCCCTTGTGACCCGGCATCTTGAGCTGCAAATACACATAACAGGGTTGTGCCATAAACTTGGCGTAGGCCGGTCGCCCAAACAGGGCGTGATATGGACTTTGGATTTTCACCACTTCAAACGTCAATGTTTCCGACCTGGAATTATGATCATCTCCAAAGGCCACTTCCAGAGCTATCTTACCAACAGGATATGCTGACTTGCCAGGTACCACACCGTGGAACACCGTATTGGATGGTTTGAGATTTTTATCTGTTAGTCCCATACGACGGAAGGTCTCATAGTACAAGATATTGATGCTGCTCCCTCCATCCATGAGCACCTTGGTGAACTTGTAACCTCCCACCTGAGGCGCCACCACCAGAGCCAACTGACCCGGATTATCAACCTGGGGAGGGTGATCCTCTCTGCTCCATATGATTGGCTGTTCAGACCAGTGTAGATAACGGGGCACGGCCGGTTCAACAGAGTTGACTGCCCGCCTCTGAACCTTCCGGTCTTGCTTGTCCAAGCTAGTGGTGAAAACATGGTACTGCCCGCTATTCAACTGCTTTGGGTTGCTCTGGTAACCCGACTGTTGCTGCTGCTGGTTATAACCACCCTGGTTGTTCTGATTATTTTGATTGTTATGTCCGCTCGGATTACCATTAAATCCTGAACCGGAATTTCCTCCACCGTATCCCGGCCTGGATCCTGAGCCACCGCCAGAGCCGTGATCATACCAGAAAGCATTAGAATTCTTGAACTCCTGCATAATGAAGCAATCCTTCCAAAGGTGGTTTGCTGGCACCTCCTTCGTCCCATGCTTTGGACAGGGCTGGTTCAATAGATAATTTAAGCGGTCCGGGTTAGGGTTAGGCGCTCCACCGTGATTCAGCGGTTTACCCTTGAGTTGCTGACCCTTGTCCTGCGCGTTGGTATTAGCCATGAAGTTCATGTTGCCATCCGCTTTACGCTTGCCTCCGCTACCGTTACCTGCCGAGTGATGCTACTTACCTTTGGAGTTGCTGTTCTTCTTTCCCTTCCCTGTCTTGTCATCATCAGACTCGGGATCCTTGGTACTATCAGAATCAGCATACTTTACCAAGGCAGCCATGAGGGTCCCCATGTTAGTGCAATGGCGCTTCAGCCGTCCTAACTTCAGCTTTAGGGGCCCAAACCGGCAATTGCCTTCTAGGGTTATAACCGTGGTGTCAGCGTTGATGCGGTCTGATGAATGGAGAACCTGCGAGACCCGGCGCACCCAATGATTCATCGATTCTCCTTCCTCCAGGACACAGGCAGCTAAGTCCTCTATCGACATAGGCTGCTTACATGTATCCTTGAAGTTACTGATAAACCGGGCTCGTAATTAGGCCCATGAACTGATAGAATTGGCCGGTAAGCTTTTTAACCAAGTGCGGGCCGTTCCTTCAAGCATCATGGTGAAGTACTTCGCACATGCCGCATCATCCACATCAAGCATCTCCAAGGCCATCTCATAGCTCTCCACCCATGTCTCTGGGGGTTGATCCGCCGTGTAATTTGGTACCTTGCGCGGGACCTTGAAATCCTTGGGTAGGCGCACATTGCGTAAAGCGGGTACAAGGCAAGGCACCCCCAAAGAACTAGAAGTAACACCAGGTTCGACCGAGATAGTTGGATGAACCGGAGTAAGCTGCCGAGCCTGATACTGTGCGGCTAACTCGGCCTCCCTGCGCGCTCGGGCCCAGTCCACCACTTTCTGTGCGTTATCAGCACCACCCGCCGGGTTGTTGCCACGAGGTGCTCCACGTCATTCATTACTTGACACTGCCGGTTCATCCATACGCCTGCTATAGCTCCGGCTTGGACGAGGGGTCGAGTGGATCCGGTCGCGACTGTACGAGTATGCTTCCTGCTGGACCAAAGCTGTCCTAAGAAGCTCCTTGACCCGTCGCGTCTCCACCGCCTGCGGCGAGTCACCTTCAATTGGAATGGCCTCCAGCCGCGCAGCAGCGGCAACGAGATTGTCCATCGGGTTGGAGTAGTGACCCGAAGGTGTTGAAACAGCCTGAGGTATAACAGTGTTTTGACGAGGCAGATCCATCATACGGGGCTGAACCGGCGCGCCGGTCCCAGGAGCTTCCGCCCGGTTTCCCTCCAGCGGGTTACTGGTTCCTGCTCCTGGGGTGTTGAAAGGTCTCTGGCCTCGAAAACCAAAGGCAAACGGGAGCGGTACTTCCTCTTCAGGACTTCATGCGACGCGTTCTGGTCCAACATGAGCCTGTAGGCTTGTGCGTCTAAAGCGGCCTGCTCTGCGGTCATCCTGGCATTCTCAGCTGCCAGGTCCGCCTTGGTCTGGGTGATCTGTTCCTTCACCTTTGCAATCTCCGCGTTGTGGACGTCTTGATCCGCTAGGTTAGCTTCTGCCATAAGCACAACCAATGCATCAAATAGATCTGATAGAACTTGAGCCGGCGGGCGTACAGAGCTTCCTGCCCCAGCAGCTGTCGCCGCTACTGAACCGGAGGTTATTGGCGCAGCGGTCGAAGAATGAAGCGCTGCTTGTGTGCTGGCCATGAATATTCCAACTCGGTTGGGTAGATCAGAGGGGTCCGGAATACTGTCGCCATCGGAACAGCCCCCAATCCGGCCATCTTGTAGCTGATATAGAGATTTGGTTTCTCCGGTTGATGACTCGTCGTCGGAATAAACGACGGTCTCGCCGCGAGATTCCAATCCATCCTCATAACTTCCTTCATGGATGACTCCCACGAAGGCACGCTTCACGGCCGGTTTAACCCGGGCAGACCGGTCGGTGCAGATGTCCAGCTCAGGGCCCGGTTCACCGATCTTGCCGATGAAAACGTGTATGCCACCGAAGGGGACCCGGTACCCGTACTCAACTGAGCCGGCCTCGGGGCCCCAGCCTGCATCATCGATGTAGAGCTAGCCGCGACGACTCTTAGTCATCCGGCCCACAGCGTAGCCCTCGAGTCCTTCAAAGCGGCCCTCCAAGAACTTGAAACCATCGTGCGATAGCCCCACGGTGGGCGCCAACTGTCATGGTTTTGTCATAGCAGATGTCTTCGTGAAAGGACTTAGTCGTAGAGCCATCGCAACGGGTTAGCTTGAAGGGGTTAAAGCGGACACAAGGATGCAAGAGAGTTTATAGTAGTTTGGCCCCTTCGATGAAGGTATAGCCTACGTCTAGTTGTGATGGAATTGATGGGGTTTCGATGACTAGGGAGCAAACAAGCTTCGCCTAAGTCTCGAGTTGTTGTCTGTCCTCCTTGAACCGCCGTCAGGTCGTCCCCTTATATACATGGGTCACGCCCGTCGGTTTACAGATTTCCAACACCAGCTCATATACGTGTTCGGTTTGGTCTCTACTTATTCCTAACTTACAATACAAGTTTACATACCGACGCCGGTTTATGGCTACAGGCCTTAAACCGATCATAGGCTTTAAGCCCTCATCTAACTTCATGGGCTTTAACATATTTAACTACTGATGAAGTTAACCCGGCCCAGATAGGCCGATTTACGCCCAATAGTAATATCCCCAATACGTAGGGTCCGCACGCTTAAAGTTTCAGTGACGATTGTATTATGAGTTTATGTGATTTGATGTACCGAAGGTAGTTCGGAGTCCCGAATGAGATCGGGGACATGACGACGAGTCTCGAAATGGTCGAGACGTAAAGATCGATATATTGGACGACTATATTTGCACATCGGAAAGGTTCCGAGTGATTCAGGTATTTTCGGGGGTACCGGGGAGTTACGGGAATACGAGGAAGAAGTAATGGGCCTCATGGGCCAAGTGATGGAAGAGAGGAGGTAGGGCGCGCGGCCCCCCTAGCCCAAATAGAATTGGACTAGGGGGCCGGGCCCCCTTTCCTCCTTTTCCTCCTTCTCTTTCCTTCTCCTTCTCCTCCTTCCTTTCCTCCTCCTAGTAGGAGTAGGAAAGGGGACTCCTACTCCTACTAGGAGGACTCCTCCTCCTCCTGGCGCGCCCATAGAGGGCCGGCCGGCCTCCCCCTTGCTCCTTTATATACAGGGGCAGGGGGGCACCTCTAGACACACAAGTTGATCAGTTGATCTCTCCCAGCCGTGTGCGGTGCCCCCCTCCACCATATTCCACCGCGGTCATATCGTAGCGGTGCTTAGGCAAAGCCCTGCGTCGGTAGCAACATCATCACCGTCACCATGCCGTCGTGCTAACGGAACTCTCCCGTGAAGCTCTGTTGGATCGGAGTTCGCGGGACGTCATCAAGATGAACGTGTGCTGAACTCGGAGGTGCCGTGCGTTCGGTACTTGGATCGGTCAGATCGTGAAGACGTATGACTACATCAATCGTGTTGTGCTAACGCTTCCGCTTTCAGTCTATGAGGGTACGTGGACAACACTCTCCCCTCTCGTTGCTACGCATCACCATGATCTTGCGTGTGCGTAGGAAAATTTTGAAATTACTACATTCCCCAACAGTGGCATCCGAGCCAGGTTTTATGCGTAGATGTCATATGCACGAGTAGAACACAAGTGAGTTGTGGGCGATATAAGTCATACTGCTTACCAGCATGTCACACTTTGGTTCGGAGGAATTGTTGGATGAAGCGGCCCGGACCGACATTACGCGTACGCTTACGCGAGACTGGTTTTACCACCGTGCTATGCACACAGGTGACTAGCGGGTGTCAGTTTCTCCAACTTTAGTTGAACCGAGTGTGGCTACGCCCGGTCCTTGAGAAGGTTAAAACAGCACCAACTTGACAAACTATCGTTGTGGTTTTGATGCGTAGGTAAGAACGGTTCTTGCTAAAGCCCGTAGCAGCCACGTAAAACTAGCAACAACAAAGTAGAGGACGTCTAACTTGTTTTTGTAGGGTATGTTGTCATGTGATATGGTCAAGACGTGATGAGATATAAGTTGTTGTATAAGATGATCATGTTTTGTTGAAGTTATCGGCAACTGGCAGAAGCCTTATGGTTGTCTCGTTATTGCATAAGATACAAGATCCAAATAATTGCTTTAATTTATCGCTATGCGATAGCAATAGTTGCAAGAGCAATAGTTGGCGAGACGACCATGTGACGACACATTGATATAGATCAAGATGATGGAGATCATGGTGTCATGCCGGTGACGATGAAAATCATGACGATGCATTGGAGATGGAGATCAAAGGCATAAGATGATGATGGCCATATCATGTCACATATTTTGATTGCATGTGATGTTTATCTTTTACACATCTTATTTTTCTTAGTTCGATGGTAGCTTTATAAGATGATCTCTCACTAATTATCAAGGTACAAGTGTTCTCCCTGAGTATGCACCGTAGCGAAAGTTCTTCGTGCTGAGACACCACATGATGATCGGGTGTGATAGGCTCTACTTTCAAATACAACGGGTGCAAAATAGTTGCACACGCGGAATACTCAGGTTAAACTTGACGAGCCTAGCATATAACAGATATGGCCTCGGAACACGGAGGCCAAAAGGTCGAGCGTGAATCATATAGTAGATATGATCAACATAGTGATGTTCACCGTTGAAACTACTCCATCTCACGTGATGATCGGACATGGTTTAGTTGATATGGATCACGTGATCACCTAGAGGATTAGAGGGATGTCTAACTAAGTGGGAGTTCTTAAGTAATTTGATTAATTGAACTTAAATTTATCATGAACTTAGTCCTGGTAGTATTAGCATATCTATGTTGTAGATCAATAGCTCGCGTTTAGCTCCCCTGTTTTATTTTTGATATGTTCCTAGAGAAAACTGAGTTGAAAGATGTTAGTAGCAATAATGCGGATTGGATCTGTGGTCTGAGGTTTATCCTCATTGCTGCACAGAAGAATTATGTCCTTGATGCACCGCTAGGTGACAAACCTATTACAGGAGCAGATGCAGATGTTATGAACGTTTGGCTAGCTCAATATGATGACTACTTGATAGTTTAGTGCACCATGCTTAAACGGCTTAGAATCGGGACTTCAAAGACGTTTTGAATGTCATGGATCATATGGATGTTCCAGGAGTTGAAGTTAATATTTCAAGGAAATACCCGAGTTGAGAGATATGAAGTCTCCAACAAGTTCTATAGCTAAAAGATGGAGGAGAATAGCTCAAGCAGTGAGCATGTGTTCAGATTGTCTGGGTACTACAATCGCTTGAATCAAGTGGGAGTTAATCTTCCAGATAAAATAGTGATTGACAGAATTCTCTAGTCACCATCACCAAGTTAGTAGAACTTCATGATGAACTACAGTATGCAAGGGATGATGAAAACAATTGTCGAGCTTTTCATGATGATGAAATCGATGAAGGTAGAAATCAAGAAAGAGCATCAAGTGTTGATGATTAACAAGACCACTAGTTTCAACAAAAGGGAAAGGGAAAGAAAGGGAACTTGAAGAAGAACGGCAAGGAAGTTGCTGCTCAAGTGAAGAAGCCCAATTCTGGTCCTAAGCCTGAGACTAAGTGCTTCTACTGCAAAGGGACTGGTCACTGGAAGAGGAACTGCCCCAAGTATTTGGCGGATAAGAAGGATGGCAAAGTGAACAAAGGTATATTTGATATAAAGATTATTGATGTGTATTTTACTAGTGTTCATAGCAGCCCCTCGGTATTTGATACTGGTTCAGTTGCTAAGATTAGTAACTCGAAACGGGAGTTGCAGAATGAACAGAGACTAGTTAAGGGTGAAGTGACGATGTGTGTTGGAAGTGGTTCCAAGATTGATATGATCATCATCGCACACTCCCTATACTTTCGGGATTAGTGTTGAACCTAAATAAGTGTTATTTGGTGTTTGCGTTGAGCATGAATATGATTTGATCATGTTTATTGCAATACGGTTATTCATTTAAGTAAGAGAATAAATTGTTGTTCTGTTTACATGAATAAAACCTTCTACGGTCATACACCCAATGAAAATGGTTTGTTGGATCTCGATTGTGGCGATACACATTCTCATAATATTGAAGCCAAAAGATGCAAAGTTAATAATGATAGTGCAACTTATTTGTGGCACTGCCATTTAGGTCATATTGGTGTAAAGCGCATGAAGAAAATCCATGCTGATGGGCTTTTGGAATCACTTGATTATGAATCAGTTGATGCTTGCGAACCATGCCTCGTGGGCAAGATGACTAAGACCCCGTTCCCCGGAACAATGGAGCAAGCAATTGACTTATTGGAAATAATACATACCGATGTATGCAGTCCGATGAATGTTGAGGCTTGCGGCGGGTATCATTATTTTCTGACCTTCACAGATGATTTGAGCAGATATGGGTATATCTACTTGATGAAACATAAGTCTGAAACATTTGAAAAGTTCAAAAACTTCGGAGTGAAGTGGAAAATCATCATGACAAGAAAATAAAGTTTCTACGATCTGATCACAGAGACAAATATTTGAGTTACGAGTTTGGTCTTCAATTAAAACAATGTGGAATAGTTTCACAAAATCGTGCCACCTGGAACACCACAGCATAATGGTGTGTCCGAACATCATAACCAAACTATTATTGGATATAGTGCAATCTATGATGTTTCTTACCGATTAACCACTATAGTTCTGAGGTTATGCATTAGAGACAGCTACATTCACGTTAAATAGGGCACCATCTAAATCCGTTGAGACGACACCGTATGAACTATGGTTTGGCAAGAAACCTAAGCTGTCGTTTTTAAAGTTTGAGGTTGCAATGCTTATGTGAAAAAGTTTCAACCTGATAAGCTCAAACCCAAATTGGAGAAGTGCGTCTTCATAGGATACCCAAAAGAAAATGTTGGGTACACCTTCTATCACAGATCCGAAGGCAAGATATTCATTGCTGAGAATGGATCCTTTCTAGAGAAGGAGTTTCTCTCGAAAGAAGTGAGTGGGAGAAAAGTAGAACTTGATGAGGTAACTGTACCTGCTCCCTTATTGGAAAGTAGTTCATCACAGAAATCTGTTCCTATGACTACTACACCAATTAGTGAGGAAGCTAATGATGATGATCATGTAACTTTAGATCAAGTTACTACCGAACCTCGTAGGTAAACCAGAGTGAGACCCGCACCAGAGTGGTACGGTAATCCTATTCTGGAGGTCATGTTACTTGACCATGACGAACCTATGAACTATGAGGAAGCAATGATGAGCCCAGATTCTGTGAAATGGCTTGAGGCCATGAAATCTGAGATGAGATCCATGTATAAGAACAAAGTATGGACTTTGATTGACTTGCCCAAAGATCGGCGAGCCATTGAGATTAAATGGATCTTCAAGAGGAAGACGGACGCTGATAGTAGTGTTACTATCTACAAAGCTAGAATTGTCACAAAAAGGTTTTCGACAAGTTCAAGTTGTTGACCACGATGAGAATTTCTCACTCGTATCTATGCTTAAGTCTGTCCGAATCATGCTATTGCCGCATTTTATGAAATCTGGCAAATGGATAAACAAAACTGCATTCCTTAATAGAATTTATTAAAGAAGAGTTGTATATGATGCAACCAGAAGGTTTTGTCGATCCTAAAGGTACTAACAAAATATGCAAGCTCCAGCGATCCATCTATGGACAGGTGCAAGCATCTCGGAGTTGGAATATACGCTTTGATAAGTTGATCAAAGCATATAGTTTCATACAGACTTGCGGTGAAGCCTGTATTTACAAGAAAGTGAGTGGGAGCACTACAACATTTCTGATAAGTATATGTATGACATATTGTTGATCGAAGATGATGTAGAATTATTCTGCAAAGCATAAAGGAATGTTTGAAAGGAGTTTTTTGAAAGAAAGACCTCGGTGAAGCTGCTTACATATTGAGCACCAAGATCTATAGAGATAGATCAAGACGCTTGGTAAGTTTTTCAATAAGTACATACCTTGACAAGATTTTGAAGTAGTTCAAAATGGTACAGTCAAAGAAGGAGTTCTTGCCTGTGTTACAATGTGTGAAGTTGAGTATGTTGGAAATATGCCCTAGAGGCAATAATAAAATGGTTATTATTATATTTCTTTGTTCATGATAATTGTCTATTTTTCATGCTATAATTGTGTTATCCGGAAGTCGTAATACATGTGTGAATACATAGACCACAAGACGTCCCTAGTGAGCCTCTAGTTGACTAGCTCGTTGATCAAAAGATAGTCATGGTTTCCTGACTATGGACATTGGATGTCATTGATAACGGGATCACATCATTAGGAGAATGATGTGATGGACAAGACCCAATCCTAAGCATAGCTCAAAGATCATGTAGTTCGTTTGCTATAGCTTTTCCGAATGTCAAGTATCATTTCCTTAGACCAAGAGATTGTGCAACTCCCGGATACCGTAGGAGTGCTTTGGGTGTGCCAAACTGTTGGGGAACGTAGCAGAATTTTAAAATTTTCTACGCATCACCAAGATCGATCTATGGAGTCATCTAGCAACCAGGGAGAGAGGAGTGCATCTACATACCCTTGTCGATCGCGCGCGGAAGCATTCAAGAGAACGGGGTTGATGGAGTCGTACTCGTCATGATCCAAATCACCGATGACCTAGCGCCGAACGGACGGCACACCCAAAGCACTCCTACGGTATCCAGGAGTTGCACAATCTCATGGTCTAAGGAAATGATACTTGACATTCGGAAAATCTATAGCAAACGAACTACACGATCTTTGAGCTATGCTTAGGATTGGGTCTTGTCCATCACATCATTCTCCTAATGATGTGATCCCGTTATCAATGACATCCAATGTCCATAGTCAGGAAACCATGACTATCTTTTGATCAACGAGCTAGTCAACTAGAGGCTCACTAGGGACGTGTTGTGGTCTATGTATTCACAGATGTATTATGATTTCCGGATAACACAATTATAGCATGAACAATAGACAATTATCATGAACAAAGAAATATAATAATAACCATTTTATTATTGCCTCTAGGGCATATTTCCAACAGTCTCCCACTTGCACAAGAGTCAATAGTCTAGTTAAATTGTGATGAATCGAACGCCCATGCAGTTCTGGTGTTGATCATGTTTTGCTCTAGGGAGAGGTTTAGTCAACGGATCTGCCATATTCAGGTCCGTATGTACTTTACAAATATCTATGTCTCCATTTTGAACACTTTCACGAATGGAGTTGAAGTGACGCTTGATATGCCTAGTCTTCCTGTGAAACCTGGGCTCCTTGGCAAGGGCAATAGCTCCAGTGTTGTCACAGAAGAGAGTCATCGGGCCCGACGCATTGGGTATGACTCCTAGGTCGGTAATGAACTCCTTCACCCAGACTGCTTCTTGTGCTGCCTCTGAGGCTGCCATGTACTCCGCTTCACATGTAGATCCTGCCACAATGCTCTGCTTGCAACTGCACGAGCTTACTGCCCCACCATTAAAAATATACACGTATCCGGTTTGTGACTTAGAGTCATCCAGATCTATGTCGAAGCTAGCATCGACGTAACCCTTTACGACGAGCTCTTCGTCACCTCCATAAACGAGAAACATATCCTTAGTCCTTTTCAGGTACTTCAGGATATTCTTGACCGCTGTCCAGTGTTCCATGCCGGGATTACTTTGGTACCTTCCTACCAAACTTACGGCAAGGTTTACATCAGGTATGGTACACAGCATAGCATACATGATAGACCCTATGGCCGAGGCATAGGGGACGACACTCATCTTTTCTCTATCTTCTGCCATGGTCGGGCATTGAGCCGTGCTCAATATCGTACCTTGCAATACAGGCAAGAACCCCTTCTTTGACTGATCCATTTTGAACTTCTTCAATATCTTGTCAAGGTACGTACTCTGTGAAAGACCAATGAGGCGTCTCGATCTATCTCTATAGATCTTGATGCCTAATATATAAGCAGCTTCTCCAAGGTCCTTCATTGAAAAACACTTTTCAAGTAGGCCATCATGCTTTCCAAGAATTCTATATCATTATCCATCAATAGTATGTCATCCACATACAATATGAGAAATGCTACAGAGCTCCCACTCACTTTCTTGTAAATGCAGGCTTCTCCATAAGTCTGCGTAAACCCAAACACTTTGATCATCTCATCAAAACAAATGTTCCAACTCCGAGATGCTTGCACCAGCCCATAAATCGAGCGTTGGAGCTTGCACACCTTGTCAACATTCTTAGGATCGACAAAACCTTTCGGCTGCATCATATACAATTCTTCCTTAAGGAAACCATTAAGGAATGTCGTTTTGATGTCCATTTGCCATATCTCATAATCATAGAATGCGGCAATTGCTAACATGATTCGGACGGACTTCAGCTTCGCTACGGGTGAGAAAGTCTCATCGTAGTCAACCCCTTGAACTTGTCGATAACCCTTAGCGACAAGCCGAGCTTTATAGATGGTTACGTTACCATCCGCGTCTGTCTTCTTCTTAAAGATCCATTTATTTTCTATGGCTCGCCGATCTCGGGCAAGTCAGTCAAAGTCCATACTTCATTCTCATACATGGATCCTATCTCGGATTTCATGGCTTCCAGCCATTTGTCGGAATCCGGGCCCGCCATCGCTTCTTCATAGTTCGAAGGTTCACCGTTGTCTAACAACATGATTCCCAAGATAGGGTTGCCGTACCACTGGTGCGGAATGTGTCCTCGTGGACCTACGAAGTTCATTAGCAACTTGATCTGAAGTTTCATGATCATCATCATTAACTTCCTCTCTAGTCGGTGCAGGCACCTCAGGAACATTTTCTTGAGCTGCGCCACTTACCGGTTCAAGAGGTAATACTTCATCAAGTTCTACTTTCCTCCCACTTATTTCTTTTGAGAGAAACTCTTTCTCTAGAAAGGACCCATTCTTGGCAACAAAGATCTTGCCTTCGGATCTGAGGTAGAAGGTATACCCAATAGTTTCTTTAGGGTATCCTATGAAGACGCATTTTTCCGATTTGGGTTCGAGCTTTTCAGGTTGAAGTTTCTTGACATCAGCATCGCATCCCCAAACTTTTAGAAACGATAGCTTAGGTTTCTTCCCAAACCATTATTCATACGGTGTCATCTCCACGGATTTCGACGGAGCCCTATTTAAAGTGAATGCGGCAGTCTCTAAAGCATAGCCCAAAATGACAGCGGTAAATCGGTAAGAGACATCATAGATCGCACCATATCCAATAGAGTGCGATTACGACGTTTGGACACACCATTACGCTGAGGTGTTCTAGGCGGCATGAGTTGTGAAACTATTCCACATTTCCTTAAGTGTGTGCCAAATTCGTGACTCAAGTATTCTCCCCCACGATCTGATCGCAAGAGCTTGATTTTTCTGTCACGTTGATTCTCAACCTCACTCTGAAATTCCTTGAACTTTTCAAAGGTCTCAGACTTGTGTTTCATTAAGTAGACATACCCATATCTACTCAAGTCATCAGTGAGGGTGAGAACATAACGATAGCCACCGCGAGCCTCAACACTCATTGGACCGCACACATCAGTATGTATGATTTCCAGTAAGTTGGTTGCTCGCTCCATTGTTCCTGAGAACGGAGTCTTGGTCATTTTACCCATGAGGCATGGTTCGCACGTGTCAAATGATTCGTAATCAAGAGACTCCAAAAGTCCATCTTCATGGAGCTACTTCATGCGTTTGACACCTATGTGACCAAGGCGGCAGTGCCACAAGTATGTGGGACTATCATTATCAACCTTACATCTTTTGGTATTCACACTATGAATATGTGTAACATTATGCTCGAGATTCATTAAGAATAAACCATTCACCAGTGGAGCATGACCATAAAACATATCTCTTATATAAATAGAACAACCATTATTCTCAGATTTAAACGAGTAGCCATCTCGAATTAAACGAGATCCTGATACAATGTTCATGCTCAAAGCTGGCACTAAATAACAATTATTGAGTTTTAAAACTAATTCCATAGGTAAATGTAGAGGCAGCGTGCCGACGGCGATCACATCGACCTTGGAACCATTCCCGACGCGCATCATCACCTCATCCTTCGCTAGTCTTCGCTTATTCCGCAGCTCCTGCTTTGAGTTACAAATGTGAGCAACCGCACCGGTATCAAATACCCATGAGCTACTACGAGTACTGGTAAGGTACACATCAATTACATGTATATCACATATACCTTTAGTGTTGCCGGCCTTCTTGTCCGCTAAGTATTTGGGGCAGTTCCGCTTCCAGTGACCACTTCCCTTGCAATAACACTCAGTTTCAGGCTTGGGTCCATTCTTTGACTTCTTCCCGGCAGCTTGCTTACTAGGCGCGGCAACTCCCTTGCCATCCTTCTTGAAGTTCTTCTTACCCTTACCTTTCTTGAACTTAGTGGTTTTATTCACCATCAACACTTGATGTTCCTTTTTGATTTCCACCTCCGCTGATTTCAGCATTGAATATACCTCAGGAATGGTCTTTTCCATCCCCTGCATATTGAAGTTCATCACAAAGCTCTTGTAGCTCGGTGGAAGCGACTGAAGGATTTTGTCAATGACCGCGTCATGCGGGAGATTAACTCCCAGCTGAGTCAAGCGGTTATGCAACCCAGACATTTTGAGTATGTGCTCACTGACAGAACTATTTTCCTCCATCTTACAACTGAAGAACTTGTCAGAGACTTCATATCTCTCGACCCGGGCATGAGCTTGGAAAACCATTTTCAGCTCTTCGAACATCTCATATGCTCCGTGTCTCTCAAAACGCTTTTGGAGCCCTGGTTCTAAGCTGTAAAGCATGCCGCACTGAATGAGGGAGTAATCATCAGCACGTGAATGCCAAGCGTTCATAACGTCTTGGTTCTCTGGGATAGGTGCGTCACCTAGCGGTGCTTCTAGGACATATCTTTCTTGGTAGCTATGAGGATGATCCTCAGGTTCTGGACCCAGTCCGTATAGTTGCTTCCATCATCTTTCAGCTTGGTTTTCTCTAGGAACGCGTTGAAGTTGAAGGCAACATTAGCGTGGGCCATTTGATCTACAAGACATAGTGTAAAGATTTTAGACTAAGTTCATGATAATTAAGTTCATCTAATCAAATTATTCAATGAACTCCCACTCAGATAGACATCCCTCTAGTTATCTAAGTGAAACATGATCCGAGTTAACTAGGCCGTGTCCGATCATCACGTGAGACGGACTAGTCAACATCCGTGAACATCTTCATGTTGCTCATATCTTCTATACGACTCATGCTCGACCTTTCGGTCTTCTGTGTTCCGAGGCCATGTCTGTACATGATAGGCTCGTCAAGTCAACCTAAGTGTATTGCGTGTGTAAATCTGGCTTACACCCATTGTATTCGAACGTTAGAATCTATCACACCCGATCATCACGTGGTGCTTCGAAACAACGAACCTTCGCAACGGTGCACAGTTAGGGGGGAACACTTTCTTGAAATTATTACAAGGGATAATCTTATTTAAGCTACCGTCGTTCTAAGCAAATAAGATGTAAAACATGATAAACATCACATGCAAATAGTGACATGATATGGCCAATATCATTTGCTCCTTTTGATCTCCATCTTCGGGGCTTCATGATCATCGTTGTCACCAACATGACACAATGATCTCCATCATCATGATCTCCATCATTGTGTCTTCTTGAAGTTGTCTCGTCATCTATTACTTCTACTACTGCGGCTAATGCTTTAGCAATAAAGTAAAGTAATTACATGACGTTTATGTTGACACGCAGGTCATAAATAAATAAAGACAACTCCTATGGCACCTGCCGGTTGTCATACTCATCGACATGCAAGTCGTGATTCCTATTACAAGAACATGATCAATCTCATACATCACATATATCATTCATCACATCCTTTTGGCCATATCACATCACACGACACATGCTGCAAAAACAAGTTAGACGTCCTCTAATTGTTGTTGCAAGTTTTTACGTAGATGCCATAGGTTTCTAGCAAGAACATTTCTTACCTACGCCAAAACCACAACGTGATATGCCAATTTCTATTTACCCTTCATAAGGACCCTTTTCATCAAATCCGATCCAACTAAAGTGGGAGAGACAGACACCCGCCAGCCACCTTATGCAACTAGTGCATGTCAATCGGTGGAACCAGTCTCACGTAAGCGTACATGTAAGGTCGGTCCGGGCTGCTTCATCCCATCATGCCACCGAATCAAGATAAGACTAGTAATGGCAAGCAAATTGACAATATCCACGCCCACAACTGCTTTGTGTTCTACTCGTGCATAGAAACTACGCATAGACCTAGCTCATGACGCCACTTTTGGGGAACATTGCAGAATTTTAAAATTTTCTACGCATCACCAAGATCAATCTATGGAGTCATCTAGCAACGAGGGAGAGAGGAGTGCATCTACATACCCTTGTAGATCGCGCGCGGAAGCGTTCAAGAGAACGGGGTTGATGGAGTCATACTCGTCGTGATCCAAATCACCGATGACCTAGCGCCAAACGGACGGCACCTCCGCGTTCAACACACGTATGGTTGGGAAGACGTCTCCTCCAACTTGATCCAGCAAGGGGGAAGGAGAGGTTGATGAAGATCCAGCAGCACGACAGCGTGGTGGTGGAAGCAACGGTGATCTCGGCAGGGCTTCGCCAAGCACAGGGAGAGGGAGGAGTGTCACGGGAGGGAGAGGGAGAGGCCAGGGGCTAGGGTGCGGCTGCCCTCCCTCCCCCCTCACTATATATAGGGTCCCCAGGCAGGCACCGGCCCTAGGAGATCCAATCTCCAAGGGGGCGGCAGCCAAGGGGGTGGCTTGGCCCCCAAGCCAAGTGGGGCGCCCCCACCCCTAGGGTTTCCAACCCTAGGCGCAGGGGGATGTTGGGGAACGTAGTAATTTCAAAAAATTCCTACGCACACGCAAGATCATGATGATGCATAGCAACGAGAGGGGAGAGTGTTGTCAATGTACCCTCGTAGACCGACAGTGGAAGCGTTATGACAACGAGGTTGATGTAGTGGTACGTCTTCATGGCCCGACCAATCAAGCACCGAAACTATAGCACCTCCGAGTTTTAGCACACGTTCAGCTCGATGACGATCCCCGGACTCCGCTCGAGCAAAGTGTCGGGGAAGAGTTCCGTCAGCACGATGGCGTGGTGAAGATCTTGATGTTCTACCGTTGCAGGGCTTCGCCTAAGCACCGCTACAATATTATTGAGGAGTATGGTGGAGGAGGGCACCGCATACGGCTAAGAAAATGATCACGAGGATCCACTTGTGTGTCTAGAGGTTCCCCCTGCCCCCGTATATAGAGGAGCAAGGGGGGGTGCGGCCGGCCCTAGGAGGAGGCGCGCAGGAGGAGTCCTACTCCTATCGGGAGTAGGGATCCCCCCTTTCCCTAGTTGGATTAGGACTTGGGGGGGGGGAGGAGGAGAGGGGGAAAGGAAAGGGGGGGCGCCGCCCTCCCTCCTTGTCCAATTCGGACTTGGGGGGAGGGGGGCGCGGCAGCCCCTAGGCCTCCTCTCCTCTTCCTCCACTAGGCCCATTAAGGCCCATTAGGTTACCGGGGGGGTTCCGGTAACCTCCCGGTACTCCGGTAAAATGCCGATTTCACCCGGAACACTTCTGATGTCCAAACATAGGCTTCCAATATATCAATCTTCATGTCTCGACCATTTCAAGACTCCTCGTCATGTCCGTGATCACATCCGGGACTCTGAACAAACTTCGGTACATCAAAATATATAAACTCATAATGAAACTATCATCGTAACGTTAAGCGTGCCGACCCTACGGGTTCGAGAACAATGTAGACATGACCGAGACACGTCTCCGGTCAATAACCAATAGCGGAACCTGGATGCTCATATTGGCTCCTACATATTCTACGAAGATCTTTATCGGTCAAACCGCATAACAACATACTTTGTTCCCTTTGTCATCGGTATGTTACTTGCCCGAGATTCGATCGTCGGTATCTCAATACCTAGTTCAATCTCGTTACCGGCAAGTCTCTTTACTCGTTTCGTAATACATCATCTCGCAACTAACTCATTAGTTGCAATGCTTGCAAGGCTTATGTGATGTGCATTACCGAGAGGGCCCAGAGATACCTCTCCGACAATCGGAGTGACAAATCCTAACTCGAAATACGCCAACCCAACATGTACCTTTGGAGACACCTGTAGAGCTCCTTTATAATCACCTAGTTATGTTGTGACGTTTGGTAGCTGAGGGAGTCCTGGATTAGGGGGTGTTCGGATGACCAGACTATACCTTCAGCCGGACTCCTGGACTATGAAGATACAAGATTGAAGACTTCGTCCCGTGTTCGGAAGGGACTTTCCTTGGCGTGGAAGGCAAGCTTGGCGATACGGATATGTAGATCTCCTACCATTGTAACCGACTCTATGTAACCCTAACCCTATCCGGTGTCTATATAAACCGGAGGGTTTTAGTCCGTAGGACAACACAATCATACCATAGGCTAGCTTCTAGGGTTTAGCCTCTCTGATCTCGTGGTAGATCTACTCTTGTACTACCCATATCATCAATATTAATCAAGCAGGACGTAGGGTTTTACCTCCATCAAGAGGGCCCGAACCTGGGTAAAACTTAGTGTCCCTTGCCTCCTGTTACCATCCGGCCTAGACGCACAGTTCAGGACACCCTACCCGAGATCCGCCGGTTTTGACACCGACATTGGTGCTTTCAATTAGAGTTCCTATGTGTCATCGCCGTCAGGCTTGATGGCTCCTACGATCATCAATGGCGATGCAGTCCAGGCTGAGACCTTCCTCCCCGGACAGATCTTCGTCTTTGGCGGCTTCGCACTGCGGGCCAATTCACTTGGCCATCTGGAGCAGATCGAAAGCTATGCCCTTGGCCGTTAGGTCAGATTTGGAAGCTTAAACTACACGGCTGACACCCGCAGGGACTTGATCTTCGACGAATTCGAGCCACTGCCGAGCGCGCCGCATTGTCACGACGAGCATGATCTAGCTCTGCCGCCGAACAGTGCCCTGGAGGCCATACCCGCATCGGCTTCGACCCTTAATTCGGAGCCAACTGCGCCGATCGAGGATGGGTGGTTGGACACTGCGATCCCAATGGCGATCGAGCTGAACACCAGCCCCGCACTCTGCGAGACTCGTGACTCCAAGGAGCCGGACTCCTCTCCGGACTCCAAACCCTCCGCGCCCCTGCCGATCGAATCCGATTGGGCGCCGATCATGGAGTTTACTGCCGCGGACATCTTTCAGCACTCGCCTTTCGGTGATATTCTGAAGACACCGAAGTCTCTCTCTTTATCAGGAGAGCCCTGGCCGGACTACGGTCAGCAAGGTTGGGATTCCGACGATGAAGAAATTCAAAGCCCACCCACCACCCACTTTGTAGCAACTGTCGACGACTTAACCGACATGCTCGACTTCGACTCCGAAGACATCGACGGTATGGACGCCGATGAAGGAGACGATGAAGAACCAGCGCCTATCAGGCCCTGGAAAGCCACCTCGTCATATGACATATACATGGTGGACACCCCAAAAGAAGGAGATGGCGATGGAACAGCGGAGGATGACCCCTCCAAGAAACAGCCTAAGCGCCGGCGTCAGCGGCGCCGCTCAAAATCCCGCCAAAACAAATACGGTGATTCCAGCACGGGAGATAATAATACTCCGGAAAGTGCCGAAGAAAACCCCCTCCAGCAAGATTTAGCATAGGAGGATGGAGAAACCAGCCCTCATGAGAGAGCGACAGACAGAGAGGTCGAGGATAATAATTATAAGCCTCCCTCCGAAGACGAGGCAAGTCTGGACGACGACGAATTCGTCGTGCCAGAGGATCCCGTCGAGCAAGAGCGTTTTCAACTCAGGCTTATGGCCACGGCAAGAAGCCTCAAAAAAACAGCAACAGCTTAGAGCTGACCAAGATTTGCTAGTCGACAGATGGACTGAAGTCCTTGCGGCCGAAGAGCATAAACTCGAACGCCCCTCCAAGAGCTACCCAAAGCGCAGGTTGCTACCCCGATTAGAGGAGGAAGCACTTGATGCGGCCGACCGGCCACCTCGTGGCTGCGACAGAGAGGCCTCTTGGCCCTCCACTCAAGCTGCACCCCGTACCAAGGCACGGGAGTATGCGCCGGACTTATGAGATATGTTGGAGGACAAGGCAAACAAGATCGATCTACGGATCGCGTGGGCGCCCCACGACTCGAGACGGTAACCATCACGCCGGCCACAAATTCGGCAGGGCCGAACACAGTAGACAAAGCTCATCGGAGCTACGTCGTGATATAGCGCAGTACAGAGGCGCCGCACACCCACTATGCTTCACAGACGAAATAATGGATCATCAAATCCCCGAGGGTTTCAAACCCGTAAACATCGAATCATATGATGGCACAACAGATCCTGCGGTATGGATCGTGGATTATCTCCTTCATATCCACATGGCCCGCGGCGATGATTTCCACGCCATCAAATACCTCCCACTCAAGCTTAAAGGACCAGCTCGGCATTGGCTTAATAGCTTGCCAACAGGATCAATCAGTTGTTGGGAGGACCTCGAAGCCGCATTCCTCGACAATTTCCAAGGCACTTATGTGCAACCCCCAGACGTCGATGACCTAAGTTACGTAATTCAGCAGCCAGAGGAATCGGCCAGGAAATTCTGGACACGGTTCCTAACAAATAAAAAATCAAATAGTCGACTGTCCGGACGCTGAGGCCCTAGCAGCCTTCAAGCACAATATCGGTGACGAGTGGCTTGCCCGGCACCTTGGACAGGAAAAGTCGAAGTCTATGGCGGCACTCACGACACTCATGACCCGCTTTTGCGCGGGAGAAGACAGCTGGCTTGCTCGTAGCAACAATATGACCAAGAACCCTGGTAATTCGGATACCAGGGACAGTAGTGGCAGGTCGCATTGCAACAAGCAGAAGCGCCGCATTAACGGCGACAATACTGAGGATACGACAGTTAATGCCGGATTCAGAGGCTCTAAATCCAGTCAGCGGAAAAATCCATTCAAAAGGAATCCTAGGGGCTCGTCCAGTTTGGACCGAATACTCAACCGCTTATGCCAGATACATGGCACCCCCGAAAAGCCGGCCAATCACACCAACAGGGATTGTTGGATGTTCAAGCAGGCAGGCAAGTTAAATGCCGAAAATGAAGACAAGGGGCTGCATGGCGATGACGACGAGGAGCCCCGGCCGCCGAACAACAGTGGACAGAAGGGTTTTCCCCCACAAGTGCGGACGGTGAACATGATATACGCAACCCACGTCCCCGAAAGGGAGCGGAAGCACGCGTTAAGGGACGTATACGCGGTAGAGCCAGTCGCCCCAAAGTTCAACCCATGGTCCTCCTGCCCGATCACCTTTGATCGAAGGGACCATCCCACTAGCATCCGTCATGGCGGATTCGCCGCATTGGTTCTAGACCCAATTATTGACGGATTTCATCTCACTAGAGTCCTTATGGACGGCGGCAGCAGCCTGAACCTGCTTTACTAGGATACAGTGCGGAAAATGGGCATAGATCCCTCGAGGATTAAGCCCACCAAAACGACCTTTAAAAGCGTAATACCAGGTGTAGAGGCCAACTGTACAGGCTTAGTCACACTTGAAGTGGTCTTCGGATCTCCGGATAATTTCCGAAGCGAGGAGTTAATCTTCGACATAGTCCCATTCCGCAGTGGCTATCACGCACTGCTTGGGCGAACCGCATTCGCCAAGTTCAATGCGGTACCGCACTACGCATACCTTAAGCTCAAAATGCTAGGCCCTCGAGGAGTAATTACGGTAAATGGAAACACCGAACGCTCCCTCCGAATGGAGGAGCACATGGCGGCCCTAGCAGCAGAAGTACAAAGCAGCCTCTCCAGGCCGTTCTCCAGTCCGGCCATTAAACGACCAGACACCGTCAAGCGCGCCCGGAGTAACCTACAACAAGACCGCCTGGCACGACTCGAGCAGGCGTAGCAATGCGGCCCCAACCCCAGCCCTCGCAAAAATGCGATACCAGTACTTCGCGTACATAACTACGCTCTAGAAATACCATGGGTATAGGGGGAGGGGCACCATCACGGCACGCCCGAAACACGGCTTACACCGCACCAGGGGCTGCTGATTTTTTAATTTTCTCTTACTTTCAGGTCTCTACTCTTCGGAAGGCCTGTTCGGCAGTTCAATTGCCGCACAAACGATGCAAGAACTAGGGAAGCAGACAAGCCACGCCGCATTACGGAACTCCCAGGTGGTCTCTATCACGAGCAGTATACCTGTTTCGCATACTATTCCGCAGCTTGCCCCTGGAACGGACATGTTACATAGTCCAACCTTTTGCTTATCGCATTATTTGTATCATTCTGCTTTGATCGCAACCCTCTTTAATAAACAATGCATAGCTTTTGTCTATTTTTGCATTACTCTTTTTTAATATATGTTCCTTAACGACATGTTGCATCCGTACACTTTGGTACGACCAAAATACGCCAGGGGCTTTAGTACCCCTCAATATGGTGTGAGAAGTCCAAACACTTTAACAAGTGTGGCACCCCGAACTTATAGCATTATATGCATTGGCTCCGAATCATGTCTTGGGTCAATAGTTGGGTTTGCCCGGCTCCTATGTTTTGGTGCCTTACGTTCCGCTATATCGGCTAAGGTGGCACTAGGAGAACCACTGCGATTGTGCCCCAGTTGAGCTGGGTCGAGCACCTCAGTGGAGAAAGCTAAAACTGACTGTCATGATGAAGCGAGAGCTGGTCGCTGTTCGAGAGGTTTTTCGAGTCCCTAAAGACTTATGCCGCTTAGAGCGAGGAGCCGGCTCTGTCCGGCCAAGGCGTGGATAGCGCCCCGAACTCGGTCTTCCGAATACCAGGGGCTTCGCCGAAATTTAAAATTATAGAATCCTATGGCTAAGTGAGAGTGTTCACACATTATAGTCTGATTGCCTTGTTCGTTGGGCTGAGCGCCTCCCTCGAAGGACCCAAACATGGGAAAAAGAGCGCTCAGGTTTATCCCCGAACACCCCAGCACTAGCGGCACGGGGGCAGAAGCCGACGACTTGCCATCTCTTAGAATTGATAAACAGCCGCACATAAGGTAATATTTTAAATTCCAACAGCATTGCTTAGCGCATATGAACAAGTTTTCAGCGCACAGGACAAAACGAGCAAGTTTCACTCAAAAATTACATCCCTAGAACATTCATCCGCCACAAGGCAGGCACCCTTCAGAACATCCTTATAATAATTCTCGGGCTTGCGATGCTCTTTCCCCGGTGGTGGCCCGTCCTTCACAAGCTTCTCAGCATCCAGCTTGCCCTAGTGCACCTTAGCACGGGCAAGGGCCCTACGGGAACCTTCAATGCAGACGGAGCGCTTGATGACTTCGAGCCTTGAACAGGCCTCCACCAGCCGCCGCACCAGTCCGAAATAGCTCCCAGGCAGAGCCCCTCCAGGCCACAGCCAAACTATGAGGCCCTTCATGGCCTGTTCGGCCGCCTTGTGGAGCTCGACCAGTTGCTTCAGCTGGTCGCTCAGGGGCACGGGGTGTCCGGCTCAGCATACTGAGACCAGAACACCTTCTCTGTCGAGCTGCCCTCCTCGGCTCTATAGAATGCGGCGGCATCGGACACACTCCGAGGAAGATCTGCGAACGCTCCTGGAGAGCTCCGGATTCGGGTAAGTAACAAGTAACTCACGTTTATGGGTTTGCTTTGCATAAAGAATGCCTTACCCGCCGCTATCTTCTTCACCTCATCCAACTCCTGGAGGGTCTTCTAGGATTCGGCCTTTGCAGACTTGGCATTTTCAAAAGCCACCGCGAGCTCGGACGCTCGTGTCTTTGAGTCAAGCTCCAAACTCTCATGTTTTTCCATGAGAGCCTGGAGCTCTTGCCGTACCTTGCCAACCTCGGCCTCATACTTCTCCCGCTCGGTGCGCTCCGTGGCCGCCCTCTTCTCGGCCTCGACTAGCGCTGGCTTAAGGGTCGCCACCTCAGACATGACCCCTACAATAGCCATGATAATCCTGTCATTTTTTGCAATTGCACCTTTTTATATATATTTAAACAAGGTATTTCTTACCTTCATTGTCCTCGAGCTGCTTCTTGGCATGCCCGAGCTCTTTCTCAGACCTCTCGAGGTTCTGCTTTAGCATGTCCACATCCACAGTCAGTGCGGCGGACGCAAGCAGAGAAGCCTACATACGCATATTGACTCCTTTTTGTTAGACTCCTGCGAATTTTATTTGATCCTCTATTCGGCTTTTCTTCCCAAACGCCAAATAGAGCATCAGGGGCTACTGTCTATGCGGTAATATTATTTACACATTCTTTACTTACATCAAAGCCTGTTAAAAGGCTAGTACAAGCTTCAGTCAGTTTGCTCTTGGCGGACTGAACCTTCTGGACCACCGCACTCATAATGGTGCGGTGCTCCTCATCGATGGAGGCGCCTTGGAGCGCCTCCAACAGATTGTCCGGTGCCTCCGGTTGGACGGGGGTCACCGGCATGGTGGGCTTGCTCCTCTTGGAAGGAGGTCCCCCGCCGGACTCTGGAACCTTTGAAGGTTCTGGAGCGGTGTCCGGCCTAGAGCCGGACTTGGAGCCCTGGGGGGTTTCATCCCCTTTACTCATGCAGTCTGGGAGATCGCCTTGCGGTGCCTCCAGGACCACCTCCTCCCGGCTTGGAACCTGTTGGGACAACACTTCGGTGTCGTCCGTAGGGCGGGGGGAGGAAGCCGTAGGAAGCGAGTTCACATCCGATGAGTCCAGTGAGCCGCTCGACGACGCGTTGAGTCGGTCTTTGGGTGGGCTGCATAAACATATTCGACATAAGGGAAAGCTGTGCAATAAACGAATACTATGAATTACTCTGGTATCCGAATACTTACGATTTTGCCAGGGGCTTGGCCCTGGGCGGCCACTCCTCTCCGCCGTCGTCGGCGTCGATGGAATAGTCCGGAGCAAGGGTTTTCCCCTTCTTGGACCCTCCGGCCTCCCCAGAGAGGGCGTCCTTCCTTTTCTTCTCTCCTCCCTCTGGAGGGGGAGAGGTCTCTTCTTCTTCCTCCTCGTCTTCACGGGAGGAATGCGCCTCGGAACCATCGGATGATGGGTCCGACACCTCCTGGCGCCGGGCACTCTTTCGAGTCCTCGTGGCCTTTTTCGCGGCCTTCTTCTCCGGCACCACGTAGGGTGGCGAAACCAGCAGCTTCGCCAAGCGGGCATCAGCTGAGTCTTTGTTGACATGGGAGGATCAGGCGGATGAGCATAACCTGGACTACGTTGACGAGCTTGAGCTGCTTGTCCACCAGGGTTTGGATGCATGTTTGCAGTCCAGTTACCTCTCCTTTGTTGCCCCATGACAGGCCCGTCTCTTTCCAGGACGTGAGCCGCGTTGGGGGTCCGGACCAGAACTCGGGGGCTGCGACCCACTCAGGGTCGCACGGCTCGGTGATGTAAAACCACCCCGATTGCCACCCCTTCAGGGTCTCCACAAAGGAGCCCTCGAGCCATAAGATGTTGGGAATCTTGCCCACCATGGCGCCTCCGCACTCTGCCTGGTTGCCGCGCACCACCTTTGGCTTGACATTGAAAGTCTTGAGCCATAGGCCGAAATGGGGGCGGATGTAGTGGAAAGCCTCGCACACGAAGATAAACGCCGAGATGTTGAGGGTGAAGTTCGGGGCCAGATCATGGAAATCCAGGCTGTAGTAGAACATGAGTCCCCAGACAAATGGGTGGATCGGAAAGCCCAGTCCGCGGAGGAAGTGGGGAAGGAACACTACCCTCTCATGGGGCCTTGGGGTGGGGAGGAGCTGCCCCTTCTCGGGAAGCCGGTACGCGATGTCATTAGACAAGTATCTGGCCTTCCTCAGTTTTTTGATGTGTCCCTCCATGACGGAAGAGACCATCCACTTGCCTCCCGCTCCGGACATGGCTGGAGAAGGTTGAGGTAGGGAGTGCGGACTTGGGCGCTGGAGCTCGAGTGCGCGAGAATGGATGAGCAAGGGAGGAAGAAGGCGTAGGTGATAAGGTGGATCCTTATCCCCTTATATGGGTGGACGCGACTATGCATCCCCACCAGCCTGGTAAAACTCGCTTATCTCCCAAGCGCCATAATCAATGGCGCGGTTGGGTTACCCACGCCTGTATTGATGAGAATCCCGGAATAAGGGGACACGATCTCTGCTTTAACAAGACGTGCCAAGTAAACCGCCTCGCATGACACGCTGAGATGGGACAGTAAAATGAATAAAGGCTTGGCCGTGGTGTGATGTCACACTATGGAATACATCAGCAGATTACATTTGTGTAAATATTATTCTCTCTATGGCAATATGTGGAAACTTATTTTGCAGAGCTGGACACTATCTTTGTGTTCAAAATGTTCTATGAAGTACTTGGAGGAGGAACCCGCCTTGCAATGCCGAAGACAATATGCGCGCTGGACTCGTCGTCATTGAAGCCTGGTTCAGGGGCCACTGAGGGAGTCCTGGATTAGGGGGTGTTCGAATGACCGGACTATACCTTCAGCCGGACTCCTGGACTATGAAGATATAGGATTGAAGACTTCGTCCCGTGTCCAGAAGGGACTTTCCTTGGCGTGGAAATCTGTGGAGGGGGCACCGCACACGGCTAAGACAACTATCAACTTGTGTGTCCCAAGGGGGATTCCTACTCCTAGTAGGAGTAGGTTTCCCCCATTTCCCTAGTTGGAGTAGGAGAAGCAGGAAGAGGGAGAATGAGAGAAGGAAAGGGGGGCCTGCCCCCTCCCCAATTCGGATTGGGCTTGGGGGGGCGCCCCCACTTGGACGCTTCCTTCTCTTTCCCACTGAGGGAGTCCTGGATTAGGGGGTGTCCGGATGGCCAGACTATACCTTCGACCGGACTCCTGGATTATGAAGATACAAGATTGAAGACTTCGTCCCGTGTCCGGGAGGGACTTTCCTTGGCGTGGAAGGCAAGCTTGGCGATACGGATATGTAGATCTCCTATCATTGTAACTGACTCTATGTAACCCTAACCCTATCCGGTGTCTATATAAACCGGAGGGTTTTAGTCCGTAGGACAACACAATCATACCATAGGCTAGCTTCTAGGGTTTAGCCTCTCTGATCTCATGGTAGATCTACTCTTGTACTACCCATATCATCAATATTAATCAAGCAGGACGTAGGGTTTTACCTCCATCAAGAGGGCCCAAACCTCCTGTTACCATCCGGCCTAGACGCACAGTTCGGGACCCCCTACCCGAGATCCGCCGGTTTTGACACCGACAGTAGCACACAAAGTGTTCCTCCAGCAAACGGGAGTTGCATAATCTCATAGTTGTAGGAACATGTATAAGTCATGAAGAAAGCAATAGCAACATACTAAATGATCGAGTGCTAAGCTAATGGAATGGGTCATGTCAATCACATCATTCTCCTAATGATGTGATCCCGTTAATCAAATGACAACACATGTCTATGGTTAGGAAACATAACCATCTTCGATTAACGAGCTAGTCAAGTAGAGGCACACTAGTGACGTTTAGTTGTCTATGTATTCACACAAGTATTATGTTTCCGGATAATACAATTCTAGCATGAATAATAAACATTTATCATGATATAAGGAAATAAATAATAACTTTATTATTGCCTCTAGGGCATATTTCCTTCAGGGAGGCCCAACGGGGCGCACCAGCCCACTAGGGGCTGGTTCCCCTCCCACTTCAGCCCATGGGGCCCTCCGGGATAGGTGGCCCCACCCGGTGGCCCCCCGGAACCCTTCCGGTGGTCCCGGTACAATACCGAGTACCCCTGAAACTTTCCCGATGGCCGAAACTTGACTTCCTATATATAAATCTTCACCTCTGGACCATTCTGGAACTCCTCGTGACATCCGGGATCTCATCCGGGACTCCGAACAAGTTTAGGGTTACCGTATACTAATATCTCAACAACCCTAGCATCACCGAACCTTAAGTGTGTAGACCCTACGGGTTCGGGAGACACGCAGACATGACCGAGACGACTCTCCGGTCAATAACCAATAGCGGGATCTGGATACCCATGTTGGCTCCCACATGCTCCTCGATGATCTCATCGGATGAACCATGATGTCGAGGATTCAATCAATCCGTATACAATTCCCTTTGTCAATCGGTACGTTACTTGCCCGAGACTCGATCGTCGGTATCCCAATACCTCGTTCAATCTCGTTACCGGCAAGTCACTTTACTCATACCATAATGCATGATCCGTGATCAACCACTTGGTCACATTGAGGTCATTATGATGATGCATTACCGAGTGGGCCCAGAGATACCTCTCCGTCATACGGAGTGACAAATCCCAGTCTCGATTCGTGCCAACCCAACAGACACTTTCGGAGATACCTGTAGTGTACCTTTATAGTCACCCAGTTATGTTGTGACGTTTGTGTTATAGATCAAATGGCCAACGTTGCCTTCAACTTCAACGCGTTCCTAGAGAAAACCAAGCTGAAAGATGATGGCAGCAACTATACGGACTGGGTCCGGAACCTGAGGATCATCCTCATAGCTGCCAAGAAAGATTATGTCCTAGAAGCACCGCTAGGTGACGCACCTATCCCAGAGAACCAAGACGTTATGAATGCTTGGCAGTCACGTGTTGATGATTACTCCCTCGTTCAGTGCGGCATGCTTTACAGCTTAGAACTGGGGCTCCAAAAGCGTTTTGAGAGACACGGAGCATATGAGATGTTCGAAGAGCTGAAAATGGTTTTCCAAGCTCATGCCCGGGTTGAGAGATATGAAGTCTCTGACAAGTTCTTCAGTTGTAAGATGGAGGAAAATAGTTCTGTCAGTGAGCACATACTCAAAATGTCCGGGTTGCATAACCGCTTGACTCAGCTGGGAGTTAATCTCCCGGATGACGCGGTCATTGACAGAATCCTTCAGTCGCTTCCACCGAGCTACAAGAGCTTTGTGATGAACTTCAATATGTAGGGGATGGAAAAGACCATTCCTGAGGTATATTCAATGCTGAAATCAGCGGAGGTGGGAATCAAAAAGGAACATCAAGTGTCGATGGTGAATAAAACCACTAAGTTCAAGAAAGGCAAGGGTAAGAAGAACTTCAAGAAGGACGGCAAGGGAGTTGCAGCGCCCGGTAAGCAAGCTACCGGGAAGAAGTCAAAGAATGGACCCAAGCCTGAAACTGAGTGTTTATATTGCAAGGGAAGTGGTCACTGGAAGCGGAACTACCCCAAATACTTAGCGGAAAAGAAGGTTGGCAACACTAAAGGTATATGTGATATACATGTAATTGATGTGTACCTTACCAGTACTCGTAGTAGCTCTTGGGTATTTGATACCGGTGCGGTTGCTCACATTTGTAACTCAAAGCAGGAGCTGCGGAATAAGCGAAAACTGGCGAAGGACGAGGTGACGATGCGCGTCGGGAATGGTTCCAAGGTCGATGTTATCGCCGTCGGCACGCTGCCTCTACATTTACCTACGGGATTAGTTTTAAACCTCAATAATTGTTATTTAGTGCCAGCTTTGAGCATGAACATTGTATCAGGATCTCGTTTAATACGAGATGGCTACTCGTTTAAATCTGAGAATAATGGTTGTTCTATTTATATGAGAGATATGTTTTATGGTCATGCTCCGCTGGTGAATGGTTTATTCTTAATGAATCTCGAGAGTAATGTTACACATATTCATAGTGTGAATACCAAAAGATGTAAGGTTGATAATGATAGTCCCACATACTTGTGGCACTGCCGCCTTGGTCACATAGGTGTCAAACGCATGAAGAAGCTCCATGCAGATGGATTTTTGGAGTCTCTTGATAACGAATCATTTGACACGTGCGAACCATGCCTCATGGGTAAAATTACCAAGACTCCGTTCTCGGGAACAATGGAGCGAGCAACCAACTTATTGGAAATCATACATACTGATGTGTGCGGTCCAATGAGTGTTGAGGCTCGCGGTGGCTATCGTTATGTTCTCACCCTCACTGATGACTTGAGTAGATATGGGTATGTCTACTTAATGAAACACAAGTCTGAGACCTTTGAAAAGTTCAAGGAATTCAGAGTGAGGTTGAGAATCAACGTGACAGAAAAATCAAGTTCTTGCGATCAGATCGTGGGGGAGAATACTTGAGTCACGAATTTGGTACACACTTAAGGAAATGTGGAATAGTTTCACAACTCATGCCGCCTGGAACACCTCAGCGTAATGGTGTGTCCAAACGTCGTAATCACACTCTATTGGATATGGTGCGATCTATGATGTCTCTTACCGATTTACCGCTGTCATTTTGGGGCTATGCTTTAGAGACTGCCGCATTCACTTTAAATAGGGCTCCGTCGAAATCCGTTGATATGACAACGTACGAATTATGGTTTGGGAAGAAACCTAAGCTGTCATTTCTAGAAGTTTGGGGATGCGATGCTTATGTCAAGAAACTTCAACCTGAAAAGCTCGAACCCAAATCAGAAAAATGCGTCTTCATAGGATACCCTAAAGAAACTATTGGGTATACCTTCTACCTCAGATCTGAAGGCAAGATCTTTGTTGCCAAGAATGGGTCCTTTCTAGAGAAAGAGTTTCTCTCGAAAGAAATAAGTGGGAGGAAAGTAGAACTTGATGAAGTATTACCTCTTGAACCGGTAAGTGGCGCAGCTCAAGAAAATGTTCCTGAGGTGCCTGCACCGACTAGAGAGGAAGTTAATGATGATGATCATGAAACTTCAGATCAAGTTGCTAAAGAACTTCGTAGGTCCACGAGGACACGTTCCGCACCAGAGTGGTACGGCAACCCTATCTTGGGAATCATGTTGTTAGACAACGGTGAACCTTCGAACTATGAAGAAGCGATGGCGGGCCCGGATTCCGACAAATGGCTGGAAGCCATGAAATCCGAGATAGGATCCATGTATGAGAATGAAGTATGGACTTTGACTGACTTGCCCGAGATCGGCGATCCATAGAAAATAAATGGATCTTTAAGAAGAAGACAAACGCGGATGGTAACGTAACCATCTATAAAGCTCGGCTTGTCGCTAAGGGTTATCGACAAGTTCAAGGGGTTGACTACGATGAGACTTTCTCACCCGTAGCGAAGCTGAAGTCCGTCTGAATCATGTTAGCAATTGCCGCATTCTATGATTATGAGATATGGCAAATGGACATCAAAACGACATTCCTTAATGGTTTCCTTAAGGAAGAATTGTATATGATGCAGCCGAAAGGTTTTGTCGATCCTAAGAATGTTGACAAGGTGTGCAAGCTCCAACGCTCGATTTATGGGCTGGTGCAAGCATCTCGGAGTTGGAACATTTGTTTTGATGAGATGATCAAAGTGTTTGGGTTTACGCAGACTTATGGAGAAGCCTGCATTTACAAGAAAGTGAGTGGGAGCTCTGTAGCATTTCTCATATTGTATGTGGATGACATACTGTTGATGGGAAATGATATAGAATTCTTGGAAAGCATAAAGGCCTACTTGAACAAGTGTTTTTCAATGAAGGACCTTGGAGAAGCTGCTTATATATTAGGCATCAAGATCTATAGAGATAGATCGAGATGCCTCATTGGTCTTTCACAGAGTACGTACCTTGACAACATATTGAAGAAGTTCAAAATGGATCAGTCAAAGAAGGGGTTCTTGCCTGTATTGCAAGGTACGAGATTGAGCACGGCTCAATGCCCGACCACGGCAGAAGATAGAGAAAAGATGAGTGTCGTCCCCTATGCCTCGGCCATAGGGTCTATCAAGTTGTTGGGGCATGTGGTAATTTCAAAAAAATTCCTACGCACACGCAAGATCATGGTGATGCATAGCAACGAGAGGGGAGAGTGTGATCTACGTACCCTTGTAGACCGACAGCGGAAGCGTTAGCACAACGCGGTTAATGTAGTCGTATGTCTTCACGGCCCGACCGATCAAGTACCGAAACTACGGCACCTCCGAGTTCTAGCACACGTTCAGCTCGATGACGATCCCCGAACTCTGATCCAGCAAAGTGTCGGGGAAGAGTTCCGTCAGCACGACGGCGTGGTGACGATCTTGATGTACTACCGTCGCAGGGCTTCGCCTAAGCACCGCTACAATATTATCGAGTACTATGGTGGAAGGGGGCACCGCACACGGTTAAGAATATGATCACATGGATCAACTTGTGTGTCTATGGGGTGCCCCCTGCCCCCGTATATAAAGGAGCAAGGGGGAGGCCGGCCGGCCCTTGTGGGCGCGTCAAGGAGGAGTAGGATTCCTACTCCTAGTTGCAGTAGGTTTCCACCTTTCCTAGTCCAACTAGGAGAAGGGGGGAAAGGGGGGAAGAGGGGAAGGAAGGGAGAAAGGGGCCGCGCCCCAAATCCCTTGTCCAATTCGGATAGGCTTGGGAGGGGCGCGCGCCACCTCCTGGTCCTTCCCACTAAGGCCCATTGCTTCTTCCTCGTATTCCCGTAACACCCCGGTACCTCCGAAAATACCCGAATCACTCGGAACCTTTCCGATGTCCAAATATAGTCATCCAATATATCGATCTTTACGTCTCGACCATTTCGAGACTCCTCGTCATGTCCCCGATCTCATCCGGGACTCCAAACTCCTTCGGTACATCAAAACTCATAAACTCATAATATAACTGTCATCGAAACCTTAAGCGTGCGGACCCTACGGGTTCGAGAACAATGTAGACATGACCGGGACACATCTCCGGTCAATAACCAATAGCAGAACCTAGATGCTCATATTGGCTCCTACATATTCTACGAAGATCTTTATCGGTCAGACCGCATAAGAACATACGTTATTCCCTTTGTCATCGGTATGTTACTTGCCCGAGATTCGATCATCGGTATCTCAATACCTAGTTCAATCTCGTTACATGCAAGTCTCTTTACTCGTTCTGTAATACATCATCTCGCAACTGACTCATTAGTTGCAATGCTTGCAAGGCTTATGTGATGTGCATTACCGAGAGGGCCCAGAGATACCTCTCCGACAATCGGAGTGACAAATCCTAATCTCGAAATACGCCAACCCAACATGTACCTTTGGCGACACCTGTAGAGCTCCTTTATAATCACCCAGTTACGTTGTGACGTTTGGTAGCACACAAAGTGTTCCTCCGGTAAACGGGAGTTGCATAATCTCATAGTCATAGGAACATGTATAAGTCATGAAGAAAGCAATAGCAACATACTAAACGATCGGGTGCTAAGCTAATGGAATGGGTCATGTCAATCACATCATTCTCCTAATGATGTGATCCCGTTAATCAAATAACAACTCTTTTGTTTACGGTTAGGAAACATAACCATCTTCGAGTAAAGAGCTAGTCAAGTAGAGGCATACTAGTGACACTCTGTTTGTCTATGTATTCACATATGTATTATGTTTCCGGTTAATACAATTCTAGCATGAATAATAAACATTTATCATGAAATAAGGAAATAAATAATAACTTTATTATTGCCTCTAGGGCATATTTCCTTCAGTCTCCCACTTGCACTAGAGTCAATAATCTAGTTCACATCGCCATGTGATCTAACATCAATAGTTCACATATTTATGTGGTTAACACCCATAGTTCACATCGATATGTGACCAACACCCAAAGGGTTTACTAGAGTCAGTAATCTAGTTCACATTGCTATGTGATTAACACCCAAAGAGTACTAAGGTGTGATCATGTTTTACCTGTGAGAGAAGTTTAGTCAACGGGTCTGCCATATTTAGATCCGTAAGTATTTTGGAATTTTCTATGTCTACAATACTCTGCACGGAGCTACTTTAGCTAATTGCTCCCACTTTCAATATGTATCCAGATGAAGACTAAGAGTCATCCGGATCAGTGCCAAAACTTGTATCGACGTAACCCTTTTACGACGAACCTTTTGTCACCTCCATAATCGAGAAACATATCCTTATTCCACTAAGGATAATTTTGACCGTTGTCCAGTGATCTACTCCTAGATCACTATTGTACTCCCTTGCCAAAATTAGTGTAGGGTATACAATAGGTCTGGTACACAGCATGGCATACTTTATAGAACCTATGGCCAAGGCATAGGGAATGACTTTCATTCTCATTCTATTTTCTGCCGTGGTCAGGCTTTGAGTCTTACTCAACTTCACACCTTGTAACACAGGCAAGAATTCTTTCTTTGACTGTTCCATTTTGAACTACTTCAAAATCTTGTCAAGGTATGTACTCATTGAAAAAACTTATCAAGCGTCTTGATCTATCTCTATAGATCTTGATGCTCAATATGTAAGCAGCTTCACCGAGGTTTTCTTTGAAAAAAATCCTGTCAAACACTCCTTTATGCTTTGCAGAATA
This sequence comes from Triticum dicoccoides, assembly GCF_002162155.2. NCBI lineage: Eukaryota > Viridiplantae > Streptophyta > Magnoliopsida > Poales > Poaceae > Triticum > Triticum dicoccoides. The sequence continues at coordinate 84,978,996 of NC_041392.1, forward strand.
ATTCTACATTATTTCCGATCAACAATATGTCATACACATATACTTATCAGAAATGCTGTAGTGCTCCCACTCACTTTCTTGTAAATACAGGCTTCACCGCAAGTCTGTATAGAACTATATGCTTTGATCAACTTATCAAAGCGTATATTCCAACTCCGAGATGCTTGCACCAGTCCATAGATGGATCGCTGGAGCTTGCATATTTTGTTAGCACCTTTAGGATTGACAAAACCTTCTGATTGTATCATATACAACTCTTCTTTAAATCCATTAAGGAATGTAGTTTTGTTTATCCATTTGCCAGATTTCATAAAATTGCGGCAATTGCTAACATGATTTGGACAGACTTAAGCATCGCTACCAGTGAGAAAAATTTCATCGTAGTCAACACCTTGAACTTTGTCAAAAACATTTTTCGATAAGTCTAGCTTTGTAGATAGTAACACTACTATCAGCGTCTGTCTTCCTCTTGAAGATCCATTTTTTCTATGGCTTGCCGATCATCGGGCAAATCCATCAAAGTCCATACTTTGTTCTCATACATGGATCATATCTCAGATTTCATGGCCTCAAACCATTTCGCGGAATCTGGGCTCATCATCGCTTCCTCATAGTTCGCAAGTTCGTCATGGTCTAGTAACATGACTTCTAGAACAGGATTACCGTACCACTCTGGTGCGGATCTCACTCTGTTAACCTACGAGATTCGGTAGTAACTTGATCTGAAGTTACATGATCATTATCATTAGCTTCCTCACTAATTGGTGTAGTAGTCACAGGAACAGATTTCTGTGATGAACTACTTTCCAATAAGGGAGAAGGTACAATTACCTTATCAAGTTCTACTTTCCTCCCACTCACTTCTTTCGAGAGAAACTCCTTCTCTAGAAAGGTTCCATTCTCAGCAACGAACATCTTGCCTTCGGATCTGTGATAGAAGGTGTACCCAACATTTTTCTTTTGGGTATCCTATGAAGACGCACTTCTCCGATTTGGGTTTGAGCTTATCAGGTTGAAACTTTTTCACATAAGCATTGCAACCTCAAACTTTAAGAAACGACGGCTTAGGTTTCTTGTCAAACCATAGTTCATACGGTTACGTCTCAACGGATTTAGATGGTGCCCTATTTAACGTGAATGCAGCTGTCTCTAATGCATAATCCCAAAACGATAGTGGTAGATTGGTAAGAGACATCATAGTTCGCACCATATCTAATAAAGTACGGTTATGAAGTTCGGACACACCATTATGTTGTGGTGTTCCAGGTGGCGTGAGTAGTGAAACTATTTCACATTGTTTTTAACTGAAGGCCAAGCTCGTAACTCAAATATTTTACTTCTGTGATCATATCGCAGAAACTTTTTATTTTTGTTACGATGATTCTCCACTTCACTCTGAAATTCTTTGAACTTTTCAAATGTTTCAGACTTGTGTTTCATCAAGTAGATATACCCATGTCTGCTCAAATCATCTGTGAAGGTCAGAAAATAACGATACCCGCCGCGAGCTTCAACACTCATTGGATCACATACATCAGTATGTATTATTTCCAATAAGTCAGTTGCTCGCTCCATTGTTTTGGAGAACGGAGTTTTAGTCATCTTGCCCATAAGGCATGGTTCGCAAGCATTAAGTGATTCATAATCAAGTGATTCCAAAATCCCATCAGCATGGAGTTTCTTCATGCGCTTTACACCAATATGACCTAAACGGCAGTGCCACAAATAAGTTGCACTATCATTATTAACTTTGCATCTTTTGTCTTCAATATTATGAATATGTGTATCACTACGATCGAGATCCAATGAACCATTTTCATTGGGTGTGTAACCATATAAGGTTTTATTCATGTAAACAAAACAACAATTATTCTCTAACTTAAATAAATAACGGTATTGCAATAAACATGATCAAATCATATTCATGCTTAACGCAAACACCAAATAACACTTATTTAGGTTCAACACTAATCCCGAAAGTATAGGGAGTGTGCGATGATGATCATATCAATCTTGGAACTACTTCCAACACACATCGTCACTTCACCCTTAACTAGTTTCTGTTCATTCTGCAACTCCCATTTCGAGTTACTACTCTTAGCAACTGAACCAGTATCAAATACCAAGGGGTTGCTACGAACACTAGTAAAATACACATTAATAATCTGTATATCAAATATACCTTTGTTCACTTTGCCATCCTTCTTATCCGCCAAATACTTGGGGCAGTTCCGCTTCCAGTGACCGGTCCCTTTGCAGTAGAAGCACTTAGTCTCAGGCTTAGGACCAGACTTGGGCTTCTTCACTTGAGCAGCAACTTGCTTGCCGTTCTTCTTGAAGTTCCCCTTCTTCCCTTTGCCCTTTTATTGAAACTAGTGGTCTTGTCTACCATCAACACTTGATGCTCTTTCTTGATTTCTACCTTCATCGATTTCATCATCATGAAAAGCTCGAGAGTCGTCTTCTTCATCCCTTGCATACTATAGTTCATCACGAAGTTCTACTAACTTGGTGATGGTGACTAGAGAATTATGTCAATCACTATCTTATCTGGAAGATTAACTCCCACTTGATTCAAGTGATTGTAGTACCCAGACAATCTGAGCACATGCTCACTAGTTGAGCGATTCTCCTCCATCTTTTGGCTATAGAACTTGTTGGAGACTTCATATCTCTCAACTCGGGTATTTGCTTGAAATATTAACTTCAACTCCTGGAACATCTCATATGGTCCATGACGTTCAAAACGTCTTTTGAAGTCCCGATTCAAAGCCGTTTAAGCATGGTGCACTAAACTATTAAGTAGTCATCATATTGAGCTAGCTAAACGTTCATAACGTCTGCATCTACTCCAGCAATAGGTCTGTCACCTAGCGGTGCATCAAGGACATAATTCTTCTGTGTAGTAATGAGGATAAACCTTAGATCACGGATCCAATCCGCATCATTGCTACTAACATCTTCAACACAATTTTCTCTAGGAACATATCAAAATAAACACAGGGAAGCAACAACGTGAGCTATTGATCTACAACATGATTTGCCAAATACTACCAGGACTAAGTTCATGATAAATTTAAGTTCAATTAATCATATTACTTAAGAACTGCCACTTAGATAGACATCCCTCTAATCCTCTAAGTGATCACGTGATCCAAATCAACTAAACCATGTCCGATCATCACGTGAGATGGAGTAGTTTCATTGGTGAACATCACTATGTTGATCATATCTACTATATGATTCACGCTCGACCTTTCGGTCTCCGTGTTCCGAGGCCATATCTGTATATGCTTGGCTCGTCAAGTATAACCTGAGTATTCCGCGTGTGCAACTGTTTTGCACCCGTTGTATTTGAACGTAGAGCCTATCACACCCGATCATCACGTGGTGTCTCAGCACGAAGAACTTTCGCAACGGTGCATACTCAGGGAGAACACTTCTTGATAATTAGTGAGAGATCATCTTATAATGCTACCGTCAATCAAAGCAAGATAAGATGTATAAAAGATAAACATCACATGCAATCAATATAAGTGATATGATATGGCCATCATCATCTTGTGCTTGTGATCTCCATCTTCGAAGCACCGTCGTGATCACCATCGTCACCGGCGCGACACCTTGATCTCCATCGTAGCATCGTTGTCGTCTCGCCAATTTTATGCTTCCACGACTATCGCTACCGCTTAGTGATAAAGTAAAGCATTACAGCACGATTGCATTGCATACAATAAAGCGACAACCATATGGCTCCTGCCAGTTGCCGATAACACGGTTACAAAACATGATCATCTCATATAATAAAATTTAGCATCATGTCTTGACCATATCACATCACAACATGCCCTGCAAAAACAAGTTAGACGTCCTCTACTTTGTTGTTGCAAGTTTTACGTGGCTGCTACGGGCTTAAGCAAGAACCAATCTTACCTATGCATCAAAACCACAACGATAGTTTGTCAAGTTGGTGTTGTTTTAACCTTCGCAAGGACCGGGCGTAGCCACACTTGGTTCAACTAAAGTTGGAGAAACTGTCACCCGCTAGCCACCTTTGTGCAAAGCATGTCGGGAGAACCGGTCTCGCGTAAGCATATGCGTAATGTCGGTCCGGGCCGCTTCGTCCAACAATACCGCCAAACCAAAGTATGACATGCTGGTAAGCAGTATGACTTATATCGCCCACAACTCACTTGTGTTCTACTCGTGCATATAACATCAACACATAAAACCTAGGCTCGGATGCCACTTTTGGGGAACGTGGTAATTTCAAAAAAATTCCTACGCACACGCAAGATCATGGTGATGCATAGCAATGAGAGGGGAGAGTGTGATCTACGTACCCTTGTAGACCGACAGCGGAAGCGTTAGCACAACACGGTTGATGTAGTCGTACGTCTTCACAGCCCGACCAGTCAAGTACCGAAACTACGGCACCTCCGAGTTCTAGCACACGTTCAGCTCGATGACGATCCCCGGACTCCGATCCAGCAAAGTGTCGGGGAAGAGTTCTATCAGCACGACGGCGCGGTGACGATCTTGATGTACTACCGTCGTAGGGCTTCGCCTAAGCACCGCTACAATATTATCGAGTACTATGGTGGAAGGGGGCACCGCACACGGTTAAGAATATGATCACACGGATCAACTTGTGTGTCTATGGGGTGTCCCCCTGCCCCCGTATATAATGGAGCAAGGGGGAGGCCGGCCGGCCCTTGTGGGCGCGTCAAGGAGGAGTAGGATTCCTACTCCTAGTTGGAGTAGGTTTCCACCTTTCCTAGTCCAACTAGGAGAAGGGGGAAAGGGGGGAAGAGGGGAAGGAAGGGAGAGAGGGGCCGCGCCCCAAATCCCTTGTCCAATTCGGACTGGGCTTGGGAGGGGCGCGCGCCACCTCCTGGTCCTTCCCACTAAGGCCCATTAAGGCCCATTGCTTCTTCCTCGTATTCCCGTAACTCCTCGGTACCTCCGAAAATACCCGAATCACTCGAAACCTTTCCGATGTCCGAATATAGTCGTCCAATATATCGATCTTTACGTCTCGACCATTTCGAGACTCCTCGTCATGTCCCCGATCTCATCCGGGACTCCGAACTCCTTGGGTACATCAAAACTCATAAACTCATAATATAACTGTCATCGAAACCTTAAGCGTGCGAACCCTACGGGTTCGAGAACAATGTAGACATGACCGAGACACATCTCCGGTCAATAACCAATAGCGGAACCTGGATGCTCATATTGGCTCCTACATATTGTACGAAGATCTTTATCGGTCAGACCGCATAACAACATACGTTGTTCCCTTTGTCATCGGTATGTTACTTGCCCGAGATTCGATCGTCGGTATCTCAATACCTAGTTCAATCTCGTTACCGGCAAGTCTCTTTACTCATTCCGTAATACATCATCCCGCAACTAACTCATTAGTTGCAATGCTTGCAAGGCTTGTGTGATGTGCATTACCGAGAGGGCCCAGAGATACCTCTCCAACAATCGGAGTGACAAATCCTAATCTCGAAATACGCCAACCCAACATGTACCTTTGGAGATACCTGTAGAGCTCCTTTATAATCACCCAGTTACATTGTGACGTTTGGTAGCACACAAAGTGTTACTCCGGTAAACGGGAGTTGCATAATCTCATAGTCATAGGAACATGTATAAGTCATGAAGAAAGCAATAGCAACATACTAAACAATCGGGTGCTAAGATAATGGAATGGGTCATGTCAATCACATCATTCTCCTAATGATGTGATCCCGTTAATCAAATAACAACTCTTTTGTTTATGGTTAGGAAACATAACCATCTTCGATTAACGAGCTAGTCAAGTAAAGGCATACTAGTGACACTCTGTTTGTCTATGTATTCACACATGTATTATGTTTCCGGTTAATACAATTCTAGCATGAATAATAAACATTTATCATGAAATAAGGAAATAAATAATAACTTTATTATTGCCTCTAGGGCATATTTCCTTCACATGTATGCTATGCTGTGTACCAGACCTGATGTAAACCTTGCCGTAAGTTTGGTAGGAAGGTACCAAAGTAATCCCGGCATGAAACACTGGAGAGCGGTCAAGAATATCCTGAAGTACCTGAAGAGGACTAAGGATATGTTTCTCGTTTATGGAGGTGACGAAGAGCTCGTCATAAAGGGTTAGGTCGATGCTAGCTTTGACACAGATCTGAATGACTCTAAGTAACAAACCGGATACGTGTATATATTGAATGGTGGGGCAGTAAGCTGGTGCAGTTGCAAGCAAAGCGTTGTGGCAGGATCTACATGTGAAGTGGAGTACATGGCAGCCTCGGAGGCAGCACAAGAGGCAATCTGGGTGAAGGAGTTCATTACCGACCTAGGAGTCATACCCAATGCGTCGGGCCCGATGACTCTCTTCTGTGACAACACTGGAGTTGTTGCCCTTGCCAAGGAGCCCAGGTTTCACAGGAAGACCAGGCATATCAAGCGTCGCTTCCACTCCATTCGTGAAAGTGTTCAAAATGGAGACATAGATATTTGTAAAGTACATATGGACCTGAATGTGGCAGATCCGTTGACTAAACCTCTCCCTAGAGAAAAACATGATCAACACCAGAACTGCATGGGTGTTCGATTCATCACAATGTAACTAGACTATTGACTCTAGTGCAAGTAGGAGACTGTTGGAAATATGCCCTAGAGGCAATAATAAAATGGCTCTTATTATATTTCTTTGTTCATGATAATTGTCTATTGTTCATGCTATAATTGTGTTATCCGGAAATCGTAATACATGTGTGAATACATAGACCACAAGACATCCCTAGTGAGCCTCTAGTTGACTAGCTCGTTGATCAAAAGATAGTCATGGTTTCCTGACTATGGACATTGGATGTCATTGATAACGGGGTCACATCATTAGGAGAATGATGTGATGGACAAGACCCAATCCTAAGCATAGCTCAAAGATCGTGTAGTTCGTTTGCTATAGCTTTTCCGAATGTCAAGTATAATTTCCTTAGACCATGAGATTGTGCAACTCCCGGATACCGTAGGAGTGCTTTGGGTGTGCCAAACGTCACAACGTAACTGGGCGACTATAAAGGTACACTACAGGTATCTCCGAAAGTGTCTGTTGGGTTGGCACGAATCGAGACTGGGATTTGTCACTCCGTATGATGGAGAGGTATCTCTGGGCCCACTCGGTAATGCATCATCATAATGAGCTCAATGTGACCAAGTGGTTGATCACGGGATCATGCATTACGGTACGAGCAAAGTGACTTGCCGGTAACGAGATTGAACGAGGTATTGGGATACCGACGATCGAGTCTCGGGCAAGTAGCGTACTGATTGACAAAGGGAATTGTATATGGATTGATTGAATCCTTGACATCGTGGTTCATCTGATGAGATCATCGAGGAGCATGTGGGAGCCAACATGGGTATCCAGATCCTGCTGTTGGTTATTGACCGGAGAGTCGTCTCGGTCATGTCTGCGTGTCTCCCGAACCCGTAGGGTCTACACACTTAAGGTTCGATGACGCTAGGGTTGTTGAGATATTAGTATACGGTAACCCGAAAGTTGTTTGGAGTCCTGGATAAGACCCCGGACGTCACGAGGAGTTCCAGAATGGTCCGGAGGTGAAGATTTATATATAGGAAGTCAAGTTTCGGCCATCGGGAAAGTTTCGGGGGTACTCGGTAATGTACCGGGACCACCGGAAGGGTCCCGGGGGTCCACCGGGTGGGTACACCTATCCCGGAGGGCCTCATGGGCTGAAGTGGGAGGGGAACCAGCCCCTAGTGGGCTGGTGCGCCCCCCTTGGGCCTCCCCCTGCGCCTAGGGTTGGAAACCCTAGGGGTGGGGGCGCCCCACTTGGCTTGGGGGGCAAGCCACCCCCTTGGCCGCCGCCCCCCTGGGGACCCTATATATAGTGAGGGGGAGGGAGGGCAGCCGCACCCTAACCCCTGGCCTCTCCCTCTCCCTCCCGTGACACTCCTCCCTCTCCCTGTGCTTGGCGAAGCCCTGCCGAGATCACCGTTGCTTCAACCACCACGCCGTCGTGCTGCTGGATCTTCATCAACCTCTCCTCCCCCCTTGCTGGATCAAGTTGGAGGAGACGTCTTCCCAACCGTACGTGTGTTGAACGCGGACATGTCATCCGTTCGGTGCTAGGTCATCGGTGATTTGGATCACGACGAGTACGACTCCATCAACCCCGTTCTCTTGAACGCTTTCGCGCGTGATCTACAAGGGTATGTAGATGCACTCCTCTCTCCCTCGTTGCTAGATGACTCCATAGATTGATCTTGGTGATGCGTAGAAAATTTTAAAATTCTGCTACGTTCCCCAACAGAGTAAGACTCAAAACCCGACCACGGCAGAAGATAGAAAGAGAATGAAAGTCATTCCCTATGCCTCAGCCATAGGTTCTATAAAGTATGCCATGCTGTGTACCAGACCTATTGTATACCCTAGCCTGAGTTTGGCAAAGGAGTACAATAGTGATCTAGGAGTAGATCACTGGACATTGGTCAAAATTATCCTTAGTGGAATAAGGATATGTTTCTCGATTATGGAAGTGACAAAAGGTTCGTCGTAAAGGGTTACGTCGATGCAAATTTTGACATTGATCCAAATGACTCTAAATCTCAATCTAGATACATATTGAAAGTGGGAGCAATTAGCTAGAGTAGCTCTGTGCAGAGCATTGTTGACATAAAAATTTGCAAAATACTTACGGATCTGAATGTGGCAGACCCGTTGACTAAACTTCTCTCACAAGCAAAACATGATAACACCTCAATACTCTTTGGGTGTTAATCACATAGCAATGTGAACTAGATTATTGACTCTAGTAAACCCTTTGGGTGTTGGTCACATGTCGATGTGAACTATGGGTGTTAATCACATGGTGATGTGAACTATTGGTATTAAATCACATGGCGATGTGAACTAGATTATTGACTCTAGTGCAAGTGGGAGACTGAAGGAAATATGCCCTAGAGGCAATAATAAAGTTATTATTTATTTCCTTATTTCATGATAAATGTTTATTATTCATGCTATAATTGTATTAACCGGAAACATAATACATGTGTGAATACATAGACAAACAGAGTGTCACTAGTATGCCTCTACTTGACTAGCTCGTTGATCAAAGATGGTTATGTTTCCTAACCATAGACATGCGTTGTCATTTGATTAACGGGATCACATCATTAGGAGAATTATGTGATTGACTTGATCCATTCCGTTAGCATAGCACTTGATCGTTTAGTTTGTTGCTATTGCTTTCTTCATGACTTATACATGTTCCTATGACTATGAGATTATGCAACTCCCGTTTACTAGAGGAACACTTTGTGTGCTACCAAACGTCACAACGTAACTGGGTGATTATAAAGGTGCTCTACAGGTGTCTCCGAACGTACTTGTTGGGTTGGCGTATTTCGAGATTAGGATTTGTCGCTCCGATTGTCGGAGAGGTATCTCTGGGCCCTCTCGGTAATGCACAACACTTAAGCCTTGCAAGCATTACAACTAATGAGTTAGTTGCGGGATGATGTATTACGGAACGAGTAAAGAGACTTGCCGGTAACGAGATTGAACTAGGTATTGAGATACCGACGATCGAATCTCGGGCAAGTAACATACCGATGACAAAGGGAACAACGTATGTTGTTATGCGGTCTGACCGATAAAGATCTTCGTAGAATATGTGGGAGCCAATATGAGCATCCAAGTTCCGCTATTGGTTATTGACCGGAGACATGTCTCGGTCATGTATACATAGCTCTCGAACCCGTAGGGTCCGCACGCTTAAAGTTTCGGTGACAATAGTATTATGAGTTTATGTGATTTGATGTACCTAAGGTAGTTCGGAGTCCCGGATGAGATCGGGGACATGACGAGGAGTCTCAAAATGATCGAGGCATAAAGATCGATATATTGGACGACTATATTCGGACATCGGAAAGGTTCCGAGTGATTCGGGTATTTTCGGGGGTACTGGGGAGTTACGGGAATACGAGGAAGAAGTAATGGGCCTCATGGGCCAAGTGGTGGAAGAGAGGAGGCAGGGCGCGCGGCCCCCCTAGCCCAAACCTAATTGGACTAGGGGGCCGGCCCCCCTTTCCTCCTTTTCCTCCTTCTCCTTCCTTCTCCTTCTCCTCCTTCCTTTCCTCCTCCTAGTAGGAGGAGGAAAGGAGAGTCCTGCTCCTACTAGGAGGAGGACTCCTCCTCCTGGCGCGCCCATAGAGGGCCGGCCGGCCTCCCCCCTTGCTCCTTTATATACAGGGGCAGGGGGACACCTCTAGACACACAAGTTGATCAGTTGATCTCCCCCAGCCATGTGCGGTGCCCCCCTCCACCATATTCCACCTCGGTCATATCGTAGCGGTGCTTAGGCGAAGCCCTACGTCGGTAGCAACATCATCACCGTCACCACGCCGTCGTGTTGACGGAACTCTCCCGTGAAGCTCTGCTGGATCGAAGTTCGTGGGACGTCATCGAGCTGAACGTCTGCTGAACTCGGAGGTGACGTGCGTTCGGTACTTGGATCGGTCAGATCGTGAAGACGTACGACTACATCAACCGCATTGTGCTAACGCTTCCGCTTTCGGTCTACAAGGGTATGTGGACAACACTCTCCCCTCTCGTTGCTATGCATCACCATGACCTTGCGTGTGTGTAGGAAAATTTTGAAATTACTACGTTCCCCAACAGTAACCCCCTTGGAGGCACCGCTTTGAGGGTCGGCCTATGGATGCTGTTTGGGGTGCTTTTTTCATCAATGGCGGTGTGCGCCGGGGCAACCAGTCCTGGTTCTTTATTGAGCGTCAAGGCAGCGGCCTCGGGTAGCTGTGCGCTGGCAGGGATGCAGATCAGCACGGCTTGTGTGATGACTTTTCGGGGGCGGCAAGGTTATTGCTCTGGTTGACACGAATGGGTCTGGTTGGCCAGTACGTCATGGCTGTGGCCCCGGATGTGGTGCGGCGGTCGTGGTCTGCGGGTGATTGCCCTGAGCAGTGTGGGCTATGGACAGTTGGGTAGTGCGGTTTTGCAGCTCGAGGATGAGTAGTGGTTGAGTGTGCAAGGCGCGTGAGCAGTGGAAGTCTGGGCGGTGGCTGCGAGAGCTTTTCAGCTTTGATGACATGGACCACGTGTCGTGTGGGCGATGTGGTTGTCGTTGATACTGGTCGTCGACATGTTGAATGTTGCAATTGACACATGATTTGTGGAGTGCTTGATTCTTCATCATCGTGGGAGAGTCCCGTGTCTGCTCCTCCCATAGCAGTCATGGCTTCTTGTTTCCGACAATGGTGGAAGAGTGGTTTGTTTGGTGATGCAGTTCCACCGCATGGTGTGTGTTTGTGTGGTCGCGTTTGTTGTGATGTTCGGCACGTCGGCAGCGAGGGTGGGCTTGGACCCGTGTGTTCTTGATGTTTTGGAGTGGGCTTGGCCCTTGTTATTTTGGTTTTCGCTCAGTTTTCCATGATTAATTTGGCAACAATCTTCTTCTTAATCAATGAAATAAGCAAAGCTTTTGCCTCATGTTAAAAAAAATAAGCGCATGAAGGAGGAGAACACAAAGTTTGCACAGAATCAACGATGTTCAGCATGAAATAGACACTAGGGAAAATTAGTACAAGAGAGCGATATATTTTCCATGTCTAACCACGAACCTCAATGTCATGTCACGGTCTCCTGCTGTCACAAACAAAAGCCAATAAGCAACACACTTAACATAAGGATCTGTAGTTAAGTTAGATGATACTTCTGTGAACATTCATTTTGGCTACAAACGTTTTCTATATTTGAGTTGTACTACCGGTGACAAAGGTCCTTACCAATCAGTGAGTATGTGTAAGGGATCCGCAATATTTATTCGGCAGTTAGCCTTTTTGTTATCTGTTAAAGATCATGCAATGGCCATTTTTAGATTCCCTTCAATTTATTCATTGAAGATAGACATGCTAATGTGAGACGTGGTGTTTCTGCTCCCGGCTGGATGGATGAACAGTAATAAAAATAGAACAGAAATACTGTTTTTTGTGACACATTGTTGAATGTTTCAGCTGCGTGCAAAATTCTGTGACGAAGAAACATTTCTAGTGCTCTGCAAAAAAAACCAATGCTCTAAATATGTTATTTTGGAGCACTGATTTTGTTTTTGTTGCCCAGACTTCCATCAATCTCTTGAAACTTTGCATGAAGGTGAAACATTCAACAATGTTTAACAAACAAACAAACAACAAAGCCTTTAGTTTCAAACAAGTTGGGGTAGGCTAGAGCTGAAACCCATAGGATCTCAAAACCAACTCATGATTTTGGCACAATGTTTATTGCCAAAAAATTCAGAATGTTTTGAATTTTTTACTCATTTTTCATAGTTACTATTCATCTCAGGTTCATTTGCACCTGGGAGTAGAAGCACACTTTCGTGCTTATGTGTACTTATTCTTGATTTTTTTTAACTTGAATTAGTGTTCACATGAACCGCACCCTAAGCATTACACATAATTACATAAAGCAAACAATTGATCAGACCAAGAAAATTATGTGCCATGTGTTACACATGGGAAGGGAAGGCATTTTTATATGAAAGGATTACGAAACAGGTTCTGTTGCAGTTTCTCAATCTTTAAATTGCACCACATGTTCGTTAAAAGTGTTGAAAGTCCTGACACATAATTTGATACATATAGGATAGGAGCGCCTCCTATTGTTTCTTTTCACCTGGAAATTAACCTTCTTGCTTTTGCATCCCCATTTACCAGTCATTTTCCTGGTGGCTGCAGCAGTCAAGTTAGCTCTCAGTTCTGTACCAGGCATCCCCATTTACAATATTCCAGCCATGTTCATCAGTTCTGTACCCCTCCCACCTAGTGCTCCCCTGCTCTGCTTTACGATGCCAACTTCTTTTTCCAACTCAGTAATCTAGAGGAGAGATTTCCTTTTAGAAGATTGGTTTGTAGAGTCCAAAAATTGACTAAGCATGTTTATGAGCATTAATATGCATTTGCCATTCACAACCATGCCATAATATCCTCTGTTGCGTTATGAAAAATGGCTAAAAAATTCTACTCCCTCTGTCCCAAAATATAAGAACGATTTTAACACTACACTAGTGTCGAAAATGTTCTTATATTATGGGATGGAGGGAGTACCTTTCATGAACTTGCTTAACATGCCATTTAATATCATCTCTTCACTCGCAATATATGTGGAGAGGTGGTCTTCGGTACAACCCCCCCCCCCCAAGACGTATAAAGGGTAGGGCGGTCATTTTCGCACACCGTATAATAATACCAGCCCGCCGTAGGCGCGCCTGCGTCGCCGTACAGCGCTGTCGCATACGCCCGCCCGTACGCGCCCACGTCCACATGCACGGCCGCCCATAGGCGCCCACGTCCGCATGCACGCCCGCCCGCGCCCGCTGCGTATGCCCGAGTGATTAAAAAAACGATCGGCGAACCCTATCTTCAAGACGCCTCACCCGCCTCCTCTCGCGCCGCCGCCGCCGCCATCTCCGGCAGTACCTGGCTGACGAAAAAACGTACGCGTGTGCGCTACGCCGACAACCGCCTCAGTCGGGCAGACGCCTCCGCCGCCGGCAACTCGTATCCGGCGACAACCGCCTCATGTCTGACGAAGGCAACGACGTAGGCGAGGCGCTGGCATAGTAATTTAAGAAGGGATTTTAATTGAGAAGATGTTACGTGATGTTTGAATGTATATTTGATTATATATGAACGTGTATAGGTTAAGGCTGAAATAGGATATGATGGTGATGATGGCGGTAGCAACGACGAATCATTGTCATTGGATGAAGACGAACATGACGGCAAAAATTATATGAGTTTGGATGAGTCTTACAGTGGCAATGTAAGTGGTCTGCATATTCTCAACCATATTAAATACAAGCATCCGCGATGACAATAACATGTTTGACTGTGAACAGATAGGAGGGGATGATGACAATGAGGATATGGATGTAGATGATTCATATGCTGAAAGCGGAAGCCGTGTAGGTTTAGATTTATGTAGGTTATTTTAAAGTGAAATTAAATACGGATCAAGTCTTACATATCATATTTACAATTTGCGCAGATGGAAGTGGAAGGGTACTATCAGTGGAATTTTTTCGATGATGCCAATGACGAAAACGATATCGATTCATCTTATAATGACAGCTCGAGCAAAGTAAGTAGTGGAAAGTGAATACATATGATAGTCCTTATACAACTATTTACTGACATATACGGTTGTTTGTATTTTTTTCAGGAAGAGGATGGTGACGCGTGCGAAAATGATGATGATGTCGATGGTGATGAGTGCAATTTTGATACTGGGTACGATGAATACCAGCAAGAATCACTGGACATGCATTGGACGGTGATGTCCACGACGTTCAGGACAGACGGGGAGGCATATGATTTCTATAACGACTATGCGAAAAAGCGTTGCTTCAGCATTAGGAAGGACAACTTGAAATATAGTAAGGGTATCAACGCACGTAGGCGGTTGAGGAGGTTTCTCTGTTCAAGGTCTGGGAAACGATAGGCCAAGTTTTATACCATGGAAGGGAAGAAGCGCAGGCTGAGAGCGGAGACTCGGTGCTATTGCGAGGCCCATCTAACTGTGAAGGTTGACAAAGAGCACTCCATTTGGTATGTCAGCAGTTTCAGCGATGATCATAGTCACACTCTTTCTAGACCAGATGAAGTTATATATCTTCGATCTCATAATCAGATAAAGGAATACTAGAAGCTCGAGATCTTAGCAATGGCAGGTGCTGGGCTCAAAAAACATTGGATTTATGACAACTTCGTTAGTAGGTATGGATCATATGCACTGGCTGGTTTCGGGAGGAGGAAGCTTTATAACATGTGTTATAGGGAGAAAATGAAGTTGCTAGCAAAGGGTGATGCGGACACTGCGATTGGTATCATGATGACGAGAAAGACAAGGGATCCAGACTTTTTCTTTGAGCACACTGTTGACGCAGAAGGAAAGCTGAAGAACATGTTCTGGTGTGATTCTCAGTCACGTCGGGATTACCTTGACTTTGGTGATGTAATCGTCTTCGACAGCACTTACAAGATGAATTGGTACGGAATGTCATTCATACCTTTTATTGGTCTAAACAATCATCGTTCCACCACTGTGTTCGGTTGTGCAGTTGTGTCAGATGAGACGGAGAATACATACGTTTGGATGTTGCATACCTTCTTAAGAGCTCATTGTCAGAAGAAGCCGAGGTCTGTAATTACTGGCGGAGACGCAGCCATGATAAGGGCCGTCAGGAAGGTCCTTACTGACGTGTGGCATCGACTTTGTTCGTGGCATATTGAGAAAAACATGCAGAAACACCTCCACCACAAGTCCCTTAAGGAGTTCAGGTCTCTTATTTATTATGCCACTACACATGATGAGTTTGAGGCGAGATGGGCAGCTTTTAGAGCTAAATGGGAGTTGGAGAAAACTGAAACATGGTTGCGTAGGATGTACCGGAAGAAAAGGCTTTGGGCTGTGTCATATCTCACCGGTGGGTTCTTCCTTGGTATGCGGAGTAACCAGAGGAGCGAGAGTCTGAACTCTTGCCTTCATATGCATCTTGACTCTGGCATGACAATTGTTGATATGGTTGTGCATTATGAGAACTGCATTGTTCGGCTTGGTGAGAACGAGTCACACGACGACTGCATGTCCACACAGACACTCCCTGTACCAGTACTCGACGAGTTCAAATGCATTGAAAAAGCCGCTGCCCATGACTTCACTGCAGTGAAATTTTACCTCTTGCAGAAACAAATGAAGAAGGCAGCAGATCTTGAGATCATAGATAGACTGAGTGGAGCTATCAGTAGGAGATTCATAGTGGCATGGAAAAATAACAGGCAACTGATATTCAAAGTGGACTATACACCTAATAATTCAGAAGAAACAGTGAAGTGCAGTTGTGATAGTATGAAACGTAAAGGTCTTCCATGCAAGCATGTTCTTTATGTTTTAGCCAGGTTGAACGTGCAGGACTTACCTAGGTGCTTAGTGCTGCGAAGATTCAGCAAGAATGCTAGAGGTGGACTGCCCATGAAACGCACTAGCGATCTCTTCGCATGGGGATGGGCAGGTACTGAGGAGAGAACTAAGTACAGTGCGTTGACTATTTTGTCTGCGAAAGCAAATCATGCGGCATGTCATAAACCATTTCTATTTGATAAACTGAAGGCTGCTCTGGAGGATGTGATAACAAATAAGGATGTTGAGGAGGAAGATTATGTGAGACAGCATAGAGTTGCACATGATGATGCTTTTGTGCCGAATAAAAATCATGTTTTTGTTGGTGATCCAGAAAAAATCAATACGAAAGGAGCACCGAAAAAGCAGAATAACAAAGGCCGTGGTAAGGAACCTGGCGTGACTACAAAGGGTAGACCCAAAGGTTTTGATGAGAAACCTCTTGTACGTCTATGCGGTTTATGCCGAGAAAAAGGTCATTTCAAAAATAATTGTCCTCAGAATCCAAAGTATGTGCACACCATTTCATTAACGTTTTTTTCTTGTTTAGTTAATACTTTACAAAATTTTGACGTATATTACAATTTTTCTATGCAGAAACATGGCATGATGATCATAACAAAGAAATGTTTGAATAAAAAGAACAACTTCTGATTACAGTTGACGATTTATTTGGTTGTCTTAAATAATAGTACTTACATATTTGTTTCATTACATCAATACGGGAGACTTGTAATCGGTGTTTACTTATGTCATATTTGTTGGCACTATACTCATTGTTCTTAATATGATAAGCGACATATAAATTTTATGTTATAATATGATATACGTTATACAGATTTAACATGATATGTAATATGTACTTTTTTTCGTACAAATATATGATTTTATGTATAAATAATGCATGTTGGGCGATCAGAGGCGCTGCACAGCGGCCGGTTGCTTTAATTTATTAATTTTAAAAAAATAACATTAACAGGCGCAGCTGGCCCGCGAGTTGCACCAGCGGGCGCAAAGAGACTGTACGTACGAGGAGGATTCAGGAGCCGACGCAGAGGGCGATCCCGAGGCTGACGCCGCCCTCGGCCGCAGAGGGGCGCACGTACGAGGAGGATCCAGTAGGCGCCACGGAAGGCGATCCCGAGGCTGACGCCGCCCTCGGGCGCTGAGGGGCGCACGCGGGCCGATGTAGAATCAACCTCGGGGCCGACAACGGCCAACCCTAGGGCGACGCGCGGCGCGGGCCCACTGGCCAGATGGCGCGGCCCACGTGCGCCATGTAGCAGCAAACGTGCCGCGCGGGCGGCGCTCGCCTCTGAGATCGTCATATTCGCGAGAACACTCATTGAACATAAATTAAAAATTAAATGATAACATAAGAAATGATTAAAATGTATTTTTAATAAATTTGTCAGGGTACATAAACTTGACATGCTAAAAATATTTGAAACTCACATAAAAAAATAAAGCATCCACACACAATCCTCAGTCATGAACAAATAATATTTCGACAATCACGAAGAATTGTCGTATGATATTTTTATTTTTGTTTCCTCTTCGCAAGTCGAATTACTTTGTTCTTCACTTCTATAAGCTTATTTTCGGGGGACATAATAATTCCAGCTATCATTCTTTCTCTCAAACTATCAATAGATTCCTGAAAAATAATAAAAATAATATTATTTTCATCACTTATATATGATATAATGTACTAATTTTTCATACTTAAAATGTACCCACCTGAGAAATAGCAGTAATAAATTTTTCTCCGTCCCAGTATTGGAAACAGCGAAGGACGAACAGTCCACATGAGTTCCTGTGTTAAAAAAACATAAGTGCAATTTTGAAAGCACGTTAAGTAAGATTGCACTTGATCAATTAATGTATTTCAAAAGCACATGCAACATGTAACTCACCCATCTTCTTGTTGAGGCATGTCGTAGGGAATTATAGGCCATGCGGACACATCCGGGAACGACATAATAGCACTATCATTTGCATCTTGAATATCTCCTGCAAGTTGCTTTCTCTGACAAAAAAATATGAACACATTGACTACATACGGTAAACAAATTATATGGTTAATTGTACACACATGAATACGAAACTTACAAAATTTTCAATGAA
Organism: Triticum dicoccoides; assembly: GCF_002162155.2. Lineage (NCBI taxonomy): Eukaryota > Viridiplantae > Streptophyta > Magnoliopsida > Poales > Poaceae > Triticum > Triticum dicoccoides. Next base: position 84,997,141 of record NC_041392.1, read on the forward strand.
TTTCCTGGTAGCTTCAGAGATATTTTCTTCCCCCCTTGAAGAATCAAGAATTTGGAACTCTTTCTTTCTAGTGTGCAAAACACATGTAATCCAATGGTTTTTATCCTTATTTAAAGCAAAATAAGCCTATTTCATAACTTAAATATTGTTAGTAAGCTCGGCTTTCACATAACATAATAATGAAAATACAATTCTGCAATACAAACGATACCTTCGGTTTTGCAAAATATTCTGTCATCCATCTGTTGAGAGGTTCATTTGAATGTGCTAAACCTTCTGGATCGCCTACCGACTTCCCTCGTCTTACTGAGTTTGACCGAGTGTTCAATAACCAGTAAGATCTATGTGTGGGTACAAGATACCTGTCTTTGACGATACTTGAATCCGATATGTACGTCGCATAAGCATCAATTACCTGAAATAAATGACTAAATTTAACATGGTTGCAACATACTTAATGCATGACATAAGAATGATAATAAAAATACATACATCACCGGATATCCATGCATGGTTAAGTATCTGGCAAACTCTTGCCGCAGAAAGTCCATCATCTTTACCGTTGTTGAATATTTCATGGTTCTTATGTTTTGGTGAGTGCTCGTACGCTTTCATGTACTGCACAGCGGCACGCACCATATCATCCACAGAATGATCAAATTGAGGGGTTGTTTCATTAAACAGTTCTACAACACAAGTCAATAAAGTTAAAGTACAAATTTGTACTACATAATTTCCAAAAATATATTCATAGCATGTTTAACTTACTCGTTTTCGCGGAACGTTTCGCACGTTTTCTCGGAGCTTTTTAACATAAGGAGATTTTGTGTACTTTGACGCACACCGCTTTCGCTTCTCTGGAATCACCTCATTCTTCTCTTCTACCTCGCTATTACCATCTGACAAGGCCTGTGACACTTCTTGCTCATTTTGAGGGACTTGCCATCTTGTAGCTTCTATTTCATCGGTTTTTAAGGATGATGCTTCTTTTTTTTCTGACTGCTCCGGGACATCTATAGGATCCTCCTTCTCATCTTTAAAGCTACTCAAGTGACCAGTACTGAATTTGAACGAATCCCCTTCTTCAGAATCCAAATCATAATGCCCACTGTCATTTCGGCCATTAGGTGTGTGTTTGTCATCATACTGAAATTCTTTTTTAGGATACTTGTTTTCATACCTGGACTCACTATTCTGTCCATACAGATTTTCTTCCTCCTCTGCCATTGTGCCCGGTTTGTGCTGTACACCTATTTTATTCATTTTCTCTAACAATCTCTGCAAAAGTAAGCTCAGTCACATGTTATATCTTTTTATTAATTTATCGAGTTTAATAAAGTGCATACCAGAGTTGTTACAACCTGTGCGCATAACTCCGGCATACGAAACAATTCCTTACGAATTTCCTTCATATCATTCATAACCCGGTCCATAAAAGGCTTTAGATTAGCAGGGACCTCAGACACATTGTCCACTTTTTTCTTTTCCGTAACGGATGACTTTCGACTACTATGTTTCTTACTGCTTTCAGCTTGTTCATCTGCAAGTTTTTTCATTCTATACTCCTTCGTAATGCAGTCATCAATCTGCAAAGTGAATATGCAATGACAACATGAGTACATAATATTCTCAATGCATAATCAATGTACTAGTAAATAAGCATTATAATATTACCAATCCATGGCCACGACCATCTTCCAGGTCGTACTTGTCTCGTTTCTCCGCTTTAGATTCAGTCCAATTTTTCATTAGGGGAACTTGCAACAACAATGGGTCATTTTTTGGGCCGGTGGTTGGCTGCACCTTCTCCCAATATAAGTACTACAAAACAAAACGAACGCATAAATTAAATGAATATGAAATAGCATTAATTAATAGCATACCTGGAGTAGGGCTAGGTTGTCACATGGTCATTGCCTCACACGGCCGTCCTGCTTGACTTTACCAATCTCCGTCATACAAGTTCGCAAAGTGAACACGTTAAAATTCAACGTGCTTATCCGCTTCACGTCATGCACCAACGCGTAGTACTCCTTTGGTATGAAGACAACCGACATGGGTGCAATAATGGTCCCCAGCAAAACAAGAACAACCATCCGAAGAAATTCATCGTCGGTGGATTTATTCCTCACAATTTTTTGAATCAAGTCATCTATCATTATGTGACCATTTTTTTGTGAACGTACTGAATAGGAATTTTCTTTATTAACTCGTTTCCTTCCGTCGCAAGAATGTCAAAAACATCCTCACCTTCATTCTTAAACCCACATATTGAAAACACATCGTCCGGTCTAAGTGAAATAAGGCCTTTACTGCCACTATGTTCTTGTATCATGAATTTTTTGCTGTTTGGGTTATAACCTAACATCATAAAATGCAGTAAAAAATCTCTCATTTGTACTAACGGAATGATCAACATCTCTGCAAGCCTGTTTCATAGAACCTAAATCGCTGAGCGGTGGTAAATTTTTCAACGAGACTTATCCACTTCTCTATGGAACATGGAATCACACCATCGATGTCCATACTGCATGTTAATTTTTTCCTGTTAATACATATGATTATGCAATAGCATCGACAGAAATTGTTCGAGGCGGGAAACATGACCTTAATCCGGGTGACATCCTCCGAACAACGGCTGTGGCGGAGCCGAAAGCAGGCAGCCCAGCGTCGGCGATCTACGTCTGCGGGCGTGGGGCAGTCTGTGCCAACGAGCGCCGTTTGACTGTGGACGGCGCTGCACGTGCGGCAAGGTCGTTGCGCGCCTGAGGGCGATCGTGGTAGGGCAACTGGGGGCACGGGGCGGCGTACGAGGGTGAGTGGTGTGGATAGGGTTTCGCCGTGCGTGGCGTTATACGGCGATGGAAAAGGAAAAAATAATTTGTTCGCCGACTGGGCCCAGGCCCGATACCACCGAACCTATCGCGCCCAACCTATAGCGACGGCGGCCACCGCCGAACATGCTAATGTTTAGTCCCACATTGCTTCTCGCCATGCTAATTCACATGTTTAAATACCATAGTCTGCTTGCAATGTCAAGTCCTCTAGTGTGGCGGTATCACTTAAGGAGGTTAACGTAAATTATGCTCTGGCACTAAATAATCATGGAGTGTCACGGTAATAATTCACATTAATCTTCGTAAGTGAGTCCGTCCGCAATATGGGACTTTTTATATTTTTGTTTTTAATTTTTTTAATTTTTCCATGAAACGCGGCCATGTTTTTTTGACACGCAACATGATGGCATGGAAGCACGCTTGCAAAATTAGGGTGCGTTTCAACAGTCGATGCATTTTCTACGTTTTTCTTTGAGGAAATACCCAGAAAAGGTCTCCCGATGTGACGCAACTTCCGTTCATACTCCGATTCCATCGTAATCTGGCATGGAAGACCGTGGAGGTCACTAACACGCGCACGCAAAAGTTGTGTGCGTTTCGTGCATGTTGGCACATACTCACAGTACAAACCTGAGGTGTCAGTTTGGGGTGTGACATGCATTCAGTAGGTGTTCCCTTTCGCAAAGCCATGAAACGTCGGGATTTTTTTCACACGCTACAGTATGGCACACAAGCACGCATGCAAAATTTGGTTGCGTTTCGACACTCGATGCATTTTCTACGTTTTTCTCTGTGAAAATACCCAGCAAACGTCTCCCGGCGTGACGCAATTTTCGTTC
>NC_041392.1:85002266-85043229 GCF_002162155.2 Triticum dicoccoides
GCACATACTCACAGTACAAACCTGAGATGTCAGTTTGGGGTGTGACATACATTCAGTAGGTGTTCCCTTTCGCAAAGCCATGAAACGTCGGGATTTTTTTTCACACGCTACAGTATGGCACACAAGCATGCATGTAAAATTTGGGTGTGTTTCGACACTCGATGCATTTACTACGATTTTCTCTGTGAAAATACCCAGAAAACGTCTCCCGACGTGACGCAACTTCCGTTCGTACTCCGAATCCATCGTAATCTGACGTGCGAGACCGTGGGGGTCACTCACACGCGAACGCAAAAGTTGGGTGCGTTTCGTCCATGGTGAATACAAAATATAAATTAGTGCATGAAAAATACAAAATATGCAATGATTTTTTTTAACAAACGGCGCGCGCGGCGCAAACTGCCGGGCTAGGCAGGCGACCCATGGCGCGCATGGGCGGCCCACGGCGCGCATGGGCGAAGAGGTGGCGGCCGGCCGTGTGTGCGCCTCTAGTGGCGCCAACCGCCCGCATTGTTGTGTTTTTAGTCCCACATTGCTAGTTTTCACGGCTAATAACGTGTTTAAATATGTTCATCTGTCTACAACATCAAATCTTTAATCGTGGTGGCCATACCTCATTATGCTTATGTACGTTCTGCTATGTCACTTCACAATTATTGTGGATTGATATAGCATGACCTGTATAAGTGTTGTAAGGTATGATTATCCGCGCTTAAAGATTTTTTTTGTACGTCCCGCCGAGAATTTTGTTACATCCTTCAAATTGCGTATGGTTATTCTGTGTGGGTGTGCTATTCTGTGTGGGAGTGGGCATACTAACTCACATGCAAAATTTCAGGCCATTCTGAAGATGTCAAAAAATTGACCTCCTTCTCCGTAGACCGTTCAGGTAGGAGAAAAGGCTCTGTCCGAAAACGAGGTATTTTTTGACATCCTCCAAATGAACCCAATTTTTTTCCATAGTCTTGTACCATCATGAATAGGATGCATGACAAGTTTCGTGGCTTTTTGCAATTTTATGAATTTTCTATAATTTTTTCGGTCCAAACACTTTAAATGCTGACCGGACGTGACGCAACGTGCTGTTCGTATCAAAATACCTTAAATTTTTGGATTATGTGTGGGAGTGGGCATACTAACTCACATGCAAAATTTCAGGCCATTCTGAAGATGTCAAAAAATTGACCTCCTTCTCCGTTGATCGTTCGGGTAGGAGAAAAGGCCCTGTCCGAAAACGAGGAATTTTTCGACATCCTCCAAATGAACCCAATTTTTTTCCATAGTCTTGTACCATCATGAATAGGATGCATGACAAGTTTCGTGGCTTTTGTAATTTTATGAATTTTTTATAATTTTTTTGGTCGAAACACTTTAAATGCTGACCGGACGTGAAGCAACGTGCTCTTCGTATCGAAATACCTTAAGTTTTTGGATTCTGTGTGGGAGTGGGCATATGAACTCACATGCAAAATTTCAGGCCATTCTGAAGATGTCACCAAATTGACCTACTTCTCCGTAGACCGTTCTGGTAGGAGAAAAGACCCTGTCCGAAAACGAGGTATTTTTCAATATTCTTTAAATGAATAAGATGCATGACAAGTTTCGTGGCTTTTTTCCATTATGAATTTGAAACAAGTAAAACACTGAGCGGACAAAAATATTACAAAACTTTATGTATTAATAAAACAAACTTTGCGTAAAGTGCTAAATTATCAAAATAAAATACATAATAATGATGTGATCTGAGTTTACAATGCACTAGCAGCACTACCGCAGCTGCCCGGACAGTGTAACACTGTCCGGGCAGACTGTCCGGGCAGACTGTCCGGGCAGCTGCGGCAGAGCTGCCCGGGCAATGCAAAGTCAAATCACATTATTACTATCTTTCTTATCTGTTAGGGTGCATGAATCCGCCTATATAAGCCGGTCTAGGTGTCCTTCGGCGGGCGAGGTGGGACTAAACGAAACCCCGGCGCCCTCGACCGCTCGCAGGCCCACTAGACCTACTGAAATCGGCCCACCTTGCCAGTCAACGCGCAGTGCCGCGATAGGCCGCTCGCACGCGCACCTTACAGCGGCCCACAGAAATCGGCCCACCTAGGCGGTCCACGCGCAACGCCGTGACAGGCGAGCTCTACCTTTAGTCCCACCTCTCCTGCCGGAGCTCGCTCGCACCAGCTTAAATAGCGCGCCCCGCCCTACACCGATGTGATCCGAAGAAATAGACCGCCTACTTTCTCTCTACGCCGCCTGGTTGGGCCGGTGGGCCTTGCGGGGCCGAAAAGCGTTCACTTTCGCCGATCAGCTTGATCGGGAGCGACTTACTAAGCCTCGCTCGGCTCCGGGCGACGTTCTTTTTTAAAAAAATTCTTCTAACTTGTTTTTTTTTTTTACAATACAATTTTTCTTTTAAAAAAACTCTTCTAACTTGTTTTGTGAATATTATGTCAATTTTTTATTGTTTGGTTTTATATTTACTTTTCTAGTTTTCATAGGTTTTTTTCAATTCAAGTTTAATTCTTTTCTGATTTTTTACTTTTTACAATAGAATTTTTCTTTTTTTAAAAAAATCTTCCAACTTGTTTTGCGAATATTATGTCAATTTTTTATTGTTTGGTTTTATATTTACTTTTCTAGTTTTCATAGGTTTTTTTCAATTCAAGCTTAATTCTTTTCTAATTTTTTATTTTTTACAATACAACTCTTTTCAAAACTAAAAATAACAGTATCGATTCAAACACTTGATTCTTCAACAACATTTAAAAACCATCCATTCAAACACTCGATATTTCATTATAGTTTTCATAGATATTTTACATAGTACTAGAAATAAAACTTAACTAAAGAACATTACGAAAATAATTAAACATTACTAAACGACATTTTGAAAGTAACCCTAAACTACTCGTCCTCCACGCTGCCGAAGTCTGCCTCGTCATAGAGCCCGTCGCCGTTGTCGCTGTCGTCGCTGCTGCTGCTGTCGTCGAGGGGCACCACGGGCACGGCCGGCGCAGCCATCGAGTCCTCGAGTGCGGCGTGATACCCGGGAAAGTCCTCCGGGTGGACGGCGCCCGGGGCGACCTGAATGTACTCCTGAACGAGCGGCGGCGGCTGCAGCATGTTCTCCGACTCCTGGAGCGCCGTCAGGTAGCCCGGCATGTCGTCCGGGTCGCCGGCCTCCGCCGCCAGCCGCCTGTACTACGCCACCAATGCCGGCTCTAGCTGCTGCTGCGGCTCGGGCGGAGGAGCGTGGCTGGACCCGACGCCATCCCTGCCCGCGGTACGGCTGGACCCGGCGCCGTTCCTGCCCGCCGTACGGCGATCGCCGGGGCCGAGGAGGACAGCGCCGCGGTCACCGCCTGGGCCTCCGCGGGGCGCGGGCGGGTGCATGGCGCCGAAGTCGACGCGGGTGCGGGTCGAGCACGCCTCGCCACGGCGGTACAACTCAAAGTCGTACCCTGGCAGAGCTGGCACGGCGCCGGCGACCGCCTGCGCGCGGTACAGCGCGACCACCTCCTCGAAGGTGCGCCATCCCAGAGCTGATGCCGCCGCGCGTGGTTGTGCTTCGTGGGCGGGCGCGGGCCGGCGTAGGCGTGGAGGCGGCACAGGTGATCGTCGGCGAGGCGGTCCACCCAGCCGGGGTTGTTGGGGGCGTACTGGAGGTCGGCGAGCTCCTCCGGCGACAGGCGAGCCCTGTACAGGCCGACGGTGCGGGCGAAGAGGTGGGTGCCGACCTCGGGCACCGGCGCCACAGGAACGCCGTCGACGCTCAGGCGCCACCTCGCCGGCAGGCACACGTCGGGCGCCGCGGAGATGACGAAGTGGGCGAGCTTCTCCGCCTCCTCAAGCGTCAAGTTGGGGCGTGCCATCGCCGGCGAGAGGAAAAGGTACGGCGCGCGAGGGGGGAAGGGCGCAAGAGGGCGACGCCGGCGACAGGGGGAGAAGGCGAGGTGAGGCGAGGGTGGTGTGCGAGCCGACGGAGGGCGCGAGGCGCTCTTTATAGGGCGTAGTGGTGGGTGGGTGGGGTGCCGTCGATCAATGCCGGGGGGCAGCCGAGCGGGCGGTCAAGGGGCGCAGAATGGCAGGCGGCGGCGTGTGAATCGGCGCCGGCGATTAATGCCTGGTACGCGAGGGGGCGGCGTGCGCGGGCGGTCAAGGAGCGCAGAATGACAGGCGGTGGCGTGTGAATCGGCGCTAGTGATTAATGCATGGTACGCGAGGGGGCGGCGTGTGCGGGCGATCAAGCGGTGGCGTGCGTAGGCGCGCGGCAGGCGGTGGCGTGTGAATCCGTGCCGCCTGCGGACCGACGCCAGCGACGGGACGTCTCACTGCGCCGGCGTTAATGGATTCGCCTAATCCGCGCTGAATTAATGGATTAGGGTTTAGTACGTGTGGGCCCGCCCTCCTCCTCACGCGGCGTACACCGCCCACATACGGGCGTACAGCGGGCCGTACGGACACGCGCCTCGCTACACCGCGGTACGCCTCCCCCACCTAAATTTCCCGTCCTACCCCTACTCACTTATTCTCGCGAAAGAGTATCTTTTAATCTGGATTGTTGATGTGTCAGGGGGTTGTATCGAAAGAAGTGATATGTGGAACCCTTCAAAATGTTCAAAATCCCTCCAACTCTTTGTTTAGTACGTGTCTCTACACCGAAGTACTGCATGATATTAGCAAGTGGAAACTCCCTCGAGCGCTTTATTTAGTACTCGTAGCTATTATGTTTGGCTTCTCTAGATCCACACGCAAGTGCAGTATGATATTAGCAAGTTGAAACCACCCCCAACGTACACTTTGTTTGGTAGCTATTGTGTCTTTCTCTTCCACCAACTACTACGTATATGATATTGGCAAGTTGAATTTCGCAGCGTTGCCACGAAAGAGAGCATAGCATGCGGGCTGAGCAGATGCGAAAGCACCGAGCTGTGTACACACGGTATCCAAGCCACGGAAAACCCGCGTCGCCATGTTATTATGTGCTGAACCCGCGTATGCGTATGGCGTATGAAAGCAAAGCAATTGACCCAAATCTTGCTTAAGTTTATCACCACTTGCCTTCCTTCTCATTTCACCAACCGCAGCACCCCATAGGAGCCTTGGCGACAGAGCTCCACGGGGAGATATCTCTGCCCTTTCACCAATTTGGATCTGCTCCTTTTTGGGTGTTGCTAAGGTACATGCTCCCCTCAAATCTTGGGTGTGTGATTTGCACTTCTTCAGTTGTTCCTCGTCTGTCGATGCTTAATCCCTTTCCCCTGCTGCAGTTCTTCTTCCCCCGATCTGCAGCACCATGGCCGAATCACTGCTTCTCCCTTTGGTGCGCGGCGTGGCCGGCAAGGCCGCAGACGCGTTAGTCCAGACCGTGACCCGGATGTGTGGCCTCGAAGACGACCGCGAAACGCTGGAGCGCCATCTGCTGGCCGTCCAGTGCAAGCTGGCCAACGCGGAGGAAAGGAGCCAGAGCAATGCCTACCTCAGGAGCTGGATGGAGAAGCTCAAGGCCGTCGCCTACGAGGCCGACGACGTCCTCGACGACTTTCAGTATGAGGGGCTGCGCCGTGAAGCCCGGATCGGCAAGTCCACTTCCCGCAAGGTACTCAGCTATGTCACATACCACAGCCCGCTGCTCTTCCGTTTTGCCATGAGCAGGAAGCTCAAGAGTGTCCTTGAGAAGATCAATAAGTTAGTTGAGAAGATGAACAAGTTTGGCCTTGAGAATTCTGTCCATCAGCAGGAGCCCCAACTTCCTTGGCGGCAGACTCACTCCAAACTGGATGAGTCCGCCGACATCTTTGGGAGAGATGATGACAAGGAGAGGGCGGTGAAGCTGCTGCTAGATCAGCAAGATCAGCGTGAGGTGCAGGTGCTGCCCATCTTTGGTATGGGAGGTCTTGGCAAGACGACAATTGCTAAGATGGTGTACAATGACCAAGGGGTCCAGCAACATTTCCAGTTGAAGATGTGGCGCTGCGTGTCAGACAATTTTGATGTTGTTGCTATTGTGAAATCCATCATTGAATTGGCTACAAATGCAAGATGCGACCTGCCCGACAACATCGAGCTTTTGCAGAAGAAACTTGATGAAGTCATTTGCCAGAAGAGATTTTTACTTGTTCTCGATGATGTCTGGAATGAAGAGAAGACGATATGGGAGGAAAATTTGAAGCCACTGTTATGCTCCATTGGTGGACCAGGAAGTGTCATTGTAGTCACATGTCGAAGCAAGCAAGTGGCCTCTATAATGTCCACCGTTAAGCCCCATGAGCTAGCATTTTTGGATGAAGAAAATTCATGGGAATTGTTTTCAAACAAAGCATTTAGCAATGGTGTGGAGGAGGAAGCAGAGTTGGTCACCATTGGAAGACGTATTGTAAATAAATGCGGGGGGTTGCCTCTTGCACTGAAGACAATGGGTGGATTGCTGAGTTCGAAGCGACAAGTACATGAGTGGAAGGCCATCGAAGAAAGTAACATTGGGGATACTGTTGGAGGCAAATATGAGGTCATGCCCATACTGAAGTTAAGCTACAAACACCTGTCATCTGAAATGAAGCAATGCTTTGCATTCTGTGCACTTTTCCCCAAGGATTATGAGATGCAGAAGGATATGTTGATCCAACTATGGATGGCAAATGGCTTTATTCAAGAAGAGGGAACAATGGATTTAACACAGAAAGGAGAATTCATTTTCCGTGAACTGCTTTGGAGGTCCTTCCTGCAAGATATAAAAGTTGTAGTCAAACACAGTATCTTGCCCGATTACTTTCATAGTATAGCATACAAGGTAATTGTATGTAAAATGCATGACTTAATGCATGACTTAGCTAGAGATGTTAGCAATGAATGTGCCACCATAGAAGAATTGATAGAACATAAAGCATTGGTAAAAAATATTTATCACCTGCAAATGTCAAAGGTTGAATTGGAACAGAACATTGGGTTATTGAAAGGGAAAACATCTCTCCGCACTTTGTTAGCTCCTTCGACAGTACACTGGGATTTTAATCGGCTGCCACATGTATCATTACAGGCATTGTATTGGCAGAGAAGCGGAATTGCCAGTTTCATCGTAAATGCCATAAATGCAAAACATTTACGGTATCTTGACCTCTCCCATTGTACTGTTGGTGCTACATTGCTAGATTCAATATGTCTATTGTATAACTTGCAAACGTTGAGGCTCAATGATTGTACAGGACAAGGACTACGACAATTTCCAGAACACATGATGATGAGCCTGAGAAAGCTCGTACATCTGTATCTTCTTCGATGTCAAGTGGGGCGGATGCCTCCAAACATTGGTCAGTTGAACAACCTTCGCACACTAACAACATTTATTGTGGATACACGAGATGGTTGTGGTATTGAGGAGCTCAAAGACTTGCAGCATCTTAGCAACAGGTTGGAACTGTACAGTTTGAGAAAAATAAAGAGCGCGCAACATGCAAAAGAAGCCAATCTCCAGCAGAAGCAAAATCTGAGTGAGTTGTCGTTTTGTTGGGGCTTTAAGAGATGTTACAAACCCGGAAATGAGACATGCAATGAGGAAGAAGTGTTCCAGCATCTAGAACCTCATAGAAAGATCCAAATTTTGGAGTTATATGGATATGGCGGCCTGGAAATACCACAATGGATGAGAGAACCTCAAATGTTTCAGTGCTTAACAAAACTCATAATTTCCAACTGGACAAGGTGCAAGAATATACCTGTAGTGTGGTTGTCACCCTCTCTGGAGTACTTATCCTTAGACAACATGGGTAAGTTGAAGACATTATGTGATGATAACCTTTGCATAGAAGGTGGAGGGCACAGTACCTCTCTACAGATTTTCCCAAAGTTGAGGAAGATGATCTTGAAAGAGCTACCAAGTCTAGGGGGATGGGCTGAAAACAGTGCAGGAGTGGCTATTGATAGCTTAGTAACATTCCCGGTGCTTGAGGTGCTAATGATCAGTCACTGCCCTAAGCTTGCAAGTTTTCCAGTGTGCCCTGTTCTCAAATACCTCGAAGTTATTAGTGCAATTATGGAGCGTTTGCCAAGGTTGCCTACATCCCTTGAAACGTTGAGGATTGACGGCATGCAATGTTTGGTGGCGCTGCCTTCGAACCTTGGAGATCTGTCAAAGCTGAGGCATCTATCGGTGCATAACTGCATTGTCCTGAAAGCGTTGCCTGATGGGATGGATGGCCTCACTTCTCTTCGGCAATTGTGGATAAGTTGTTGTCCAAAAATAGTAGAATTTCCGAATGGTCTTCTTCAGCGGTTGCCAGCCCTGAACCGCCTACGCATATGGGGCTGCCCTGGGTTGGAAAGACGGTGCAGAGAAGGTGGGGAGTATTTCCACCACTTGGTCCCTATCCCAGATTTAGAAATTCCAGCAGAATCAAGACCAGAATCAGGATTAGAAACTGGAGCACCAGAAGCAGAAGCAGAATCCACAATTATAGCACCAGAAGCAGAAACCAGCGGAAAGAAGTTTCTAAGAAGGCTCCTCCCCTCCTGTGCTCACTCGAAGTCTGGTGATAACTGATGACGTGCGTATGCCACAATTCCTTTCCTTGTGTTATTATGGTTTAACTAGCTTTCCACTGGTTACTTTTCCTTTTTTTTAGGATCCGCTGACGCTGAAATCATTTGATCTTTGGTCCCCTAGCCGCATTCTAAGCATTTTTTTGGACAAGTACATCCTTTTTTTCTGACAAGTATATCTTGTTGCTTACTAATCCATGATCAACAATCACCAAAATTAGCATATAAAGAGATAAAATTCCAATCCAATGACATCTTTAGTACTCCCTCCGTAAAGAAACATATGAGCGTTTAGAGGGAGTACTTCCTGCTAGTGCCTAGTGTTAATCCGTTAGCTGTGCATATGTCAGCAGATGCTCCAGCAGAAGACTTCAATTCCTTGCAACTGGGGTTTACTGCAGATTGCCAATGGTAATTTATTAATCATTTCAGGTTGGAAGAGTTGAAATCCATCAAAGCTCTGTATGTTGGCGGTAATGATGTGATGTGGAGTCCACGCAAGCTTCTTTCCCAGCAAATCCACAGAGCGCCATGACTGACCAAGTAATTTAGGTAAAGTTTGATCGAGACAAAACTCAAATTTGTACTTTATTCTTCAATAAACCACTCATAATCTATGAGCTTGACCTTTTTCTAACATGGGTGAAACACCAATTTTCATAGCTTTTGGCCAACGAAAACAATATTCCTAGATATCTGCTTAATTTTATCTCACAACTGTATTCACAATTTCACATCAATTCAGAACAGTACTTAGTCTAGTTAAATTACCAAAATTTCCTTGATGGCACTACTTAATCTGAGACGATGACAAAATGCTTCCATCATCTTGATTTGCCTCTCCTTTTTCTGTAATCGTCAGGAAAATTGGTATTCAGACTCGATACTGATTTCGTGTCTGTCAGGAAATCAAGTGCCGGGTGACAGTCAGCTACAACAACGTTTCGTTCTTAAGCATACGACAGTAAGCACACAACTACATGTGCCATGCTCACTAATTGATGGATACCCTCTTGTGTACTTACTTCTTTGGTATAAACTTGTCTCACTTTGGACTACTGCCAGAATTCAGATACCACTCTGATGACAGCGCAAGAAAACCCAAGCTGTGAAGCAAATCCATATGAATGTGTGCCCTGGTAAATCTCCCTACAAATTGAAATTGGGTGGATGATAGGCTGAGAGTATTCAGGTATAATGTAATGCTAATGTGATCGATAAATGTACCTGCAGGTTGGTATTACTGAAAGCATCCACAAAATGAAGGAAGCAGTGCCATGCTCATCAAGCAAAGTCAGAACTCCGTCATCACGGCAAGTGACGAGTGTTGCCTGAAAGTAGACGCAACAATCAGAACATATGTGCATGCAGATATGTCTTGATCCATTTTTTCGACACATTAGATGCTAGTACGAATTTTTATTTGCCTACAAATTTGCAAATTGTCCCTTGGCCATGCGAATGAGAGCGAAGCTTGTGCTTATTTGAGGAGGAACACAACTTATTTTATTTATTTGCGGGTGAGGAGGAACACTACAATTGGCTGACACACAGATGACAGATAATTTGTACCTCTAGTATACCGAAGCTCCATAGTAAAACTGCAACATGGAAGCAAAACTTACACTTCGTCTTCAGATCTTGTTATGAATATGAAGCGTAAAGTCTGAACTCCATCAGAATTCACATCCCCCTTCTCGGGCTTCTATGTTTTTTTTTCTCCCTCTTTGTCTGAAGCTATCCAGATTGAGATCCCCCATGTCAACATCCATCAGATCTTCTAAGTTTTTTGGGGTGACATGTTTGGATTCCAGGATCTCAACGAACTGTGCATAACTTGGTGCAATTCCGAAACAAGATTCTAAATGCACAGGTATGTAGGGAAGAAAATGGAGTGGAAACTTTCCGCTCTTCCAGAGGAAAAATGGAAATGGAGAGGAAATATGAAAATGAAAATGAAAATGGAAATTTGCAAAACGGAAGTAGAAATGGAATTTGTTATGTGGAAACGGAAACAAAAATGGAACAGTGTTTTCCAGTGGAACAAGCGTGGAAATGAAACTTTCCGTTTCTGTGAATACAGAATTTCCGTTTTGACTATAGACCTGTGGCTACTTTATAGCCCAACCACCAAACAACACACAAAATGACACAATAAGTAGAATGGGTTATTTGAGGCCCAACTTTTACTACAACATATGTACTCAGCTTAACCCTATATGCAATTATCCAGTACTACTATAATACTACGCTAAGTTGCTAACATGATGATATTATTTTGTAGCTATGTTAACAATTCATTAAAAGATTGTGTGTATTTGTCCATGATTCAAAGGTTTTTTAAGTTTCGGTCAACGCCCGCTTCTGTTTCCATGTTTGCTTTGTATTCGCTCCGTGTCCATTTTCGATAGTATCTGTTTCCGTATTCATTTATGGGGTTTCTGTATTCTGCTTCTGCAAAAATATATGAAAACAAATGTGATAGCACTCAGTTCCGTCCGTTTTCGCTCCATTTTCATCCCTACAGGTATGATTGCAGCACCAAAATTAAAGCACCCGGATATGTGCATTGCAGACATATGAAAATGTTTAACCAGGACCGAGTTATAAAATATTCATTTCTCGGCTAGGAGAAAATCAAGGCTTATTGTCGTAGCCATAGATGAGTTTGCCTAAAACAGAGGCATTTTTTTCGACATCCGATCTATTCATTTTCAATCATGACAGTACAACAGACACCAAAAATGATAATCATATCTAGTTTAGATCGGTAGACCACCTAGCGACAAGTGCAAGCATTGAAGCGAGCCACAGGCATGCCGTCGTCATCGCCAGGCTTCTTTTGTCGTTCAAAAGACCCACGTGCTCAAAGATGTGTTTTCGGTGTTTTTTTTTGTTTTTTTAGTTTAAAAATAATAACATTTTAAATTTATGATTTTCTAATATTTTTTAATTTTTCATGATTCTTGAAAATTTTAAAAGTTTTTTCCCATATTATTAATAAATAAATTTTCTAAATAATTATAGTTATAATTTATTATTCTTTTAAAAATGTGAACTCTTTAAAAATATTCGTGAACATTTTATAAATCTTCTATTTTTTATAAATTCAGGAAATGTATTTAAACTCAGTACTTTTTTGCCAAAACTATATATCAATTGTTTTTCCTAAAAATAAAAACCAGCCAAAAAAACGTATAGGAAAGCCGTTCGTCCAGCCATCGATCACGAGGCCCAACGAAACGTTCAGTGTGCCGTCCCACAACACGCTTTGGGGATTATTTCATTGGGCCAATAAATCTTGAATTGTTTCACAAAAAATAGAAAGCCCAAGCTGCAGCCCACATCAGGCACAAGAAACCAAACCTTTTCCTTGACGCCTCGCCTTTCCCAGTTTTGCGTCACAACGCGCCGCCGCCGCCGGTCCCTGTTCCTCGACCAACGGCGCAGCCCCTCCTTCCACAAGCACCCGAATACTTCTACTCATCCCCGTAAAATTAGCTGTATGGCAGCCGAATAGTATGTGTTCGTCCTTTGTCTTCCCAAATCCAGCATCAAGTATAGCTCCCTTCTTGGCCTAAATTTTGCACATGCCATACGAAATTGAGTTATTCACATTATTTTTGCGTTTGTGCTTAATTCTAGAGATACTCATTTGGTTCGAGAGAGTGTAAAGAGAAAGCGAACGATGAGAAGGTTCACTAGTAGAAAACGGGCCATTAGCACCGGTTTGTAAGGGCCTTTAGTGCCGGTTATGGAACCGGCACTAACGTTTCGGCACTAAAGCCCCCCCCCCCCTTAATACCGGTTCAGCACGAACCGGTGCTAAAGGAGAACCACGTGGCATGAGCCAGCTCCGGGGGCCGGGAGCCCTTTAGTACCACTGAGGCACAACTGTCATCAGAAATCCCTGTTGAACAACATCGTATAGTAATTAATATACTAAGCAATGAAAGTTTAGCTTCAAAAATAATGTATGTAAAAGATGCACTAATTAAGGACAAATATTTAAAAATCTTACCATCTTTTGATTATAGATGTGACCGTAGTTCAATACGATCACCATTGGTCGCACGTTCTGAGTACTAACATTTCTAAGTGTAGGAAAAAAATTTGTCTTGACAGTATTAAGATCCTCAAGTCATGAAACATAATGACTTATCTCCTCGCAGTTTAGTTGAGCCCCGGGACAGTAGTAGGTCCTGTCTACCAAGCGCCGGACATGTTTGCTTGAACCGAAATAAGCTGACAATACAAATTAGTTGTCAACTATTTTTGAATAAACTGTATGAAAGACATAAATATATGCATGCATGGTTGAGAAAAACTCACCAAATGGTAGAACTGGAGGCGTTTGCACATCGACCCAGATGTCTATATTACCTTCAATATCATCTTTCGGATGAATATCAAAGGTGATAACCATATCAGCCTCAAATGCATAAGTCTTGCATAGTGCTTGCCAAGTTTTGCATTCAAAATGGGTGTATGTGTCTCCATTATATAATTTAACATTGAAAGTATACCCATGCTCCGTCTTCAAGTAAACTCTCTTTACCTCCATATCATCTATAGCACTAAAATCTATCTTATCCAAGACAAAAATTCTTGCATTGGCAGGGGATGCGCTATAGTAGAATAGTGAAAATTTAAAATTATAAGTTGAAGCAAATGAAGCATAAGTTTTGCATTCAAATAATAATTGACAAAGTGACTTACTGTATCAACTTCGAATGTCTCATCCAGCTTGATGCTGAAGCGCCTACCATCAACAAGGAAATTTTGGTCGCACAGGCCGCGCTGGTCTTCACAGTGTTCGCACAAAATAAAATCTTTTTCGTCGTCAGATGACATTTTCTATGTTCATATAGGTGAAACATTAAACACCTATATCTAGCCAAATATATATTCATCTAACATTTGACATTAATATATCTAACTATATATTCAATTAACATTACTATATATTTAACTTTTCTATCTAATTCATCTAACATTCGACATTAATCTAACATTTATATAAACTCAAAATATATAAAAAATTAAATAAACAGAAAAACTCATTAACAAATAATATTTTAATTAGATCATCAAATCTCATATACCTAAATTTTTCTTACTAAAAATAAACTAGTTATATTAATTATTGAACTAGTTCAAATCTCATATACCTAAATTTTTCTTACTAAAAATAAACTAGTTATATTAATTATTGAACTAGTTCAAATCTCATATACCTAAATTTTTCTTACTAAAAATAAACTAGTTATATTAATTATTGAACTAGTTCAAATCTCATATACCTAAATTTTCTTACTAAAAATAAACTTGTTATATTAATTATTGAACTAGTTCAAATCTCATATACCTAAATTTTCTTACTAAAAATAAACTAGTTATATTAATTATTCAACTAGTTCTAATCTCTAGTTCGACAATTTTTCTATCTAGCTAATTCATCTAACATTCGACATTAATCTAACATTCGATCATCTAATTAACTTTTCTGAAAAACAGAAAATAAGAAAAAAAATGTGTGTGTATGTGTGTGTATACGAATATGTGTGTATGTATGTGTGTATGTGTGTATGCGTGTGTGGTATATGCATGTGTGTGTGTGCATGCGCGCTGCCCCGTACGTACGAGCGGGGGCGCCGGCGTACGGGGCGGGGGCGGCGGCGTACGGGGCGGCGGCGGGGACGGACGGCGGCGCGCGGCGTTCGGGGCGGACGGCGCGCGGCGCGGCGGCCGGGTACGCGCGAGGAGAGAGCGAGATACGTACGGACGGCGGCGCGGGACGACGACGGGACCGCGTCGCGGGACGACGACGGACGGCGGCGCGCGGCGTTCGGGGCGGCGGCGGGGACGACGACGACGACGACGGGCGACGGGCAGCGACGACGGGAGCGGCGCGCGAGAGGTTGACGAAAGAAGTGGGGAGATGTAACTGAAATTTCGTAAGTGCTGTATATATAGGGTGAGCCTTTAGTACCGGTTGAAGCCACCAACCGGTACTAAAGGCCTACTTTGTCCAGGCAAAGAGGCGGGAAGAGCAGGCCTTTAGTACCGGTTGGTGGTTCCAACCGGTACTAAAGGGGGGGCCTTTAGTACCGGTTGGAGCCACCAACCGGTACTAAAGGCCTTGCGCTGCCACCCCAAAGTTTAGTCCCACCTCGCCCGGCGAAGGGCAGCCGCACTGGTTTATAAACCCAACCGCGGCTACGTTTTTGAACTCCTCTATATAGCAGGCTTCTGGGCCTAATTAATTAGGGCACGCTGCCCTGTGGGTCTGCTGGCCCTCCTGGGCCTGCATTTGCACACCCTAGGTCTGGTAGACCCACAGGGCAGTGTGCCAACAAATTTGCTATATAGTTTTTTCTTTTCTGCATTACTTATTTTCTTTTATTTATTTTTGAGTAGTTTTTATATAGTTTTTTCTTTTCTGCATTATTTATTTTCTTCTATTTGTTTTTGAGTAATTTTTTTATGGTTTTTTTATTTTCTGCATTATTTATTTTTGTATAGTCCGAAACCCTGATACTCGGAAAGAGTTTGTCCAATTTGTACACGAAGTGCGTCCAGTTTTTGCCGTGACCCTCTCTACTCTTTCGCGCATGCTATGCGGGTGATATGATGATAGTTTTTTCTTTTCTGCATTACTTATTTTCTTTTATTTATTTTTGAGTAGTTTTTATATAGTTTTTTCTTTTCTGCATTATTTATTTTCTTCTATTTATTTTTGAGTAATTTTTTTGTATGGTTTTTTTATTTTCTGCATTATTTATTTTTGTATAGTCCGAAACCCTGATACTCGAGTTTGTCCAATTTGTACATGAAGTGCGTCCATTTTTTGCCGTGACCCTCTCTACTCTTTCGCGCATGCTGTGCGGGTGATATGATGATACCATGCCAAGTTTCAACATTTTCAGGATTCATTTTGTAGTGATTTTCAATTTCATGGTCATTTAGCTCTCTAAACAATTAGGTAAATGACCGAAAAACAACAAATGATGTCAGAACATGTTCGAAATTGATGACGCTGCTTTAAATGTTGCATACTGAACACAAAAGAAGTCCGGAGTTTAAATAAGTTATTAAAAATAAAAAAGAGGTGCAATGCTGGTTAATTTGCTTCAAGCCATTCGGAATAGTGTAGACTGCACTGCACATAGCTCAGTGCAATCTATGTTATTCCGCAAGGCTTGAAGCTAATCAACATGTAGGTGAGCATTGCAACTCTTCGTCATTGTCTGTGCACTCACGGCTTATAAACTGCTCATACTGCCTCTCTCTTGGCGAAGATCACAAGATAGTTTGGTTAAATTGCATTATTTGTAAGTCCAGTTAACATGGATGCTTATGATGCAAGAGCAACAGCAAAAGTGAAAATTTGGCACAAATAGGTAGTTGTGTAACTAAAATAGGTAGGAGGAAAGATAGCTCTTATGTCACAAAAAAGAAGTTGTATCAAACCTTTTATGTCGGATCTAGAACAAACCAATCGGTATCGCCATCATACAGCCCAACCGTGGCTCGTGATGCATATATATGCATATCAAATGCACGGTTGGACGTATGATGGCGAATCCGAATGATTTGTATTCAGTCGATGAACTGATAGATGTATGCAGTCGATGAACTGGTAGATGTATGTAGTCGATGAACTGAAAGACTTATGCAGGGAAGGCGAGAGGTGGGCTAGCTATATATAGGGTCGTCTGGGTCACAAAGTGATTGTGGTAGTTTCGATCCAACGACTCACATGAGCTAGGAAAAAACACACCCTTGATCCAACGACTCGCAAGAGCTAGAAAGAAACACACGATCCGTGTGATTCTTCCTGATTGGTGGGATGCACATTAGTACCCACTCCGGACTCCGAAACTCTGATACTCGGAAAGAGTTTGTCCAGTTTGTACACGAAGTGCGTCCAGTTTTTGCCGTGACCCTCTCTACTCTTTCGCGCATGCTATGCGAGTGATATGATGATACCATGCCAAGTTTCAACATTTTCAGGATTCATTTTGTAGTGATTTTCAATTTCACGGTCATTTAGCTCTCTAAACAATTAGGTAAATAACCGAAAAACAACAAATGATGTCAGAACATGTTGGAAATTGATGACGTCGCTTTAAATGCTGCATACTGAACACAAAAGAAGTCCGGAGTTTAAATAAGTTATTAAAAATAAAAAAGAGGTGCAATGCTGGTTAATCGACATGTAGGTGAGCATTGCAACTCTTCATCATTGTCTGTGCAAGGCTTGAAGCTAATCAACATGTAGGTGAGCATTGCAACTCTTCATCATTGTCTGTGCACTCACGGCTTATAAACCGCTCATACTGCCTCTCTCTTGGCGAGGTGGGACTAAAAACAGCTTGCCATAACCTCATTAGTACCGATTCGTGGTAAGAACCGGCACTAAATGGTGATGGTGGGGCCATAGCCTGACCGCAGGCTGATGCAGCCTCTTTAGTACCGGTTCGTGGCATGAACCGGTACTAAAGGTTCGCCACGAACCGGTACTATTGATCGCCGCCACGAACCGGCACTAATGTACACATTAGTGCCGGCTCTAATTCAAACCGGCACTAATGTGCTTCACGTTTGACCCTTTTTCTACTAGTGGTTGATTCAGTTCACCACCAGCCCCTTGTTCACCATGTGGCCTTCTTGTTCTTTCTGCAGATCCAGCCACCGACATCCAACCATATGATATCGAGGTGCTCCTATTCCTTATCTTGTCTGTATTTAAGCAACTTGTGCGGTGATGTCTTGTCGAAAATTATCTATCCCGTAATCATAGAAGGTAAGAGAGTAAATAGATATAGATAGACAACGAGCAGAATTGATTTTGTATCCCATAGTAAGACAGTAAGTTCAGATATTCACTGTATAGATGGGGAGGATCTGGAAAATAAAAAGTCAGAACATTAAACTTTATATAACCGCAAATTTTAACATGGTCTCTATTACCTTCCACAAATATTAACTTTATATCGGACAATAACACATTAAGTAAGCTTCATACAGTTCTTTGACGCTTGTTACTAGTGTTTTTAGAAGAAAGATGGTGTATGAACAGAAAGTCAAATTTTGGAAAGTATTTTTTTCGAAACAAATATTTCATGGAATCACAATGTTTTCTTAGTATCATGATATATATTTTTATCGATACATGAAGCAGATTCTAGAGACCATTAATTAATCTGTGCACGTGCTGATTATTTCCTTTGCCATGGAATATGGTATATTTTTCGAGTATTCGTAAACAAGGCCCCTCGATGTCGTCTCGCCCCTGAACCCCCAATACTTGTAGACCGAGCGGCAAACCCGACGCAACTGACGGCCCTGGATATAACATTAACTGAACCAACTAAGAAAAAGTTATGGTCAATAATGAAGCGCGCGAAGGAGGAGAACACAAAGTTTGCACACAAATCAACAATGTTTAGTATGAAATATAGACACCCAGGGATAAAGAGTGCAAGAGAGAAATATATAAATTAGTGTAGAAGTCATTGATCCGCTGTTACAAACAAAAAGTCCTTACCAATAAGTAACAATACTTAACATAAAGATTTGTAGTTAAATGAGATAATATCTCCGTGGACATCCATTTAGGCTACAATCATTTTCTGTACTTTGAATTGTACTGGCCATGACAAAAGTCCTTACAAGAAAGTTATATGACATTTACTGTATATTATGCTAATCTAGTAGTGACTTATTCATTAAACATCATGTAGTGGATACCAAACATGAAGTCCTACCTCATGTTTTCTTTTATTTATGTCTACAATTCTTGTGTTTTTCTTGCATGCCATTTGAACGACAATATTACAGTTGTTCCGTGGTTTTAGTTCCTAAAAGCATCCAGAACACATGACATCAGTGTGAGGTATTAATAGTAACTAAAATACTGCAGAAGGTATTAGTGGCTTTGTTAACATTGGATGTTGTATTTTATGAATCTGCCCTAGTGACTGGATATTTTTTATTCTCCGCGGGAAGAGAATAGGCTGCTCAAATGCAGGGTCTTTTATTTAAAGGATTTTCGTCCAAATTTTTGGATGATTGGTATGCTTAGAACTTCTCCTATAGAGGCATTTTATTTATTTGATTGAAACCTATAGGGATTTTCCTAAGGTTTCATTTGTACTACCTTATATAGAAAATTTAGCATCCATTTAAACTTATTGAAAATATATTTTTTTTCATGTGACACAATCAAACAAATCAAAATTCTGTTGATTCAAATGGGCATGACATTTCAATCCTGCGTTTTTATATTTCTACGTTTATAGGATCCCACAAATCAAAGAGATCCAAAAATATTTATTCGCTAGTTAGCCTTTTTTATAAGCACTTAAGGTGATGCAATGGCTATTTTGTAGCCTCTCCTTCCAATATTAATAAGAAAAAAGGGTTTCTCCCCGCTTTATATTATAAAGCAACGAACCAAGCATCCAACACATCAGTACAAAGTACGAACAAGTTATAAAGTCATGCTGGGGGCATAGCAAGACAAGCCCCAAACAAAGCTAAAAAAAGAGCTAATCTGGCTCGGGGGGTGGCGGCGGTGGTGGCGGAGGTGGAGCAAAAGCCGATGCCGAGGAACGAAGACCCGCCATGATGTTGTCGATGACGCCGCGGTCGCACCGATTGCTAAGCGGTCTCTAGAGCTGTAAGAAGCCACAGATTTTATAGATTGCATCGGTCACACGGCACGAAATCACACGCTCGATGACTAGCTTATTGCCGGTACACCAAAGGTTCCATGCAAGGGTACCCAAAGCCACCCAAATTGGGGGGCAACTAGGACCGGGGAGCCTAAGAACCTCCCCAAACAGGTCCGGGAGGTTGTCGTGGCACCAATTGCCGCCAACCACCTCACGGAAGCAGCTCCATAGGAACTGCGCCGACGGGCACCGAAAGAAGATGTGGTTACAGTCTTCCGGGACCAAACAAATAAGGCAGAGGCCATCCCCGACCATTACGTTTTCGGACCTCCGTTCCAGAAGGGAGACGGCCTCGGACCCATTGCCAGAGGAAGATGCGTATTTTCAAGGGGAGTTTGATCTCCCAAAGCACCGATAGTTCCACCGGGCCAGGGGTGGGAACAATCGCCTGGTAAAGAGACCTAGTCAAGAATCTGCCACTTGGCTCAAGGTGCCAAGATAGCGAGTCGGGCTCAAGGGAGCGGGGTGGAGGGCAATACTCTCGAGTAATTCGTCCCATTGCTCGAGCTCCACCACCCCCGAAGATACGGCGGAAGGCAATAGCGCCCAAGTCAGCTAAAGCCACCACTACAGAGAGCTGTGGGCGGGCACAAATCGAGAATAACGCGTAGAAGCATTCCGCAAATGGGCGAGACCCGGCCCACCTATCTAGCCAGAATAAGGTGCCGGATCCGGAACCCACTTTAATGGAGGTCCCAATGCGCAAGACCGGCATCAGACGGATCACCGATTGCCAGAATTGGGACCCTCCAGATCTGGGGGCAAAGGCCAGCGGCTGTCCGCGAAGATACTTCACGCGGATAATCTCGAGCCACGGACTACCCGCATCGGTCTGAATTCGCAGAGCCATTTGGAGAGTAGGGCAATATTCATCCGCTTGGATGAAATGACCACCAGGCCTCCTTGGTCCAATATTAATTGAAGATACACATCCACCGTGTACTTATTCTTGTGTTTTTTAAACTTGAATGAATGTTGACATGAATACAAAGTACTTCCTCCGTCCGGAAATATCAAAATGAATAAAACATGATGTATCTAAAACTAAAATACGTCTAGATACATCCCTTTTTATCCATTTTGATGACAAGTATTTCCGGACGGAGGAAGTATTACACAGAGCGGAAGCGTTTGATCAGATCAAGAAAAATCGGTGCCATTGCACGTCGGAACTGAAGGCATTTTGCATGAAAGAATCATTTTGCAAACACGAAACAGGTCCTATTGCACGTTGATTTTTTCTTCTTCTTAGTTTTAAGAAAGTTAAAAAGTTCTAACACATAGGAGCGCCTCCCATTATTTACTTTCACCTCAAAACCGGCATGCTTGCTTTTGGTTCACATTTACCAGGCATCTTCTCCGTAGCCGCAGCAGTGAAATCAGCTCGTAGTAACCAGCCATGTGCATCTTCCCGTTTAGGGGACAAACACAGCGAAAATGGTCATGGAGACATGACGAGTCATCAATGATGATGCAGGTACATACTCTGATTCTGGCCCAATGCCGTGGTAGGTGTTGTCAGGATCAGCATTATTACCCCTGGGTGGCCTGCCGAAGATTTTAGTACTGTAAGATTAGCAAGAAATCCATGAAACCAGTTTTCAGAGATTTTAGTACTACTGTATACCAGTTATCTGGAATTAGTCTATTATTCAGAAGAGAGCTGAAGACGTCGGCACACTTATTATCTCCACTTCCTTCCGTTCTCTATCCACCAACGACAATATCTCCGTTCTCTATCCACAGGCGAGGCGATGGCGCGTTGGGTCTGATCAAGGTGCATGCTCTCCTCCATTCTTGATTCTTGGCTGTATTTCTTTCTCTTCGGTTGCTCCTCTATCAGTGCTGAATCTTTCTCGTCTTCTTTCGTATGCTACATGCAGTTTCTTGACTTCTTCCCCCGATCTGCAGCACCATGGCCGAATCACTGCTTCTCCCTTTGGTGCGCGGCGTGGCCGGCAAGGCCGCAGACGCGCTCGTCCAGACCGTGATCCGGATGTGTGGCCTCGACGACGACCGCAAAAAGCTGGAGCGCCATCTCCTAGCCGTCGAGTGCAAGCTGGCCAACGCCGAGGAAAGGGGCCAGATCAATGCCTATCTCAGGAGCTGGATGGAGAAGCTCAAGGCTGTCGCCTACGAGGCCGACGACGTCCTCGACGACTTCCAGTACGAGGCGTTGCGCCGCAAAGCCCCCAAGTCCACTTCCCGCAAGGTACTCGCCTATGTCACACGCCGCAGCCTGCTCCTCTTCCGCTTTACCATGAGCAAGAAACTGAAGGGAGTAAGATCAAGGAGCTGGTTGAGGAGATGAAAATGTTTGGCCTTGAGAATTCTGCCAATCGGCAGGAGCCACTACATCCTTGGCGGGAGACGCACTCCAAACTGGATGAGTCTACCGACATCTTTGGAAGAGATGATGACAAGGAGAGGGTGGTGAAGCTGCTGCTAGACCAGCAAGATCAGCAGAAGGTTCAGGTGCTGCCCATCTTTGGTATGGGAGGTCTTGGCAAGACGACACTTGCTAAGATGGTGTACAGCGACCAAAAGGTCTAGCAGCATTTCCAGTTGAAGATGTGGCACTGCGTGTCAGACAATTTTGATGTTTCTGCTATTCTGAAATCCATCATTAAATTGGCTAATGGAACTTGTGACCAGGCTGACAGCATCCAGATATTGCAAAAGAAACTTGATGAAGTCATTGGGCGCAAAAGGTTTTTTCTTGTTCTTGATGATGTATGGAATGAAGAGAAGAGGATGTGGGAAGATGAACTGAAGCCACTATTCTGTTCTGTTGGTGGACAAGGAAGCGCTATAGTGGTTACATGTAGAAGCATGCAAGTGGCATCTATAATGTGCACCGTTAAGCCCCATGAACTAGCATTTCTGAGTGAAGAAGATTCATGGGAATTGTTTTCGAACAAAGCATTTAGCAATGGTGTAGAGGAGCAAGTAGAGTTAGTCACCATCGGAAGACGTATTGCCAACAAATGCGGGGGATTACCTCTTGCTCTGAAGACAATGGGTGGATTGCTAAGTTCAAAGCAACAAGTACATGAATGGAAGGCCATCGCAGAAAGTAACATTGGCGATAATGTTGGAGGCAAACATGAGGTCATGCCCATACTAAAGCTAAGCTACAGACACCTGACATCTGAATTGAAGCAATGCTTTGCATTTTGTGCACTTTTCCCCAAGGATTATGAGATGCAGAAGGATATGTTGATCCAACTA
This sequence comes from Triticum dicoccoides, assembly GCF_002162155.2. Lineage (NCBI taxonomy): Eukaryota > Viridiplantae > Streptophyta > Magnoliopsida > Poales > Poaceae > Triticum > Triticum dicoccoides. The sequence goes on from NC_041392.1 coordinate 85,024,772, forward strand.
TGGATGGCAAATGGCTTTATTCAAGAAGAGGGAACAATGAATTTAACACAAAAAGGAGAATTCGTTTTCCATGAATTGGTTTGAAGGTCGTTCCTGCAAGATGTGAAAGTGGTAGTCAAATCTAGTGCCAATTTTGGTACCTCAGAATATGAGACAACAGTGTGTAAAATGCATGACTTAATGCATGACTTAGCCAGAGATGTTAGCAATGAATGTGCCACCATAGAAGAATTGACTGCACAACCATTGGTAAAGAATGTCCGTCACATGATGTTAGAGGATGTTGATTTGAAAAAGATATCTGGGTTGTTTGATGGCAAAACATCTGTCCGCACTTTGTTATCTCCTTCAGGAGCATACAGAGATTTTAACCGGCTGCCCCAAGTATCATTACGAGCATTGCATTGGGAGAGATCTTACGCCAATATTAAGGTCGTAAATGGAAAACATTTACGGTATCTTGACCTCTCTCATTGTAGTGCCAATGCTACATTGCTAGATTCAATATGTCTATTGTATAACCTGCAAACATTGAGGCTCAATGGTTGCGATTGGCTACGGCGGTTACCAGAAGACATGATGATGTGCCTGAGAAAGCTCATACATATTTATCTTTATGGGTGTTTTAATCTGGAGCGGACGCCTCGAAACATTGGTCAGCTGAACAACCTTCGCACACTAACAAGATTTATTGTGGATACGAGAGATGGTTGTGGTATTGAGGAGCTCAAAGACCTGCGACACCTTAGCAACAGGTTGGAACTGTACAGCTTGAGAAAAATAAAGAGTGTAAATCATACGAAAGAAGCCAATCTCCAGCAGAAGCAGAATCTGAGTGAGTTGTTGTTCTCTTGGGGCCTTTCAAGATATGACAAGCCCCAAAATGAGGCATGTAATGATGAAGAAGTGTTCCAGCATCTAGAACCTCATAGCAAGATCAAAATATTTGAGTTGTATGGATATGGTGGCCCAGAAATACCACGATGGATGAGAGACCCTCAGATGTTTCAGTGCTTAAGAGTACTCACCATTTCCAACTGGACAAGGTGTAAGAATATACCTGTATTATGGCTCTCACCCTCACTGGAGTACTTATACTTGTGCAACATGGGTAAACTGAAGACATTGTGTGATAACCTTTGCATAGGTGGAGGATGCAGTACCCCTCTACAAATTTTCCCGAAGTTGAAGGAGATGGTCTTGGTAGAGCTATGCAGTCTAGAGGGATGGGCAAAAAACAGTGCAGGTGTGGCCATTGATAGCTCAGTAATGTTCCCGGTGCTTGAGAAGCTACAAATCAGCCGCTGCCCTATGCTTGCAAGTTTTCCACTGAGCCCCGTTCTCAAATTCCTGGATTTAGAAGGATATTACTTGGAGGTGGAGTGTTCATGGGAGATTCCAAGGTTGCCTACATCCCTTGAAATTTTGTGGATTCAACACTTCGGAGGTTTGGTGGCGCTGCCGTCAAATCTTGGAGATCTGGCAAAGCTGAGCGTCCTAATGGTGAGTGACTGCAGCAGCCTGAAAGGGTTACCTGATGGGATGGATGGACTCACTTCTCTTCGGAAATTGACGATCTATGATTGTCCAGCGACGGAGGAATTCCCAAATGGTCTCCTTGAGCGGTTGCCAGCCCTTGACGAACTGCGCATATCTAGTTGCCCTGAGTTGCAAAGACGATGCAGAGAAGGTGGGGAGTATTTCCACCACTTGGTCCCTATCCCACATAAAAGCATTCCAGCAGAATCATCAGAGGAATCAAAACCAGAACAGGAAGCAGAATCCAGCGGAAAGAAGTTTCTAAGAAGGCTCCTCCCCTCGTGTGTTAACTCGAAGTCTGACTCTGAGTCTGACAATAACTGAGGTGCATATGCCACAAGTCCCTTCATAATTCTATTATGGTTTAAGTAACTCCCCACTGATTACCTTTTAATTTTGTTTTGTAGGAGCAGCTTACTCCGGTCTGGTTGCAACACTCTTCGCCTATTGTTTTGGACAAGTATCTGCTTCTTTTTTAGGACAAGTGTATCTCGTTGCTTACTGCTCTGTGTTCATCTCAACAATCATCAAAATCAGCATAAAGAGGCGACCCAACCTAGGAGCAGAGCTTGGTCATGAAAAATCTTTTAATTACATCACTCATTTCTCCGACCGACGTCCCTTCTACAAATATATTTTCTCCAAGTGCTCAAGGTGATTGGTCCATTTGGAAGGTACGCTCCATCTTTGTTTAATTTTATTTCGTAAACTGTACTCGAATCAACTCAGCACTGTACTTAATCTAGCTAAACCTCTGTTCTGCTCCATATATCAATGCCAAAATTGCTTGGATGAATATTTAATTAAATATGGCGAGGAAATGCTTTCATAATCTTTATTTGCCTCTAGTTTCTCTGTCATCGTCAGGAAAATTGGTATTCAGACTCTATACTGATATTGTGTCTGTCAGGAAATCAAGTGCCGGATGACAGTCAGCTGCAACACCGTTTCATTCTTAAGCATACGCCGGTAAGCACACAACTACTCATTCATCATGCTCACTAATTGATGGATACCCTTTGGTATAAACTTATCTTGCTTTGGACTCCTGCCAGAATTCAGACACCACTGTGATGACAGCGCAGGAAAAACCCAAGCTGTGAAGCAAATCCGGATGAATGTGTGTCCAGGGTAAATCTCTCTGCAAAACGAAATCGGCTCCATCGTATGCTGGTAATATTCAGGTACAATGTATATGACTGAAAGCAATCAAAGTACCTGCAGGTTGGAATCTCTGAAAGCACCCACAAAATGAAGGAAGCAATGCTCGTCAAGCTACGTCGGAACTCCATCATCACGGCATGTGATGAGTGTTGTCTGGAAGTAGATGTAATAACCGGAGCTAGATCATGTTGTGACCGTCGTAGCTCTCCCTACATGTGTGTGTCGTCAATATATGTCTACCTGTAGTTGTCGGTAGGTATTTTTATTTGCCTACCAATTTTTCAAAATGTCCGTTGGCTCTGAAGCCCATGTCGGTGTGCACAGGACACTGTAGTGGTAGTCTGGCATGTGAGTGAGAGCCTGTCTGGCATGTCGTTGTTGGGCATTGGCCCGGATCGATAGGAGGTGTGTAAACCTTGTAAGTGTTTCGTCAGTCAAGGAAAAGGCAAAGTCTGAATTCCCCTGTCTTCTCTGTTCACGCGTAGCATGCAGCTTGAGTGTTACAGGAACTTGTGCTTAATCGAGGAGGAGCAGTGTAACTGGCCCTGATAGCAGTTTGCCTTCATATCTTTGTTATGAATATTACGAAGCATAAAGTCTGAACTAGTACTAGTAATTCAGATTACCACTTCAGTGTCCTGGAATCCAAACATGTCAACCCAAGGGATACCCAAGCTTCTAAGATTTTCTTTTCCGTCTTCTTTGTCTGAATTTTTTTTATTCGGGTTGACATGTTTGGATTCCAGGGTCTCAACGCACTGTGCATAACATAGTAGTACAAATGTACAATTCTAGCGTGCAAGTATGACTGGAATGCCAAAATTAGTGCCCCGGGATATGTGCAGACATTCAAAAATATTTAACTAGGAATGTATTCTACCAGTAATTCATTTCCCAGCTTGGAGAAAATGAAGGCTTTATTGTCATAGCTATGGATGAGCTAAAAGGCTGCCCTTCATGTCCGGACAGGCTTTTCTGGGAGCAACTAACTAACGATTGTCCTCTAGGGGCTCCCGCAAGGGTCATTCTTTTGCCCAAGACCGCGCCAAGTTGTACGCCCAGCCACTGCCACGTATCGCGTGTTGAGCACTTCCTCCGATTTTGATTTTATTTATGTGTTTCCAGGTTTTAGGCAGTTTTTTTCAGTATTTCATTTTTTGCCTGGCTTTCGCTAGGTTTTGGTGCAATTTTTTTAAGCACATATGTGCTTCTCGAAAGCATGTGCTTCCACGAGAAGTATAGATAGGTTTTTCATGGATGCACATATTTACTTCCGCAAGAAGTACAATCGATGCTTCCATGGGAAGCGTAGTTTGTGCTTCCGCCAGAAGCACAACCTATGTTTTCGCTAGAAGCATAGCATTTGCTTTCATGAGAAGCACAACTGGGCTTCTCATGGATGCACAGATTTGCTTCTGCGAGAAGCACAGTCAATACTTCCATAAGAAGCACTTTCCTGAAAAAATATGAAAAAAAACACAACTTGTGCTTCTATGAGAAGCAAAACCTATGCTTCCCTCAAAAGAAGAAAAAAGTACAGCTTCTGCTTTCAAAAAGGTGAAAACCACAACCATTCTTTAAGGCTCCGTTTTTTTGTTTTTTTTGTTGTCTTTTTTTGTGTGTTTTATTTCATTTCCGGTTTCCAATTTTTTCTGCGTTTTTTGTGGAAAAACATTCGGTGAAACCTATTAACATGAGGACCTAGTTTTTGAAATCTCAACGCGAGAAATCCAACGATGAAAACGGTTCGATATTTAGATGCACAGTTCAAGAGATAAAACATTTTGAATAGATGAATCTACGAAAAAAAGAAACTCCCTAGTTGCGGCAAATGACGCACATACAGTGTGTCACTTGTTAGTGATAGAGAAGAAGGGGAGTGACCTTTGCAAAGGGTAACCCTTAACTAGTGTTTTTGAGCTTTTCAGCTTGACGTTCTTACTGTGTTGACTTTGAAAACTGGGCGCAAATTCTGACGAAGAGTTGATCCTCTTTTGGCCCGGTCGAGCTTAGTGCACCGACTGAGGCCCAACTCAAAAACATCTATCGCCACCCCCGAGGCCCTGACTGAGGCCAGACGAGAGGACGCCACTTGCTCTTCATGCCGACGGATCCTATTCTCCATGTAGGTTGGGGAATAGCGATCAATCGCGCACCCCTCCCTCCCCGTTTTGCGAAGGTTAATCTACCCAACCTGTTTTTCTTTTCTTTTTCTGTTTTTTTTCTTTCTGTTTTTTCCTCTTTAATTATTTTTCTATTCTTTTTCAAGTTTTAATTTTTAATTTCCCCTTTTTCTTTTCCTTCTTTCATTTCGTGAACATTTTTTGAAATTGTGAACATATTTTGAATATTTTTTAAATCATCAACATTTTTTTCAATTCAAGAACATTTTGTAAATTCATGAACATTTTTTTCAAATTATTGAATGCTTTTAAATGTGGGAACAGTTTTCAAATTTATGATCTTTCTTGGAAATTCAGGAACATTTTTTAAATTTGAAATATTTTCTAAAAATATTAAAATTGTTTTGAAATTGAGGAAAAAAATTGAAATCCAAGAACATTTTCAAATTTATGAATATTTTTTAAAGCTGAAAACATTTTTTGAAACCTAAGAATGTTTTTCAAATTTATGAGCGATTTTCAAGTTTCAAGAACATTTTTCGAATATATTTTTTTAAAATCCCGAAGATGTTTTTCGGATTTTGGATTCATGGAAAAAATTCAAAGTAAAAAAAAGCAAAAAAAAACACAAAGAAACGAATAAAAAACAGGGCGCTCCGCGCCGCACCACGCAAGGAATAGGAGCACTCCCATCCCGCGGCCGCCGCCGCCAACCCCATCCCGCCGTCCTTTCCAGGCCAATCGCCGCCGTCTCCGCCTCAGTCGCCGCCGTCTCTCATCCAGTAGTCAGCCCTCTCATCGCGTCCCTCCTTGCCACAACCAGAACCCCAGGACGCGTCGGACTCGGCTCCGACGGGGGTCGCCGCCGGTACTCGCCACACCTGACGCCGCCGGTCGTGGCTCTCCTTGTTCCTCGTCGAGCGCACCGAGGACGAGTGGGCAAGGCTCCCACCCTTCGCCTCACCTCCATGCCCTCCACCGACCACCAGCGCCGCACTCACCGGCACTCAGCGGTCAATCACACGCACTCATGCAAAGCCGTTCGACGGCGGCGAGCAAGGTGAGCGCACCATCGACCACCCCCCATCTTTTCCCTTTTCCTCTCTGTTGATATATGATCCTGATGTATATAGAGTGGTCCAAAATGCAGTTGCTGTCCAAAATCCAGTTGCTCTGATGTATTGATCGATTGATGATGTCCAAAATTCAGTTGCTCTCATGTATTTGCACTATCGGTCAATTGATGTATTGACATTGTAGTACTGTTGAATTGATCTAATGACATGTAAGTTACATTTTTTTTGATGTCCAAAAGCTACAAGGAAATAAAATGCAACTACAGAACTTCCAGTTGCCATACTTCAGTAACTACAGACTATTCGTTAGTTGAAAACAGGCGGCAAAATAAGCCTTTCACCTCATGAGTTTCTAATTTAGTAAGAAACACTTTTTTGTATAATCAAGGAAGTTAATGAAGAAGTTACAAGTTACAAGTTACAAACTTGCTAGACGGCCCAAAAAGAATTAAATTCTACTCCCAACGCATGATAGAGCTCAGATTAGAGTAATATAAAGTACGTGACTAGTGAATGATGTTTCGCTTGAAGATTTGAACTTACCTCCTCAGTCAGATACACAGGACGACCTTCTGCTGTAGCCTTAACAGGATTAAACAAGCTTCCATTTTCATTGAAAATCTTATCGGCCGACCATTTTGATGAAGATCCTTAGATGCATGAATTACACTAGACTTAATAAATAGAGTTGCAGTACCAGCTAAACATATTTAAATAAAGTATATCAAAAGTTATCTCACAGTAGATAGACTCATGCAAGAGAGCATACAGAGGATTTTGATCAAAACCTAACCACATGTCAAACTGCAGAAAAATATAATGTTTGGTTAGGTTACCTATTAGGAATACTAAAGTGGAAGAAAAACTATGAAATACTTCCCACTAGGAACATGCTAAATTCTAGAGATCAACATTACAGTCGAATCTGGGTAGCATGCACTAGCCATAACTGAATTTGGGTAGTAACAAATGGCTAGTCTGCTGCAAAGGGTCTAAAGTCTAAACATCTACCAACAGGAAGACCTTAATTTTGCTTTGTATGTTTAGTTAACATAAATCTGCTTGGTATTTTTACCTTTCTTCTTTTTATGAGGCTCACACGCATGCTTAGCTCTGCACCAATGCAATGCAATGCGCATACCCCGACGCAGGTTCAGCATATATAGCGGCAGACACACTCCAAACTGGACGAGTCCACCAAGATGTTTGGAAGAGGTGATGACAAGAAGGGAGTGGTGAAGTTGCTGCTAGACCAGCAAGATCAGCAGAAAGTGTAGGTGTTGCCCATCTTTGGTATGGGAGGTATTGGCAAGACAACTCTTGCGAAGATGGTGTACAATGACCAAGAGGTCCAGCAACATTTCTAGTTGAAGATGTGGCACTGCGTGTCAGACAATTTTGATGTTATTGCTATTGTGAAATCCATCATTGAATTGGCTACAAGTGGAAGATGTGACCTGCCCGACAGCATCGAACTATTGCAGAAGAAACTTGATGAAGTCATTGGCCAGAAGAGATTTTTACTTGTTCTCGATGATGTATGGAATGAAGAGAAGAGGATGTGGGAGGATGAAATGAGGCTACTATTGTGTTCTGTTGGCGGACCAGGAAGTGTTATAGTGGTCACATGTCGCAGCAAGCAAGTGCCCTCTATAATGTGCACCATTAAGACCCATGAGCTAACATTTCTTACTGGAGAAGATTCATGGGAACTATTTTTGGACAAAGCATTTGGAAATGGTGTAGAGAAGCAAGCAAGGTTAGTCACCATCGGAAGACGTATTGTCAATAAATGCGGGGGGCTGCCTCTTGCTTTGAAGACATTGGGTGGATTGCTGAGTTCAAAGCAAGAAGTGCTGGAATGGAAGGCCATCGAAGAAAGTAGCATTGGGGATAATGATTATGAGGTCATACCTATATTAATGTTAAGCTACAAACACCTGTCAGCTGAAATGAAGCAATGCTTTGCATTTTGTGCTGTTTTCCAGAAGGATTATGAGATGGAGAAGGATATGTTGATCCAACTTTGGATGGCAAATGGCTTTATTCAAGAAGAGGGAACAATAAATTTAGAGTGAAATGCGTCACTAGTCCATCAACTCAAACCGACTGCACACTTTAGGTCAACAACTCGAGAAGTGATCGAATTTAGTCCACAAACTCATTGATTTGATCAAATAAGGCCAAAACCGGCCCGAGAGTTAAAAAACCGGCCGCATGGATGCCATGTCATCATTCCGTTGACTGCTCGTGCGTTCACTATTTTTTACAGGGGTCTTTATATAAATTTGATGATTTTTTTCTCACAAATCATAAAAAATAGTAGAAAAACTTGCGTTACCCAAGATTTGAACATGGGCTGTTCAGAATTTGGACTGCGTCACTGACCACGGAACCAACATCTGGTTTGCACACTAGCATGCTGCCCACAGGATATATTTTCACATAGAATCATGACAGAGAAAAAACAAATCAGAAGGTCCCTCCAGATCGTTTTTCAATCAGGCGATCTTTTTCCTTCTGTTTGTCAATCTGCGAAGATAAATAAAGTAGGCTGCCTGTTGGTGCATGAATGAGTTCGTGGTGTATCTGTCTGGAAGCTGATTTCTATCCCGACGACCTGGGCTCAAGTCCGACAGAACTCACTTAGTAGACAATTGCCCGTGCGTTGCAACGGGAGTATAAACATTCTAATAGATTAGCCCCTGATTGCACGCTTATTATTGTATTATTGTTTTTGAGAATCCACATATATTATTATATTGATACGCTAAAATCTTACCAAATATTTATATACAATTGCCATGATTTATCTGCCATTTTATTGTTAAGCACTTATTTGGTAAGAATTTAATGACTTGCCAATAAAATATGTGTTTATTTTGATAAGTTAATAAACATGAGACAATTGAATGGATGGTAGAAAAATCAAATATGGGAGGAAGAAATCAAAAAGGATAAGGAAAGAGTGGGACGTATATATGGAAGGTTGTACGAAAGAGAGGTGAAATGAAAACCTTACGTTCTTTTTAAGTAGGGAAGAAATCAAAAAGAATAAGGAAAGAGTGGGACGTATATATGAAAGGTTGGACGAAAGAGAGGTGAAATGGAAACCTTACGTTCTTTTTAAGTAGTATATACAGATTTATTTTTCTTCTGATTCTAAGTGAATACATATATAGACCCTGAGTTGTAGGTTAGTGTGCAAACGTGGTGTTGGTGTGGTGGTCACTAAGGCATGCGAAACTCCAAACGGCCCATGTTCAAGTCCTGGTCAATGCAATTTTTTTAAATATTTTTTCTCCCTTCCAAACGCCCTTAGCATGGTTGTGAGAAAAAGCTGTCGAATTTACAAACAGATCCTTATAAAACATAGTGAAATCACCAGCGGGCAACGAAGGATGACATGGCATCCATGTGGCCGGTTTTTTACTCTCGGGCCGATTTTGGCCTTATTTGATCAAATCAATGAGTTTGTAGACTAAATCAGATCACTTCTCGAGTTGTTGGCCTAAAGTGTGCAATCAGTTTGAGTTGTGGACTAGTGGCGCATTTCACTCATAAATTTAGCACAGAAAGGAGAACTCATTTTCCATGAGTTGGTTCAGAGGTCTTTCCTGCAAGATATTAAAGTGGTAGTCAAATCTGATCGCTATTATGGTGGCACAAGATATGAGACAATAGTTTGTAAAATGCATGATTTAATGCATGACTTAGCCAGAGATGTTAGCCATGAATGTGCCACCATGGAAGAATTGACTGAACAGAAAGAAATGGTAAAAAATGTTTGTCACCTGCAAATGTCAGAGGTTGAATTGGAATAGATCAATGGGTTGTTGGAAGGCAAAACATCTCTCCGCACTTTGTTAGCTCCATCAAGGATATGCCTGGACTTTAACCGGCTGCCACATGTATCATTGCGAGCATTGCATTGGCGGAGTGTGTCGGACGCCAGTTTCAAGGCCATAAATGCAAAACATTTACGGTATCTTGACCTCTCTTATGACCCAATGCTAGATTGCTAGGTTCAATATGTTCATTGTATAACCTGCAAACTTTGAGGCTCAATCATTGCGAAGGACTACTACAGTTACCAGAAGACATGATGATGGGCCTGAGAAAGCTCATACATCTTTATCTTTTTGGATGTGATAAGTTGGAGCGGATGCCTCGAAACATTGGTCAGCTTAACAACCTTCCCACACTAACATTTGTTGTGGATAATAGAGATGGTTGTGGTATTGAGGAGCTCAAAGAGTTGAGACAGCTTCACGGCAGGTTGGAACTATACAGATTGAGAAAAATAAAAAGTGTAAATCATGCAAAAGAAGCCAATCTTCAGCAGAAGAAAAATCTGAGTGAGTTGTTGTTCTCTTGGGGCCGTACAAAATATAACAAGCCCGGAAATGAGGCATGTAATGATGAAGAAGTGTTCCAGCATCTAAAACCTCATAGCAAGATCCATTTTTTGGAGTTATACGGATATGGTGGCATAGCAATACCACAATGGATGAGTGTTCCTCAGATGTTTCGGTGCCTAAGACAACTCGTGATTTCCAACTGGATAAGGTGTAAGAATATACCAGTAGTATGGTTGTCACCATCACTGGAGTACTTATCCTTAGAAAACATGGGTAAACTGAAGACAGTATGTGATAACCTTTGCATAGAAGGTGGAGGACACAGTACCCCTCTACAGGTTTTCCCAAAGTTGAAGAAGATGGACTTGAAAAAGCTATGTAGTCTAGAGGGATGGGCAGAAAACAATGCGGGAGTGGCTATTGACGGATTAGTGATATTCCCGGTGCTTGAAGAGCTCATAATCAGGGAGTGCCCTAAGCTTGCAAGTTTTCCATTGTGCCCCGTTCTCAAAGACCTGTGTATTCTGGGGGAGGCTTCATCGAACGAGATTGAGACCCTTCCGTTGTCGCAGATGCAACGTCTTCCAAGGTTGTCTACATCCCTTGAAAGTTTAACGATTGAAGACTTCCAATGTTTGGTGGCGCTGCCTTCAAACCTCGGAGATCTGACAAAGCTGAGCGTGGTAACGTGCACTGGCCTGAAAGCGTTGCCTGATGGGATGAATGGCCTCACTTCTCTTCAGACATTGGAGATCTTATTTTGTCCAGCAGTAAAGGAATTCCCGGATGGTCTCCTTCAGCGGTTGCCAGCCCTTGACAAGCTAAGCATATATGGCTGCCCTGAGTTGGAAAAACGATGCAAAGAAGGTGGCGACTATTTCAGTATTGTACATAAACTCCCTTCCCCAGTACCAAGAGCCTACTTTAGAGACCGACCACGAGGTCCACCACAAGCACAATTCAACGAAAAGAAGTTTCTAAGAATGCTCCTCCCCTCCTGTGTTCACTCGAAATCTGACTCTGAGTCTGACAATAACTGAGGTGCATATGCCACTAGTCCTTTCCTTGTGCTATTCTGGTTTAGCTATCTTCTCTCGGTACATATAATATAAGTAACTCCCCACTACTGGTTGCCTGTTTTTTCACTTTTTAGGATCCACTGACTCTGAGATCTGTTGATCTTCGGTCTCATTGCCACATCCTTCGCACTTTTTTTTTGGACAAGTATCTGCCTTTTATAGGACAAAAAATTTTTGTAGAAAAAGAAGAATACCCTCGGCCTCTGCATATGGACGATGCATGCAGCCATTTTATTAATTATTCACAAAGACCTTACAAAGTAGTACATTAGGTAGTCTGAAGCCACCATCTTAGCAACAACTGTCGCTACTCCTATCCACCTGATGAAGGTGTGCCCATAGCCCGAGCCTAATACCAAACAGACATCACACAAATGCCTAACACCTAAAGACAGAGGCCCTAACCAAGCCACATACCGGATTTGGGACACAAACTGTTCCGACGCACTCTTTGTGTCGTCGCCGCCATCTTCCACCAATCCATCTTCAGAACAGAAACTAATGCATCGACCTTGCCAGGCCTCTTCTGCCATCAACGCCACCATGACGCCAGACAGCATCCTCCTCCTGCTCGAGTCCATCTCTGCGCATCGGACTCCGAATCTCCACAGCGCCACGCTGCCGAGATCCGCTGCCATCAATGTATAAGATGAGGTACCGCTCCACCAAAGAAGTCGTCCTCTGTTCCCCGAGCCCACGTGTATCTCCAGGAATGACGCCCCCAAGGGGAAAACGACACCAGAGCGCCGCCGTCATCCTATCAACTGATCTAGGATTTCCCCCGGAGATAGCAGAGAGTGGTCTTGAACTTCTCCACGACGATGCCTTCAAGAAGTGAATGACGCAGACAGCGCCGCCATCATCGGCCTTTGCAGTAGTCAAAAGCAAGTTTTCACCCAGATATGTTCGAAGAAACTCCATCTCTCGTTCACGGGCCGCCGCGTCCTGCGACGTCCCCGGGAGCGGGATCCCAAGATCCGCCGCCACCGGCGCCGCCACAAGGACCCACCACCCGGCCGTCATCCCTGAAGGAGACGGCGCCACCACCGTGCTCGGATCCGGCATCACGCCAACTCCTTCGGCCGCCCCCAATCACATCAGTGAAGGAGGATAGCCAACCCGAGCGCCCGCCACCGCTTAGGACCGCCAGACGGCGCCCGAGCCCGACCACCCGAAGGAGAGCCGATCTGGGGTGGGAAACCCCAGATCCGCCGCCGCCAGCCCCCGCAGCGTCGCCGGGATCCCATCGGGCCGCCGCCCGAGCGCGGCAACTCCGCCTCCATGTTGTACGCCCAGGGACACCGACGCATCTCAGCCAGAGGATCCCCTCATGAAGAAAGGAGGAGGGCCCGCCGTCCGCCGTCCGCCGGGCGAGCTTTGCTCGCCGGCCTCCTTCAGCGGCGGCGGGGAAGAAGGGGAGGAGGAAGGTCGAGGGCGACGGCGGTTGGGGCGCCCGAGTCGCCCCCTGGAGGCGACGCGAGCAAGCGCTCCGTTCCTAATGCCCCAAAAAAAGAGAGGATGAGACACTGGTCTTTGCCACGGTGTCTATAGGACAAGTATATCTCGTTCCTTACTGCTCTGTTCTCGCGTCAAAAATCACCAAAATTAGCATAAAGAGATAAACTTCCAATCCAATGGCATCTCCAGTTCTTCCTGCTAGTGCCTAGTGTTAATCTGTTAGGTGCAATGCTCCAGCTGAAATTCCTAATGATAATTTATCAATCCTTTCAGGCTGGAAAGTTAAAATCCATCAATGCTCTGTATGTTGGCGTAACTGCTGTGATGTGGAGTCCACAAAGGCTTCTTCCATGAGCATGACCGACGCAGTGGCAAATCAGATCACAGCACTCTAATACTGCAAATCCATAGAGCAGCATGAATGACATAGTGTTTCAGGTAAATTTGATGGAGACAAAACTCAACTTTGTACTTTCCTCATGCATGCATATAGCACTCTCAGAATCTATATATTATTGTTGATGTTATTTTATTTTGTAGCCTGGGCGAAACCCCCATTTTTATTAGCTTTTGGTAAACGAAAATAGTATCTCAAGATCTATTATCCTTGATTACTTACCTCCTAATTCCCTTGAGCAGGACAACCAGAAGTATGGTAGCAGCGGCGACTGCTGGTTCCTCTTGAGATCAGGTTACGTCGACCCAACCTACCAGCAGAACTCGGTCATGAAAAATCTTTTAGTTACATTTCTCATTTCTCCGACCAACGCCCCTTCTGCAGATATATTTCCTCCAAGCTTTCAAGGTGATCGGTCCATTTGGAAGGTATGCTCCATCTCTGTTTAATTTCATCCCCAACAATGCTCAAATCAAATGCACAAAGTACTTGATCTAGCCAAACCTCTGTTTTGCTTCACAAATCGATACGTAATTGCTTTGATGGCACTGCTTAATCTGAGGCGGAGAAAAAAAACGCTTCCATCATCTCCCCTCTCTGTATTTGTCAAGGATCACACTAGACACTGATTTCGTGTCTGTCAGGAATCAAGTGCCGGATGACGTCAGCTGCAGCACTGTTTCGTTCTTAAGCAAACGAGAGTAAGCAGATAACTACTCGTTCGGCTGCTCACTAATTTATGGATACCCTCTTGTGTGTATAGAGTACTTGTTTGGTATTCTGAAAATTATCTTGATTTGAACTCCTGTCAGAGTTCAGATACCACTCTTTGATGGGAGCGTCAGGAAAGTCCGAGCTGTTACGCAAATCCGTATGAATGTGTGCCCTGGTAAATCTCCCTACAAATTGGGTGGATGATATGCTGATAATATTCAGCTAAAATGCAACGCTAATGTGATCAATCAACGTAACTGCAGGTTGGGATCTCTGAAAGCATCCACAAAATGAAGGAACCAATGCCATGAACATCAAGCAAAGTCAGAACTCATCACCACGGCATGTGATGACTGTAGTGTGGAAGTAGATGTAATATGTCAGAACTAGATTATGCTGTGACCACCGTCTCTTTCCCTAGAGATTTTTCTCTACATGTGTTGTGTCAGTGCAGGCAGATTTTTCTCGACACGTAGATGTCAGTAGGAATTTTTATTAGCCCTGCAAATGTGCAGATTGTACCTTGGCTGTGAGAGCGTCTGTGTGTGTTGGCATAGCCTGTCCGTGTGCGTGTCGTTGAGAATGTTTGGAATGGGAGTGTTTCGTCAGTTAAGGAAAACGCAAAGTCTGAATTCCCCTGTCTCCTTCTCTGCCCAGTCCCCTTTCTTCTTCTCTTCACGCATAGCAGGCCGAGTGTTAAAGGAATGAAGCAAAACTTGGGCTTATTTGAGGAGGAATAGTGCAACTGGCTAACACCGAGATACTCTGAAACTCTAGTATACTGAAGCTTGCCCCTAAAAAAATGCAAATCTGTAACGTGGAAGCAGAACTTACAAAATGGTCCTTCACAATTTACTTTGCTGCGATAACAATTCGTCTTCAGATCATGTTATTACGACTCTGAAACATAAACTATCTTTGGTGCGTTGAAAAATTCAGCTCCATCAGAATTCAGATACCCTTTCCTGGGCTTCATTTTTTTTTCTCCCTCTTCATTTGAAGTTCTTTATTCCGGTTGACATGTTTAGATTCCAGGATTTCAACGAACTGTGCATAACGTAGTGCAGTTCTAAGCATGCAAGTATGACTGGAGGTCTGAAGCGCCAAAATTAGTTAGGCGGCATATGTGCAGTGCAGACGTTCAAAATTATTTAACCGCGTGGACGTCGACTCCTCAAAACGGAGAGAAGAAAAGGTACGAGCTATAACCCTGAGGATGCACACGCTCTTGAGGAATCGGCAGTTGTTCTGGCGTGCTTCAAAACTTAGAGCCTTACTGAAGGTTGAAGACATAGTCTTTTTCTAGGGGGTTAGGTCTTCAAGGTAGAAAGTGAAACTTGGTTGTGTTCTCGATCTAATTCAAAATATTTTCAAAACAACCCGCTTGGATCAAGAGCTAAGATCTTTACTCATGTGAAAGATCCAATGGACCTACTATAAATAGGGGACCATTGTGATAATTCGATCTGGAACCTGAGCTCAGATGCACCCAGTGAACAGTAAAATAAAAAAAAAGTAAAAAAATCTATTTGTTTTTTTTGTGGTGAAAGATGCATGAGTGTGATGTTTCGTGCCAAATTTCAGAGCATTTGGGCATTTGAGCAGCTCTCAACAAAGAAGACAAAATCAGGTCTAAAGTCTAAACAGTAAACTTTTTTCTTTTTGCTGTGAGCTTATCGGATGTCCAAATGTTCTCAAATTTGGCATGAACATTACACATTCAATCATCTTTTACCACAAAAAAATGATTTTTTAAATTTGTATAATATTTTAAATGATTTTACTGTTCATGTTGAGCCCGGGAACCAAATCGCTGCTTGTGGACCATTGCCTCTTTCCTTGCCTTCGTATGAGAGCAAAGTTACTAGAAAGAGTAGTTGGTCAAGAGAGGATCCACCCGAGTAAGTGTGTGTACACTCTTGTGTAATTGTTCCCGGTTGTAATAAAATTAAGAGCACTTGAGAAGTGCAAGTCTCGCTGCGTCCTCTTAACTTTTGTTTGTTTGTTTGAGGGAAGCGTCCTCTAACTACTTTTTAGTACACAATTGAGTTGTGGTTCAACTTGAGTGGCTCGGCCGCCCAAAATCACAAGAGACTTGCTCTAACATGAGCGGCCAACCGCCCAGAAGATAGTCTCGCTCTGACGTGAGTGGCTTGGCTGCCCAGAAGCTAATAGTGCATTTAGCAAGTGGAGTTTGTGGGTCCTCATATAGTGGGTTTAGGGTCACCTCAAATCTCCACCGTTATCATAAATGAAATCACTAATAACTGGAGTCAGTGTTTATATTCCAATAACCTTATAATTGGAGTCGACATACTGAAATATATAGGTTGCAACCAAACATTTAAGCTAGCCGTCTTTGCTGGAATTCACGTGTATAGATAGACAGCTGCAAGCTTTGCGATTGAAGATAGAACTTTGAAAGAGAAATTGCACGCAGTTACAAACACAATAACTAACAGAAGAATAATTTATTACATATATACCGTCTGCAGCCAAACAGTAAGTCTTATAGAAGAGGAAACAGAAAGGATGACTGTTTGTTTCTTGGCTTGCATCAGCTTTTAATCATACGACACATACAGCTACATAAAAATCCAGTGGTCACAACGCAACTCACAGCCAACTTAGAAAGAGCAGAACCAAATGGACATAAGGAAACGAACATTGTGCAGATGAAGGTGTTGATGAAGTAGGAAACTGGCCAGTTCAGTGATCTTGAGGTACTTGAAGCTTGCCATGCGCGCACGTATGAGTGATGACCCCATCGTCAACTAATTTGCCTTAAAGGAATGATAACCCTATAATAGTCCCGGAGAGTACCAACACAGAAATTATCGTTCGACTAAATAGATATACGCGCGGAAGCACGGTGCGGCACCATTTTCGGGCACCAACCCTTTTGATCAAGGTCCGTACGCTAAGAAACAGCATGGCGGACATTGCGAGGTGCGGTAAAGTGGCTAGAATGGCAAATGCACAGGCAGTGATGGCGAACCTGAAACCAACTGGAGAAGCGACCACATAGACCCCCGACATAAAGACGGCGAGCATACACAGTGCGGCAAGCTCGAGTAACAGCCATCCAACTGCAAGGTGGTTGAAGCGTGTCCTCCTGTCCGCAACAGAAAAGCCTGCCAATGTGCAGCAAGACGTGGCTGCCGCCGAGAAGACAAATGCTAAGGCGTCCGAGACCATGAACGCTTTGTACACGTGCATCCTTGCTCTCCTGAGTGTGCTGCTCGGGTTGCTGGAATCGATATAGATTTTCGACACGTTGAAAGGGGCCGCAAATGCTACGTTCAGGATAAGCACCGCACAGACGGCCATGAGCCCAGCTGACTTGCTAATTGCTTCGGAATTCTTCTCCTTGTCAGCTTCTGTGAAGTTGGTAGAAAAATGATCCCGCCGACCAGTGCCATGTTCAGCCTTAGCAAGTAGAAGGTCATACGCTATCCATCGCCGGGGCTGGAATAAGAGGTGTAGTATAAGTCAGAGAACAGATGAATGTGATTGTAAGAGCATTCCAAAGAAAAAAGATACACGAACGAGTTACAAGAAGAGAGAAAATCCTAGCTACAAGATCATAGCCGTCTACTTCCTAAGGCTGAACGTACAATTAATAGGTGAAATTTCAGTTTTATATAGGAAAAAAAATCCAAACTCACAATTATCTGCAGAAACCTCCTCTTGGTAGGGTTTCTACCTCCCACCATAGTTATATTCAGTTTTCTTGTAGTACATGAAAAGTACGTATGAGTATTCTTACGTGCATGACTCTCAAAGAACATTTGAACAGCCATGCAATAAATTAATCTTTTATATGACAAAGTGGCAAACACATCTCAATGGCAATCCAACTAGGAAAAATCTTGACAACACACGCGCGCACACCTTGAAGAAGATAAAACACGGTAGCTGTGCGGCACCAACGATCCACCACCACGGACGTGCCTCGTCCCACGCCGCCCTTGGACAACCAGCTCCCGACATATGGACACAGCGCACAGAGAGCGTGGAGCGCCGCCTTGGCCACTATCGTGTGGACAAGCGCTAGCGCGACCAGATCGCCGCCACCAGAAAGAACCTCCAAAAGAAGAACGGCCTTCCGCCCTTCCGCCGCAGTTTTCACATGGAAGCCCGCCATGCAACCATGTGGGACGCGTCCAATCTCAGGGTTGCTTGATGTCACCAGCGATCTCACGGAGATTCACGTCGTCAAACGTAGGCTTGAATTGATTAATGGAATTCTGTGTGCTTTTAGCGGTGTGTAGCCGTTGTCCACTAGAGGAAATAAAAACCCTAGAGCAGCTGGGGGCAATGTGTGAAGTGAGGGGCAAATGTCTGAATTTTGTGATTGTCTGATGGATTGCAACCTCACTGACTGGACTTTTCGGGTTAGGGCATCTCCAACGCCGGCCCTTAAACCTCCTGCATCCGTCTTGACCACGCTGTACGGACCGTGAAAACCATCCAATGAAGCCCTGTATAGGTCCGCGACGTGGTCCGGACGTACTTTCTCCCGCAAACTGAAGACAAACGTGTGT